>NW_026057588.1:9833194-9879237 GCF_023721935.1 Panthera uncia
AATCAATTAATATATTTATATTATGTATACTATATAAATAATAAATATATTATACATAATATAGATATATTTATATTATGTACAATATATAAATAATAAATAAAAATAAATAAATATAACATATATTATATATTTATAATAAAATATAATATATTTATTAATTCCCTAATTAAATTGATTAAATTAAGTAATTAATATATTTGTATCATGTATAATATATAAATAATAAATATATTATATATAATATAAATATAAAATAAATACATTTACATTATGTATAATATATAAATAATTAATATAATATAATATATTATATATTTATATTATATATTTATTAATTCCCTAATTAAATTAATTTAATTAATTAATATATTTATATTGTGTATAATATATAAATAATAAATATAAATATATTATATAATATAAATATAAAATAAATATATTTATATTATATATAATATATAAATAATAAATAAATATAATATATATTATATATTTATAATACTTATAAATACATTTATTAATTCCCTAATTAAATTAATTAAATAAATTAATTCCCTAATCAAATCCCTAATTCACACTGCTCTGCACAAAGGTGGACTCTAGAACTCTATGCAAACCCCCCCCCCCCCCCCCCACACACACACAAAAACATCTAGCTCAGAAGACTAGGATGCAGGGAACTATCCTGATGAACTTGGGGATTTGGGGTAAGCAAGAAGTACATCTTAGACAAAACTTCAAAATATAAGCCATCAGGCAAAATCCAGGTGAAATCTGATTATATCAAAATTAAGGGTTTCTAAGAGAGTAACAGCTCTTAAAAGTTTTCACCACACACGCACAACAAAATAAATGGTAACTGTGAAGTGATGGGTGTGTTAACTAACCTTATTGTGTAAACATTCTGCAGTATATACATATACTAAATCATCCCATTGCACACCTTAAACTTACACAATGCTATATATCAATTATATCTCAATAAAGCGGGACAAAAATTCTAAAGATCAAGTGTTTCTGTTAATGTCTCATTATAGACACAGTAAAGACACAGAGAATGGAAGAGGAGCACCACAAATTGCTACATGTTGGGAACACACTACAAGAAATGTACATGGCATTCATGCAAATCAAGGAGAAAAAGAAGGCAAATACAAGACAAAAATGGGTGAGAATACGAACAGGCAATGTAAAAGAGAGGGCAGCTCAAAGGCTCATCTGAACATGGTTAGATGCTCAAAAATCATTGAAATTAGAGATATATGAAAGAAATAACAACGAGCTATTGCTTTACACCTGTGAGACTGGAGAAATGAGAAAGCTGGGTGATGCTATTAATATACCCATATTCCAGATGACAAACCTGAGGCTTGGTAGGGAGAAGGGTGGGGGAGCTTGCCAAGTCCACTAAGCTGGGAAGTGGAAGGACAGGAAGTCATGGGTCTCCCATACTCAAACTCCAAACTCTTAAAAGTCATGTCAGGCAGGCTTCAGCAGCACCACTCCTGCCATTCATTGATTCATTGATTAATGAATTCATTGATTCTTCCATCAGTCCATCCATCCATCCATCCATCCAAGAGAGCACCCACCATTGGTGGACACCACTGTGATGTATATAGGTCTGGTTTCAGCTGACAATGTTAATCACAAAAAAACAGCTGTTTAACTATAGCAGTTTAGTTACTACCTGTAAACTCCATGGACTGTTGCATGACCATTAAAAAACCATGAGCTGGGGGCGCCTGGGAGGCTCAGTTGGTTAAGTGCCCAACTCTTGATTTCAGTTCAGGTCATGATCTCACAGTTTGTGGGTTTGAGCCCCGCATTGGGCTCCGTGCTGACAGCTCAGAGCCTGGAGCCTACTTTGGATTCTATGTCTCCCTCTTTGTCTCTGCTCCTCCCGCCTTGTGCGTGCTTGCTCTCTCTCTCAAAAATAAAAAAATAAATTTAAAAATAAATAATAAAAAAAAAATAATAAAACAACCTTGGGTCCCTGGGTGGCTCAGTGGGTTAAGCATCTGACTCTTGGTTTCAGTTCAGGTCATGATCTCATGGTTCATGAGATTGAGCCCCGCGTGGGGCTCTGCACTGATAGCACGGAGCTTGCTTGCGATTCTCTCTCTCTCCCCCTCTCTCTCTGCCCCTCCACCACCAGTCATAGTGGGTTAGGGTCCACCCTACTGATTTCATTTAACCACCTCTCACTGTCCCCGTTCGCTCACATTCAGAGGTGCTAGGGGTTAGGATTTCAACATACGAACTCGGAGGGGACGCAAGTCAGCCCCTCACATGTGGTAAGTCTGTTTTACCTCTTGGGGAACTGCCAGACTCTTTTCCACAGCAGTATTTTCATTTAAGTTTGGCTCTGTTTTCTCTGCACTCACCCTGCCCTCTCAAGAATTCTTGCGGACTGAGGCAAAGCTAACCTAAATTGTTCTCAAATGTAGAGACATGTAGGCATATTTAATGGTTACTTGACTGTCAGGCATTTATTATTTTTTTCATGTTTATTTTTGAGAGAGAGAGAGACAGAACACGAGTAGAGGAGGGGCAGAGAGAGAGGGGGACAGATGATCCGTGCTGACAGTAGAGAGTCCAACTCGGGCTCAGACTCAGGAACCGCGAGATCATGACTGAGCCAAAGTGGGACGCTCACCAGACAGAGCCACCCAGGCACCCCTCACTGTCAGGCATTTAAAGGAGCATTCACTAACTTTGCTTTGGTGGTTTCTTTCCCGATTTAGGGAATCGATACTTTTTTTTTTTTTTTTTTTCTGGCTTACACATTTTGGGGAGGGGCTCGAAAAAGTTGCTACTGTCCACTGGGCCTTGCGGACAAAGTAGTAAGGCAACGCGGCATGAACATGTTAAGTTGGTCAATTTGGGTTTGATCCTTAGAGCCCTGAGGAGCTCAGCATCCCTCCTGGTGGCTGAGAGAACATTGTCATCTTTCCTGCTATAGCTTAACTTTTTAAATTTTTTTTAATGTTTATTCATTTTTTGAGAGAGACAGAGTGTGAACAGGGGAGGGGCGGAGAGAGAGGGAGACATAGAATCCAAAGCAGGCTCCACACCATCAGCACAGAGCCTGACGCGGGGCTCGAACCCACGAACCGCGAGATCATGACCCGAGCCGAAGTCGGCTGCTTAACCGACTGGGCCACCCTGGTGACCCTGCAGCTCAACTATTAATAGAGTCATTTTGGATAGTTTTCCTGGCATGCAAAAATAATGACAAGATGTTTATTTTGTAGATTCCACATATTCCTGTTTTTTTTTTTTTTAATATTTATTTTTGACAGAGTATGAGTGGGGGGAGGGGCAGAGAGCGAGGGAGACAGAGGATCTGTAGGGGGCTCTGCACCGACAGCAGCGAGTCTGATATGGGGTTCGAACCCACCAACGGTGAGTTCATGACCTGAGCTGAAGTCCGGCGCTAAACCGCCTGAGCCACCCAGGGGCCCCTCTTTTGCTAATTTTTAAATTATGCTTTTGGGCACAGGAAAAAGAAATGTGGTGGTACCTACATCAAAATGTTAGCGGCGTTCCTCTCCGGGTTGGGGGGTGGGGGGGTGGCGGCATACGAGGGTCATCTGTTTCAACTATCCATAACCACCAGCCGAAGCTTTGGCCTTGAAACAGTAATGATTGTTACAATCGTATTTACATGACCCAGTTATTACCCAATTCCAACTGGGTTCACTGGGTGGTTCTTCGGTTGGTCTCACCTGTGGCTGCGGTCAGCTGGCGATGGGGTGGGGGCGGGAGGGGGGTTGCTGGTGGCCAGCATGCTCGAGCTGGGTCTCTTCCACCTGGTCTCTCTCCCTGCAAGGGATCTTTCATTATTCAGTCTGGAAGCCCAAGCTGCCGCACAAAATGGCAGCTGGTTTCCAAGAAGGCAATGGTGGGAGTGGCCAGGCCTGGTAAGGCCTAGGCCCCACGTTGACACAGTATCACTTCCCATATTCTTTTGGTCAAAACAAGTCACAAGGAACCTCCCAGAGTCAAGGGAGGGGAAATAGACTGCCCCTAGTGGTAGGGGAAGTGACATTCGGGTACTGGCCAGGAAGGACTTGTTAGCAGCAATGTTTGCGGGCAGTGGAGAGCACTTTCTGTGTTTTCTAGGGCGTCTGCACTGGGCCAGTATTATATTTTATAATGGGAAAGGTGTTTTCTAAACAGTACAATAAACTGTGGGAAGAGCTTAGCTTGAATAAGATTCTGTAGACATAAATAAGAATTCTTGAGTGCCTGGGTGGCTCAGTTGAGCGTCTGACTCTTGATTTTGGCTCAGACCATGGTCTCACGGTTGTCAGATCAAGCCCCCCTCCACCCCTCTTTCTTAAAACAAAACAAAACAAAACAAAACAAAACAAAACAAAACAATACAAAACACCAACCAGGGGCGCCTGCGTGGCTCAGTCGGTTAAGCATCCAACTTCGGCTCAGGTCACGATCTCGCGGTTCGTGGGTTCAAGCCCCGCGTTGGGCCCTGGGCTGCCAGCTCAGAGCCTGGAGCCTGCTTTGGATTCTGTGTCTCCCTCGCTCTCTCTGCCCCTCCCCTGCTCATACTCCGTCTCGCAAAAATAAATAAACGTTAAAAAATTGTTTAATAAAGAAATTAATAAGAATTCAGAAACAAAAACAATAACAAAACAAAACAAAAAAAGAGTTCGGACTATAGGCCACAGCAGTAAGGTCGCTCTGATGAAAAGCTGGCAAATCATCTTCCGTGAACCGCTCTGTTCACGTCTTCAACTAGGCAGCTAGCAACTAAAGGATATAATGGACAAGAAAAGAAGGTGGATTTGTTTCAAAACTCTTCTGTTGGTTCCATTCGCCTGGAAGCCCACGGCCTCTCATTACCATGACAGCGTCTTGTCAAATTATTTTTTTCTTTATATTCTTACTTGATTCCCCAGGCTCGCCCTCTAAGTTTTGTGTAGATGATGAAAGAAAGTGTTTGCTGACTGAAGCCAGAGGGGAAAACTAGCCCTGACTTTCTTCAGGGGTTAACAGACCGCTGTTGCCAAGCATGTCCCACGACAGGAAAATGACAGTGACTGTGGAGTCTTTGGTCTCGCCCTGCGAGCGCTGGGCCTGAGACCAGACTCCCCATCTGCAGAAGAGGCGTGGGGAAGAGGGTTTCCAAGGAGCTGTGAGCGCCAGCTCCTGGGCTGAGACCCAGCAGGGCTCTGGGAAGTCTGACCAGATCGGAGCAGATGCTTTGTTACTTGAATCTCCAAACACTTATTTGAATTTTTACAGATATTTCCAACTGGTGGGGTTGGGCCACGATTGTTACCTTGCGTTTAGTTTTGGCCTCGTTCATTTCTCTAGCTGCTTTATTATTATTATTTGTATTATTTTTTGAGAATGAGAGAGAGAGAATTCGAGCTGGAGAGGAGCAGAGAGAGAGAGAGAGAGAGACAATCTTTTTTTTTTTTCAATATATGAAATTTATTGTCAAATTGGTTTCCATACAACACCCAGTGCTCATCCCAAAAGGTGCCCTCCTCAATACCCATCACCCACCCTCCCCTCCCTCCCACCCCCCATGAACCCTCAGTTTGTTCTCAGTTTTTAAGAGTCTCTTATGCTTTGGCTCTCTCCCACTCTAACCTCTTTTTTTTTTTTTTCCTTCCCCTCCCCCATGGGTTTCTGTTAAGTTTCTCAGGATTCACGTAAGAGTGAAAACATATGGTATCTGTCTTTCTCTGTATGGCTTATTTCACTTAGCATCACACGAGAGAGAGACAATCTTAAGAAGGCTCCACGCTCAGCAAGGAGCTCGATGCGGGGCTCGATCCCACAACCCTGGGAATCAGGATACTCAACCGGAAATCAAGAGTCGGATACTCAACCGACTGAGCCACTCAGGCGCCCCAGCTACTGTATTATTTTTTAATGTTCAGTTTGGTTTCGCTCTGAATTTGATGGATTCCACGCACCCCCTCTCCCCCCATATTTAATATATCCAAACACATGCCAATGGACACGTGCAATGCAGAGTATTGTTTTAGAGCCTAAAAACAAAATAAGCTATAGATATAAAAGACTCAAGTTATTGAATTTAGCTATAACCGGGGTAAGGGGGTTTGTGGCAGGACGAGGCCAGACTGTGCCCAATCCTTCTGAGCTCTGCTAGGGGGTTTATCCTGAGCACACCGTGGAGGTTCCTCTGTATTCCTCAAAAGAGTGACAGATTTCTTTTTTTTTTTTTTTTTTTTTTTTTTATTACGAAACGAACATATACTCTTCGGAAGGATTTAGATGAACACAAAATCATAAAAAGACACATCAGCTAGGGTCCTTCAACCACAAATAAGATAATTCCTCTTGTTATTTGTTAATTCCTCTTGTTATTTGTTAATTCCTCTTGTTATCGTATACTTATAACCTTGGTCACATAGACACAGGGATATAGATACAGATACGGGTAATAATGTGCATATAGACAAGGATAGGCTTAGAGATACGGATACTGCTGTAGATGCGTATTTGGAGCCAGATAAGGATGTCGCAACGGCTATAGACATAGGCATATATATTACAGTGGGTTGGATGATGATCCACCCCCCAAACATACATCCACATCCGTTAGGTTACTGACCCCTCGAACCCGCGACTGAGGAGGAAACCGGCCGGCACTGGTGTTGGGGGTCCTTGAAGGCCTTCCCTCAGGGAGGATGGAGTGAGGTGGGAAGGAGCCCACGGGACTCACTCACCAGGTTGTCACCCACCCAGGGTCTCTGCAAGGCCAGGGGGAGCGGTGTTCCTGAGCTGCCTGACTTCCTTCCCCCAATGTCTTCATCCTATGTCCCTGGTTTTTTTTTTTTTAATTAAAAAAAATGTGTTTAATGTTTATTTTTGAGACATGCGAGAGACAGAGTGCAAGCAGTGGAGGGGCAGACAGAGGGAGACACAGAATCCGAAGCAGGCTCCAGGCTCTGAGCTGTCAGCCCAGAGCCGGACGCAGGGCTTGAACTCACGAACCGTGAGATCATGACTTGAGCCGAAGTCGGACGCTTAACCATCTGAGCCACCCAGGCGCCCCCTACATCCCTGTTTTTAAGCGCATGCCTGTTTTGGTTTTTGCGAATGCCGGCCCCATGTGTTTATTTTTTTTATCATGGCGAAATACACATAGAATTTACCGTGTAAGCCATTTTACTTATGTTATTATTTTTTTAAATTTTTATTTATTTGGGGGGTGGGGGACAGAGAGAGAGAGAGGAGAGAGAATCCCAAGCAGGTTCCGTGCTGTCAATGTGGAGCCCGACGTGGGGCTCGATCCTACAAATAGTGAGATCACGACCTGGGTCAAAACCCAGAGTGTCCGGGACCCTTAACCGACTGAGCCCGCCAGGCGCCCCTCATGCAAGCCGTTGTAAAGTGCACAATTTGGGGGCACCTGGGGGGGCTCAGTCGGTTAAGCGTCCGACTCTTGGTTTCGGCTCAGGTCACGATCTCATGGTTGTGAGCTGGAGCCCCGTGTCGGCTCGAGGCTGGACGTGGAGGCTGCTTACGATTCTCTCTGTCTCCGTCTGCCCTTCCCCGGCTCACCCGGGCGTGCGCTCAATCAATCAAGTGCACAATCCACATGCGTTTAGTACATTCAGAATGTTATACAACTATCAGATCTTTCTACTTCCAAAGCATCCCCTGGCCTGAAAGAAACCCTGCCCCATTAGCAGTCACCCCCGTCATCCCCTCCCCGAGCCCTGGCCACCCCCAATCTGCTGTCTCCAGGGACGTACCTGTCCTGGGCGTTTCCTACTACTGGGATCCTACTGTATGTGGCCTTCTGTGTCTGGCCTCTTTGCTTAGCGTGCTTTCAAGGTTCATGTCGTAGCTCGTGTGGAAACTCTGTGCCTTTTAGTGGCCGAGTTCATAGTTCCCGGTCCGGATCCACATTTTGTTCACCCGCCCACCACCGATGGCTGTTTGCCTTGTGCCGGCCTTTTGGCCACTGTGAACAGTGCTGCTGTGAGTGTTCGTGCACGAGTGTTTGCGTGAACACCTGTCTTCACTTCTTTTGCACAGTCACCGGGCAGTGGGGCTGCTGGGCGGGCGTCAGGAGCTGCTAAGCCAGTTCCCAGAGGCGCCGTGACAGTCCTGCTTTACCTCCCCCCCCCCCCCCCCCCGTGTCTGAGGCTTCCTCGCGCTCCCCCGGCCCCTGGAAGGTTCATCCTGAGGTAGCCCCTCACACCCCCCCCCCCCGCCCCCTTCCTGGCCACCGCTTCCACCCACATTCATTTTCAAGTTCCTCAAGCTGGCTCCTCTCACCCTTTGGGCCTCTAGCCTTGTGGTTGTTAACTCTGGATTTAGGCAGACCTGCGGCTCAAATCCTGACTCCGCTGCTGTGTGCCCTGAGGCGAATGGCTCCACCTCTCTGCTGCCTCAGCTGGTACACACAGAAGGCTGTGGAAAAGCAGGGCCATGCCAGAAGGAGAGCAATCTGGGGCACGGATCACGGCAGTGACTCGTTCTCAAGCAACACTCGTTCTCATCCGCACTGTGCCGGGGGCTGTTCCAGCACTGAGGACACAGCTGTGGACAAGACAGAAAGCCCTTGCCCTTGGGGGCCAATGCTCTAGTCGGGACACAAGCCACAAACGTGAGCAGCAAACGTTGGACAGTATGTTGGAAGGTGGCGAGGGTGGGGCACTGTCGCCGTTTCAGTTGGTACAATCAGAGCAGGCTTCTCTGAACAGAGACTGAAGGACAGGGGGGAGATATTTAAGTAGGCGAGAAAGAGCACCGTGGAAAAGGACAGAACAAATGCAAAGGCTCCGAGGCAAGCGTGCCTGGAAGGTTCCAGAACACCAAGGAGCCCTGTAGGAACCTGGCTTTTACTGAGATGGGAGCTACGGGAGGGTTATGAGCAGAGGGCCCCACAGGCGCAGCGTGTGGTGGTTGGGGAGCGGGGGCGATCTGTCACTTTGGCTGCCGAGCACCTGATGTCCCCTGACATCAGCACATCCCACCCACCCTGTGCTGTGGGGGCCAATAAACTTTCCTTGTCCCTGGTGGCCAGAGCTTGGGCCTATGACCTAATCATGCCTGTGACAGATGGGGGTTGGGGGAAAGGGAGGCATGAAGGGGAAGAGAAGACAGCTTGAAAGGAACCAAGAGAAAGAGAAACACCCAGGTGCTGTCACCTCCTAGTCTCAACTCTGTCCAACGGGGCAGCTGCCTGGGTCCACTGCGGCCAGCGGGGGTGGGAGGCTTCTCCTTTGCAGACAACCCCCAGTCCAGCGGGCCCTCCTCAGGTAGTGAGGTATCTTAGGGGCCTCTCATTCACGCCCATGACTCCAGGGGCCCCACCTTTGTTCCTGCTCAAACCCCAAGACCTTCCAGTGGCCTCTGACATGACCACAGGTCACGGTGTCTACACCTGACCTCAATGCCTCCCCCCTCCACCACCCCTGTGTGCCTCCCATGTCCCCAGCTCGGGGACCCTGACCGAATCTCTAACCAGAATCTCAGCATCTGCAGCCCTGCGTCTTAATTATTTGTTTTCATGGGCATCTACTGGCCAAACTCCTTTTCAGAATTTAGACATTGCTGAGTTTTCTGTTGTTCAACTAACTGCCTCGAACCTCTGCAGACCTCATATACATCTGTCCCTACTGATTCCTTAAAACTTATAGACTTACTGGGGCGCCTGGGTGGCTCAGACAGTTAAGTGTCTGACTTTGGCTCAGGTAGTGATCTCACAGTCCGTGAGTTTGAACCCCACATTGGGTTTTTGCTAACAGCTCAGAGCCCGGAGCCTGCTTTGGATTCTTTGTCTCTGTCTCTCTCTGTCCCTCCCCTGCTCGCGCGCTCCCTCTCTGTCTCTCTCTCTCAAAAATAAATGATTAAAAAACAAACAAACACTTAATGGACTTCCTGAGATCTTCCCCCAACAACACATCTCTCCTCCGTCCTTCTGAGACAGAGAGAGAGAGAGAGAGAGAGAGAGAGAGAGGGAGAGAGAAGACTTAGAACAGAAGTTTTATGTTCTGGGTAAAATTTCAGCACAATAAAGAAAGAGAGAGAGAGAGAGAGAGAGAGAGAGAGAGAGAAAGACCGGGAGGAAATTATTCGCCAACATATTCGACAAACACATCGTCTTTCAGCACGTCCCTTCCATGCTGTTTAGCTAGAGATCCGCAACCAGAATCTCATGAAGAAACACCAGACAAACCCCAGTAAACATTCTTTACAGGGTAGGATGGGGGAAGGATCGTATTCGTCGAGTCAATGTCATCGAAGACCAAGAGACTGAGGGAATATTCCACATTGAAGAAGACCAAAAAGAGGACAGCTAAGTACAACACGGGGCATGACTGGGTCAGCCAACACACACGGATGTGTACACAGCGGGTGGCCGTCAAGTACACACATCCCATCGCTGTGAAACTGAAGTTCCACAGTAAGCGAAGTGGGGTGAGTGGTGGCTACGTGTAGTGTGGGTCTGTGAGGATACCCTTATTCTTTTAAGTTTATTTTTATTTGAGAGAGACAGAAATAGCAAGTTGGGGAGGGGCCGAGAGAGTGGGAGAGAGAGGATCCCAAGCAGGCTCGGGGCCATCAGCACGGAATCCGGGGTGGGGCTGGAGTTCATGAACGTGAGATCGTGAGATCGTGACCTGAGCCGAAGTCAAGAGTTGGAGCTTGACCAAGTGAGCCACCCAGGCACCGCTCCCCACCCCCCACCCCCGGCCCTATTGAGAAAACCCTTATTTGTAGGAGAATCACACGGAACCACACCAGGGTAAAGGCCCATGACGTATGTGCGCTATGCAACTTTCTCCCAAGTAGCTCAGGGACAAAACGGGGTGCGTGCACTCACCACACGCACATACTGTCAAGCCCACGGCACCCGATGGTTTGTGCGTAGGTGAATCTAGGTCAAGGGTATACAAGCTCTTGCAACTTTTTGTTAAGCTTAAATTCGTTTCCAAATAAAAGGTTAAAAAAAAGGAAAAAAAGGAAAGAAACCAAGCAGGATTTCATGAGGAATGCCAGTAATACACAATCTAGAATCGAGCCATCCTTAACAGATAAAGCCAGGAAGCAGACACATTAAATAGCTAGCTACGGGCCTCTTTCCACAGGAAAAAACTGCATCTCTGAGCTTAAAGTTAATTCTGGCATCTTGAGCTCAACCAAGAAAACCTACTTTGAATAGTCAGGCATTTGCATAAACAAATGCATTTATTTCTACTTCCCTGCCCCCTTGAATCTGGGTCGGCCTTAGGGACCTGACGACAGGCAGAATGCGGTGGCAGCGACGCAGGGCGGCTTCCGAGACCAGCTCACGAAGACGTGTGGGCTTCCACCTGGACCTGTGGGGTGCGCGCGGCCCCGTGGGACCCGGCCACCATGCCGCGAGAAGCCCAAGCCACGTGGAGGCCGTGTGTGGATGGTCCGGTGACAGGCCCCAGCCGGCAGCCTACACCGGCGGCCAGGCCTTGGAATAAGCCACGTCGGACGTGCGGCTAGGCTGGTCTTCGGGTGACGGCAGCCCCAGATGTCACCTGACCGCAAATGCCTAAGACTTCAAGTTGAGAACCGCGCAGCCCAGCCCCGTCAACCCACAGAACCAAGGCAAACACATGGGCGTCTAAGGCCAGTAAGTTGTTTGTTGCACAGCTGTGCAATAAAGGACTCACCTTGACCAGAGAAAGGTTTGACCCTTGCCCAGCTCCCGGGAGGGGATCTTGAAGCCCTGGGAATGTCCTCCCTGACGAGGGTCTTTGTTTACCCAGGGCTTTGGGCCACTCGAGGTGGCCTATACTTACGTGTGATTTGTGTTTGGGGACCCTGGGACACGTGACATCAGCTTGTGTCTCCCGAGACTAGGGTCAGTCACGGGGGCGAGGCAGTGAACACGACCAACCCCAATAAAGCCCCTGGACACCAAGGCTTGAGCCAACTTCTGTGCTGGGTGACTCTACCACGTGGAGGACACCTGTGGGCTCCGGGCCGGTCCCTCCTGACCTCCCCCCGTGCGCCTCTTGTCTTTGCGGATTTTAATCTGGGCTGTAATAAACTGGAACCATAATAACTTTTCTGAGTCCCGTGAGTTCTTCTAGCACAGTACTGAACGTGAGGGGCGGCCTGGGGACTCCTGACTGCAGCTCTCAGCGACCCAAAGCCCCAGCGCGCCTGCAGAGGGCAGCTTCTCAGCAGGCGGGATCCCCCCGCAGGCCTGCAGGCCTCCCACAACACCGCCCATGGGACACCCCTGGGGTCGGCAAACGGGGATTCACGCCTACCTTCCCCGGGATATTCTAACCCCCGGTGCTCGGCCCCCAGGAAGGGCGTTCATATGCCTCGATGCTGACTTCCTTCAGAGAGAGGACCCTACCGCGGGGCCTTCCCAGATGTCACCGTGGAATTAGCAATGCCATCTGCTCATCTCTGCCCTGGGGGAGGCAACCCAGGGGGTCAGAGTGCCCACAGGACTCAACCCTCCGACTGTTGCCACCTGCCCGTAGACAATACCCCAGGTCTACATCTCCCTGGAAAAAGGTGGGTCCAGAGGAGTTCAAACTTGAAAACAGGCCTCTCTCCACAGGCCGAGGGCCAGGCAGAGCAGCCGGGGTAAGATCCGGTATTAATCTTTGATGCAGAAGGAAAGCAGAGCGGTAGGAGGTACCTCTGGTCTTCCCTGGTGGGGGAGTCGGCTCCATCGGGTGCTGCAGGAACCAGGGTGGGGTCTGCCCCGGCGGGCTGTGCCCGACAGAGGGCAGGCTGCAGACCCAGCACATACTCGCTGACAGGATCGTCGGTGGGGGGGGGGAAGGCGGGGGAGGCGGGAAGAACGAGTCTCCTCCAGCTTCTGCTCCGGCCGGGCCTCGCGGGACTGTTCCCCGGAGCGCACCCTGTGCCGCTGCCCGGGGCTCTCCCTCCCGGGCGGCAAGTCGCTCCCTCAAGAGCCCACCGTGAGGGCAGACACTAGGGCAGCTGGGCTGGTCGGGCCCCCAGCCCCAGGGCACCCCAGGGCACCCCAGGGAGGTGGGAGATGAGGGGGGTGGAGCTTCGGGGCCCCCCCACCCCCACCCCTCTGGATGATGTGGTCATCCCAATCCCAGCAGCTCCACCATCTGAGACAAGCTGACTTACAATAATGACTTTATTTTAACATATTTAATTACAGACATAAAATAGCTGGGGAAGGGGGTGAACCCCAGCCTAGCCCCGTCTCGGGGCCGCCAGGAGGGGGAGACGCAGGCGAGGCCTCCCTGATGACCCTCCTTCTGGGGGGGTCTTCCTATGGCGGGGCCCTATTGCTTCAGGGGGGAGGGGCCATGCAAACGAGGGAGGCGGGGAAGCCTCTGGGCCCCGCCCACCCCACACGCCGCGGCCTCCCTCCGCAATGCCCTCCGCAATGCCCGGACGTGCCCCAACCCTGGCCTCTCCACCTCCTTTCTCTTTCTCCAGGGAGCGGACCCTCTGGCCGGCCCCCCACCCCCTCTGCAAACCTAAAGGGGAATAAATACAAACTTTACAAAGTAAAAGGGGGTCCAACGTTGCCCTGGGCTGGGCCTGGGGTCAGATGGGGAGCAGGCCCTGGGATGCGGGCCTCACATCACATCATCCCTAACTGCAGCAGCGTGCTGGCGTAGGCCATGGGCTTGACGTCGGGATGAGGCTGGGACACGAGAGCACACAGGGCAAGGGAGACAGAAACAGGGCAGCTTCAGGGGGGTTGTCTGAACACCAGATGCAGAGACCAGCCCGCCCCCCAAGAGCTGCTGAGCACTGCGCTCTGTCCTTGACTGGGCCTCAGCCTTGTGCTCCCCAGGCCAGGGACAGCAGGGGACAGAGGGGGTGACTCACCACTGCTGTGAACTGGTGGAACTGGGGCCGCAGGTCAGAGCCCCGGAGGTGGATATAGGAGGCTTTATTCCCCATCTGGTCACTGTGGGGACAGGGGCAGAGCAGCTGGTCAGGGGTGGGGAGCAGGGGGGAAACACAAGGAAGGGCTGGGGAGGGGCCTGGAGGGAAGCGACCCAAGGAGGCTGGATGGCAGAAAGTCCCAGTGAAGAGGGAGACACAGACGGACAGAGCCCATCAGAGACACTGACAGAAACGGAGTCAGAGATGTTGAGAGCAGAGAGAGAGAGGCATGGACACAGATAGCCCCATTATCGCCAACCGGGAAAGGCAGGAATCCAGGGGAAAGGAGGGGGGCCCAGGAGGTTCAGGTAGGAGGGGAGCAGAGGCGGAAGGGGAAGCAGGGGACAGGTGGGGGGCACATGTCCCCCCACGGAGGCAGGACGCTTGCCAAAGCCTGGACTCTGACCCAAGCACACCCTGGCTCTAACCACCAAGAAACAGAGGATAGAGGAACGTGTTGACTGGCACCCGCAGGGTGTAGGCGGCCTGGTCCAGAGCACAGGCAACTCTGGGGGACAAGGGGCCTGGTTTCTTCAACCAAAAGCCTACCAGTGACAGGGGAGGAGGGACAAGACCAAGAATGTGTCCCCTGTTACTCGGAAGAAATCAAACCAAAAAGAGCCATTTTTGAGAGACACGAGGAAACGGGACTCTGCGTTCAGGTGATCCCATCTGACACTTGACAGAGTGACAGTGGAATTCCGGTTGCACGAAAAGGTTCAGGGGCACCAGGGGGTGTCGGAGCACGGAAGCGGTGGTGCCCAGGGTGGGGGTGGCCGGAGGCCGGCCCGGGCTGGCAACTGCTGAACCCGGGTGACGAGGACGTGGGTGTTCCTTGTACGATTTTACCTGCTCTTGTGTGTCTCTGCAACTTTCTACCGCAAAAAGTTAACGGAAAAACCAGCAACACAAGCAACAGCGGGTGGGGAAGGGAGGCCCGGATGGGTCGGAGGCGGGACCCACCAGTAGTTGGGGGCGGAAAAGACGGTGACGCAGCGGCCGCCATGTGCCACCTCGTAGCCCTCGGCCTTGACTTCGTGGCTGCGGATGATGTAGTCCAGGTGGTTGTCCTCCAGGAAGGCCTTGGTGACGTCGGGGCCAAACTGGCAGCTCACGCCCCGCTTGCTGACCGAGCGTCCGTTCTGGGGAGACAGGGGGCTCAGGGTGCCGCCCGCCCCACCCCCTCTGCCCGCAGCCCGCACCCGCCGGCCCAGCCTGGGGAACACTGACCTGCGGCTGTGGGTCTGACCAGAGCAGGTCGCACATGGGACCTGGGTGGGGGGAGGAGAGGGGACGTCAGCGCAGTTGGGGTGGAGGCTGGGCAGGGGCACGCGAAATGGGGTTCTGAGCCCCGTGACCGCCCCGCCAGATCCAGCCAATGTATTTCGGCCCCGCAGGGGGAGGACCCTTTAACAGTGCTATTCGGATCACACCCCTCTGCTGCTCAAAGCCTTCTGGGGCTCCCGCTGCCCTAGGAACAAAGCCCAAGCTCCTCCCCCAGGCCTCTGAGGCTCTGCAGGGCCTCATCAACCCCCTTTAAGTACATCCCCGCTCACCCCAAAACCACTGCCCTGCCAGCTGTTCCTCCCGTGTGCGAAGCTCACACCTGCCTCGGGCCCCTCTGTGCTTGCCCGGGGCAATTCTGCGTGGCAGGTGTCTCCTTCCCAGTCGGTCCTTGGTGTGGCTCCTAGAGAGGCCATCCGGACCCCCAGCACCCCACCCTCCCCATGCCCTGTGCAACACTTCCCACAGTCGTGCGTGCGTGCGTGTGAGTACTCGGCCACTTGTCCTCACCAGCACGGGAGCCCCGGTACGTCACTCTCCAGAACCCACAAACAAGTGACCAGAGCGCGCCCCACGCGGTGCGCGAGAACACTCCCTTGCAGGCACAGCCCCGTGGGGAAGAGCGCCAAGCCGAGTCACAGGCGAGAACGCAGAGGCTCGGCCCTGCCATCCCCGCCAAGGGCAGGAAGCCCACGCAGGAGGTGCCGCGGCCCCGGGAGGGAAGGGGCTGTCACCCGGCCCACCACCCTCACCTGAATCCGGGGGCTGCCGGTTCCGCTCAATCTTCCTGATGTCGTCCAGGGTGACGCCATCTTCACTGAACAAGCCCCCGTGCATGATCTGGGGTGTAGTGCGGGGACAGCTGTGTGAGCGGAGGCACCGGCCACACCCCAACCCTCCAGCTCGCTTCAGGGTGGCCCTCGTGGGCGCGGGCGCGGGAAGGGGCCCGAGGGGTCCCGCCTGCCGCCCTCACCAGCACTTTGCCGTTGATACACTGGGCCAGCGGGAGCCACTCGAACACCTCGCTGAAGAGTTCGTACATCTGGGCTGTGTATTTGGCCTTCACTTCGCCCTCGAAGCCATAGATCTGGTTCATGTTGTCCGTCTCATGGTTGCCTGGCCAGGAGCAGAGCGAAGCGGTCAGCACCCCCTGCACGGGCACCCCCGGGCCCGGGTCCAGGGGCCTGAGGCCAACAACACACACACACACACACACACACCAGAAACCCAGTGAGGTGTTGACACTGCTCTTAGTCCCTTCTCTGAGAGGCACACACTGGGCAGGTGGCCACAAGGCCTAGGCCCGGCCCAGCCTGGAGTGACCATGGGTATGTCCCTTGCCCCCTGGGCCCTGGGCTCCTTTCTGGAGAACCTGCGTGCCTTCCAGGCTGGAAGGGGGCAGGTTGGAACAAAACACCAGCCCCTCCAAGATGCCTGTCGTGGGCCCGCCCCTTGCTGTGCCTCCCAACTTCCCGCACACAACCTCGTTCTGCCCTCCCGGGACTCCCAGGGCTTGGGGCAGACAAGGAAGCTGCCCGGGCCCCCGTGTCTGGCTTCATCAACTCTTCCGCTGGGGCTCGCTCTTATCACCTCCTGCAGGGAAGCCCACAGCAGACAGTCACCGAGCACCTCCCACGTGCCGAGTGCTGACGCTCAGGCCCCCGGGAGCCCCCAACCCAGCCCGATTCCCCACCTCTCAATGGAGCCCCCAGCCCAGCCCCATTCCCCACATCTCAATGGAGCCCTCAACCCAGACCAATTCTCCACCTCTTAATGGACATGTGCCCCTGCCCCCCCCCGCTCCCCCCCCCGGTGGCCCTTGTTCCCTGGTGAGCTCATCTTGCACCAGGCCACACTGACCCCAAACCTTCCTGCCACACAAGCTCACCTCGAAGCAAGTGAAAGTGATCTGGGTACAGGAGCTTAAAGCCAAAAAGGGTGAGGATCACTTCTACGGAGAAGGAGCCGCGGTCCACAAAGTCGCCATTAAATATCTGCTCTGCTAAGGAAAACAAGGCGTGGGGGGCACTGCTCCTTCCCCAGCCTCCCCATGTCCCGCGGCTCCTGCCGGTGCCACCCTAGGAGTGGGGATGTCAGCAGGGCTAGGGGATCTGGGCTGTGGTCTTCTTCCTCGCTGTTGGCTCTGGCCCAGTCGCCCAGCCTCTTGGAGCCTCAGCGGGATAGTGCTGACATCCCCAGCCTCATCTGTTGCTCAGGGAAGTGGACGGTGGAGGGTGACATGAGGTGGTCAGTCTGCCATAGGGGCAACGGAACATGGACCGTCCCACCCGATATTCACAGGCCTGGTGGCCATTCATCAAGCAACGGTCATCACATCAGCAATCACTTACACAGCTCTGACTGTGGGCCACGCAGCTCTTCACACATACGAACCCATTTACCCGTCTCAACAACCCAGTGAGTCAGACCCCATTATCCCTATTTTGCAAATGAGGAATCTGACGCACCAAGAGGTGACGTCACTGCTATGGTCAAGCGGCTGGGGAGTGGCAGTGCCTGGGGCCGTTACGTGTCTGATCTTGTAGCAGCCCCGTTTCAAGACGAAGAGAGGTTGGGGCCCAGAGGGACTGAGCCACCTGCCCCGGGCACACAGCGCAGGGGGACCTGCCCTGGCCACTCTGACGCTGGCCGGCCACTCCACCCACATCCCCGTGCCCGAGCGACTGTTCAGGCTTCTCCCTTCACGGGTTCCCACTGTGCTCTCTGGCCACGGTGCCTCCCCCAAATCCAGGTGGAGGGACAGGGAGGGTCTGCTCTTCTGAGGAAGGATACATAGGGGTTGGTCTCCGAGGGTAAACCGTTGAGCTCAAATATATTGAGGAGGTCATAGAACTGGCCGTGGGTGTCCCCGCACACCGTAATCTTCTCTGTCTGGAAGAAAAGAGGCCACCGGAGAGGGAGGGGCCCAGAGAGAGACGTGGGGAGGGGGCAGGGGTGAGGGGAGGGGCAAGAGGTCATGGCAGACCGAGAAGAACCATGCAACAGACACAGGCAGGGGACACAGAAATGAAAAGGGTGGGACAGAGACCAGGAGAAGAGAGGGACATCCAGGGGAGAGACACAGGGTAGCGGGAGAGGGAAGGCAGACCAAGCCAGGTGGGCCTGTGAGTTTCTGAGCTCCACAGCCCCTCCCCAGCCAGGGAGCCCCCCACCCCCAGCCCGTCCACACACCGCCCCACGGCACGCACCTCTTTAAGCGTGGTCTCCACGAGTGTGCTCAGCTTGGAGAGGACCTCTTTGACCTGTACCAGAATCTGGAAGGCAGGGTGGGCTGTGAGTGGGGCCTGGGGGAGGGCCTGCTGTCCGCCCCGGGCCCCGGAGAGCCTGGGCTGACCAAGAGACACTGCCGAGCGGAGGGTGAGGGAGAGGCAGGCAAGGAACGGGCAGCGGAGGCCAGACAAGTGAGCGCTGGCAGGAGCCACGGCATTTAAACGTTAGAATTACTGGGGCGCCTGGGTGGCTCAGTCGGTTAAGCGACTGACTTCAGCTCGGGTCATGATCTCGCGGTTCGTGGGTTCGAGCCCCGCGTCAGGCTCTGTGCTGACAGCTCGGAGCCTAGAGCCTGCTTCGGATTCTGTGTCTCCCTCTTTCCCTGCCCCTCCCCTATTCTCTCTCTCTCTCTCTCAAGAATAAATAAAAACATTACAAAATTTAACATTTGTTTTAATGTTTATTTATTCTTGAGAAAGAGAGGGACACAGAGTGTGAGCGGGGAAGGGGCAGAGAGAGAGGGAGACACAGAATCGGAAGCAGGCTCCAGGCTCTGAACTGTCAGCACAGAGCCCGACACGGGGCTCGAACCCACGGACCGCGAGATCATGACCTGAGCTGAAGTTGGACGTTCAACCGACTGAGCCACCCAGGTGCCCCAAAACATTAAAAAAACTGAAACATTACGATTATTATTTTTTTTAAAGCTTATTTGAGAGTGAGGACATAAGCGAGGGAGGGGCAGACAGGGAGGGAGAGAAAGAGAATCCCAAGCAGGCTCCACACTGTTGGCACGGAGACCATCTTGGGGCTCGAACTCACGCACTGTGAGATCACGACCAGAGCTGAAGTCAGACGTGTGACCAACTGAGCCACCCAGGCGCCCCTAAACATCAGCGTTATTTTACACGGAAACAGAGACTCTGGGTTCCTCTTAAGATAATCAGCATCATGAAGAAACATAGATGAATCCAGATGTGGTACATTTTATAAAGCAACTGGCCTGGACATGTCTAAAATGTGTCATGGAAGAGTCTCCCCAAAAGGGCAGGAGACTGTTCTAGATGAAAGGAGATAAAAATGCAGTATTTGATCCGTCAGTGGATTCTGGATTTTGAAAAATCCAACAACACGGGGCGCTTGGCTGGCTCAGTCAGCGGGGCATGTGATTCTTGATCTTGGGGTTGTTTAGTTCGAGCCCCATATTGGGTACAGAGATTACTTAAAACAAAAAAAACAAAAAAAACAAACAAAAAAAAAACTTTAAAACAACAAACAAAAAATCCCACAAAAAAACCAAAACCACAAAACAGCTAATTTGGGGAAACCTGGGTAAGCTAAAGAGTTAAAGTATTTGTCTGGAAATGTAGATAATACTAGTTTTTGCTACGTGAAGATTAAAGATGACCTTGACCTTGTCATATAGATTTATCGGTGTTTCCAGATTTTGTGGATGGCCTGTGGACTGTCTGCATTAGTCAGTATTATTTTATCAACGCTAAGTTTCTAAGGTGAGACACCTGAACTGTGGTCACATAGAGTATCCTGGTTTTAGGAGATACAGGTTATGATGCAACTTACTTCTGGCTCATGAAAAGAAAAGAAAACCGAGAAAAGAGAAGGAAAGAAAAAGAAGCGTGTGTGCATACACACGCATACGTAGAGAGAGAAAGGAAACGTGTCAAAATGTTAATTGGTGCATTTGGGTGAAGGGGGCAAGAATATTAACTATACTGTTCTTTTGATTTTTCTGCAGGTTTGACAGTTTTCACAGGTAAGAGGTAGGGGGAAAACCCCCAAACGTTAAACAAAGTAGAAGGCGTCCACTTCTGGTCAGAATGGAGAAAGTTGTAGACTACGGTCATTCTTGCGCTAATGGCAACAGGCCCCGAACCCACAAAATCCAATCTTACGAAAACCATCTGAGAGCCGAGCGTGCGCTCAAATCTAAATGAGTCAACGGCAGACAGCAACCTTCCCTGGGGCTTTTATCCCCGCGGCACGGCAGGAGGGCAAGAGGCCAAGGGGCGCCGAGGCCCAGAGTGAGGGAAGCCAGCGGTACGTTGGTGACAGCGGACAGACCGGAGAAGCCCCCGCCTCCGAATGCCTCTCCCCTCACCTGCCGGCTTGCTCACACGGCCGTCGCGGAAGGCGGGGTGCAAGGCAGCACAAAAGTGGGGGCGGAACGGGAGAGCACAGAACTCCCCCGGCACACCAAAAATCTGGCCGCGAGGCTGAGAATCAGAGAGCTCTCCCACAGTTCCAGAAGCTGGAGATGTGACAACGTCAAGACATCCCTGGGACTTTGCCAGGGCTAAAGGGAGAGTCCCGATCCCAGTCTGAAAACACCGCAAGCCCGCGGTGGGCTAAGTCCAGCAAAATGCCCGAGACGGCAGATCAGACGGACACAGCCCCTCGCGCCAGCGGCCCGACGGAAGAAAGGGCCTCCATCTTCCGTAGAAACTCCTTATTTAGCCCAGTCTCTACTGTTCTTTTGCACAAGATGTCTGGCATCCAACACAAAATGATGAGACACGTGAGGAACAGACCACAGAAGCAGACCCAGAGATGACCCAGATGGTAGGATTACCAGAGACTTTAAAATAACTGTGACAGGGGCGCCTGGGTGGCGCAGTCGGTTAAGCGTCCGACTTCAGCCAGGTCACGATCTCGCGGTCCGTGAGTTCGAGCCCCGCGTCAGGCTCTGGGCTGATGGCTCGGAGCCTGGAGCCTGTTTCCGATTCTGTGTCTCCCTCTCTCTCTGCCCCTCCCCCGTTCATGCTCTGTCTCTCTCTGTCCCAAAAATAAATAAAAAAAAAAAAACGTTGAAAAAAAAAAAAATAAATAAAATAACTGTGACAAACGTGCACAGGATCTCGTGGAAGAGACAACACGCGTGAACATATGGGGCAGGGAGAGGAAAACTATCAATAAAAGGAACTAAATGGCAATGCCGGCCGTGGGAACGCAGCGTCGGGAATAAAGACCGCGTCCGCACGGTGCCCAGCAGCGTCAGCTGCCGTGACCACCCTCCCCCTCGAGCCGCCCTCCGTGGCCGAGTCTGGGCCCCGCCAGCGCCGCCGCGATGCTATCCTGGGGTCACGGGTGTGTGCAGCACCTGACGGGGCCTTACCTGGTAGGCGCATTTCCGGTGCAGTTTCTTCTGGTCCTTGTACCACTGCATGAGCTCCTTCATGAAGGTGACCGTCACCTTGCCATCCTCAAGCTTGGGCCCGCTGTACTCATCCTCAATGGCTGGGGTGAATGGGGGACAAGACTCAGTGGCCACGGCCACCGTGAGGCCGAGAGGAGGCACAGGGCAGACAGGGTGAGAGGACGACGGAGGGTGAAGGGTCCTCTCCCCGGCCAGGTGCTTCTGTTCAGGCTGGCCGTGCCTGGCCTCTCTGTGCAGTGCGCCCCCTCTTCCAGCACCCCCCTCCCCGCTGCCTGCGTGGTTTTACAGCATTCGACACCGTCTAGTCCTCTCTCTCCCCACCAGGGCATCAGCTCCGCGAGGGCTGAGAGTATTTTATTCACAGCCGTACCCCCGGTGCCTGGAACAGCGCTTGGCACATACCAGGCGCTCGATAATTATCTGTGGAACGAAGGACTGAATCGTCTGAGCGCCTAGAGGACCTACACAAATCCGACGGGGGGGGGGGGGGGGGGGGGGGGGGGGCCGTGAGGGCGGGGCGGGCGGTACAGATGTCGCTAGGGAGCTAGGCCCCGATGGCGGGACGAGGGGCTCGTCCGCCTCGCCTGAACCGCGGGAACCCAAGCCCCAGCGCCGGACCGTGGAGCTCCCAGGAATGCAGGAGCCACAGACCGCGGCCGCCCCTGCCCGCATCCCCCAGCGCGCACAGGGCCCCGAGAGGGCTTGCAAGAACGTGGAATGTTCTAGGCACCCAGGCCTGACTCACTCATGCTCTCGATGTCCAGCGAGTCCACAACGGAGCGCTTGTGCTCGTCGCCGGCGATGGCCCGCTCGAAGGCTTTCTGCTTCACAATCTTGTTGCACTCCTGGTACTTCATCTTGGCGTCCTTGTCGTGGGGCTTCACCTTCACCACCTGGGAGGGCCGGGGGAGGAGCGGGGGAGGGAGAAAAGAGGCATCAACGCCCAGGCACAGCCCGCCTGGCGCAGAGGAGCAGACAGGACGGGGGAACGCCGCGGCTGCCCGGCCCCGGGCTCCACGAACACGGAAGCCAGACCACCCGGCCTCCACGCGCGGGCGGAGCAGCCCCGGACTTTCTCACCTCCAGACCTCAGTCTTGAACATCCGCACACCGGGCGATGAGAGCTGCCCACGCCGGGCTGTCCCGCGGGGCAAACGTGTTCACCCGTGCAAGCGGGAGTTCTTAAAATCCCTTTGCTCTGGGGCGCTGGGGCGGCTGTCGGTTGAGCGTCCGACTCTTGGTGTCGGCTCAAGTCATGATCTCACAGTTCATGGGTTCGAGCCCCACGTCGGGCTCTGTGCTGACAATGTGGAGCCTGCTTGGGATTCTCTCCCTCGCTCTCTGCCCCTCCCCCAATCTCTCTCTCTCAAAATAAATAAATAAACATTAAAAAAAAAAAAATCTTAGCTCTGTCGTTAAAAGTGTCCCATCTGAGGAGCACGTGTTCAGCTTTAGGTTCCTCGTGGGAGCCACACCGGCCGAGGCTCACTTTACTGACGTTCCAGTCAATACCGAGTGGGGAGGGGATTAAGAGGAAAGCGGGGGCTGGGTCTACCGTGGCAATGAACGGCCCAGACCCAGCAGAAGAACCGAGGACTTGCTGGGGAACCTGGACTCCCTGAGCCTCAGTTTTCTCTCATCTATGAAAGGGGGGACGGGACACGTCCCACCTGGCAGGGCGGCTGGAAGGACAAGTAATGAAGACGGGGCTCAGCACACAGCGGCTAGCACCTAGCGGCGTCCCCTCAGTCTCCTCCGAAGGGCGGTCAAGACCACGGGCCACAGAGCCAGGCCGCCTGCTTCCAATCCCGGCCCCGCCAACCCTCGGCGGAGGAACGCCGGGCGGCCAGTCCCTCCCTCTCTACGGGAGGGAACTTCTGACAGCGGCCCCGTCAGAGGGTGGCTGTGAGGGTCACAGGAGCGGACACGCACGAAGTGGGTGCAGCGCGCCATCAGGAGTAAAGTCCACAAGGGCGCCGGCTGCTAGTCACGGCCCCTTTCCTGGGCCGCCGTGCTCGAAACGGGATCATACGCAATAAAGCCCCGGGCACGTGACTCTGGGGTACAGTAAGTTCTCAATAAAAGGAGCCTGTGCCCACCCCTCCCTCCACCTTCTATCCTGCCTTCTACAAACTCGGATCCTCCCAAGTTCAGCAGCAGACAGGGCTGGATCCGAATCCCAGCTCTGCCGCTTCGTCACCGTGTGACCTTTGGCGAGGACGTCACCCGTCCAGGACTCAGTTTAGTTATCTGTAACTATGATTGCTCTGAGTGGACCCCGCCGGGCCTGCCCATTCTGCTGGCCACCCGAGGAGCTAGGTCCCTGCGGCTCCTGTGCTGGGGGCGTGAAGAGAAGTGTCAAAGCAGGCCTTCAAGCGTGGGGACGCCACCCCCGGGGAAAGCCTGGCAGAGTGAACCAGAAGCCTGTGCAAAGGCCCTTGCTAACCCCTGCGGGTCACCGTGGCTCATCCACCCTGGGAACGGGTGCACAGACCCGGTGGATGGCAGGAAGCCGGGCCGTGGCAGGCGACGGCTTCCTCCCTGGCTGGGCAGGCTCACGCCCGGGTATCCTGCCAGGCGGCTCCACCTGGGGGTGGGTGTGGCTCGAGGCCCGGGAGGGAGGCAGCACCCCCTGGAGTCCTTCCCAGTGGGGACAGGGTTTGAGTCCACACCCTGGGGTTAAGTCCAGGCCTGGCTTAAGTTATTGGCCTGGCACACAAGGGCCTGCCTACCCCTGCTTTCTGTTTGCCCGGCACCACCCGGCCAGACCAAACTCACAAGTGTCCAATGTGCCAGCTCCCTGTCACCTGGCACAGGCTGCCCCCTGGCCCAGAACACCTCACGTCCGTCTCCATCCCCTTCCTGGTTCCTCTCCTCCAGCTGTCGCTCCGCTGTCCCCTCCTCGAGGAGCACCCCACACCCCCCCAGCTTGGGTCAGACACCCCTCTGGACTCCCACAAGCCCCTGGCTCACCTGCCCCAGCCCTAAGCACGGCTGGAGATGGCTCTCTCCCCACTGGAAGGCAGCCCCGCGAGGCTGCGGCTGCGTCCCAGGAGGGAATGAATCCCCCCCCACTCCCCGAAAGGAAATGATGAAGCACTCAGCATTTCCCCTGGCCAGTCCCCTGTTCTCACAGAACTCGCAGGATGGCTGGAGGATGGGGACAAATACCAACAAGGCCGGAAAAAGAGGAGCGGCAGCAGTAACAACACACGGCTCACTTCCTGAGCACCTACTATGTGCCGGAGCACGGCGAACTTGCTCCCTTTACCTGCAGAGCAGCTCTGTTGGGTGTTACCACAAGCCCCATTTGATGGATGGGGAATCTGAGGCCCAAGAAGCCAGAGTTCCGTCTTCTCCCTGCCTAGGATCCTGACTTCCACCAGCACGGTGGGTGCTCCCTCCCTGCCCACCGTCACTCGGTCACTCGTCCCCACAGCACCTCGCATGCCCTCCAGGGACGTACAGGGCCAGGCCTCCAGGTGCTGAAGGCAGGCCCTCCCCGTCCTGAGCCCCGCCTCAGCCTCTAGGACGAGGGCAGGGTGCCAGCACCCCTGCAGAGGGCTCCGTCGGCCAGAGTGCTCATTCCAGGCCTGGTGGCTGCTGCTATAGGACTCACTATAGGGCTGGGAAAGCGGAAGTGGCCCTACCGGGCCTCCCTGCTCCCGCGGGGGGTCATTTGCTCCCAACTGGAGGGGCCTGGTGGTTCAGAACTCAACACTAGACTCTTCTGTAAAAAGTGATATGTGGACCGTGTCGGGGTCCATATCCTGACTGTGGTGTCTGTGTGGTCACGCCAGAGGTGCTGCGGGGGAAACCGGGAGAATGGGATCTCTACTCCTCCTTACCACTGCACGTGAAGCTATGACGCTCTCCAAAAGCTGTTTCTAGGGGCTCCTGGGTGGCTCAGTTGGTTGAGCATCGACCTCGGCTCAGGTCATGAACTCGCGGTTCTTTGAGTTCAAGCCCCGCGTCGGGTTCTGCTCGGAGCCTGGAGCCTGCTTCGGATTCTGGGATCTTTCAGATCCCTCTCTCTCTGCCCCTCCCCACCTCACGCTCTGTTTCTCTCCCTCTCTCTCTCAAAAATAAATCAGCTTAAAACAAAAAAAAAAAGCTGTTTCTAAAAAGTGCCACCTTCAGCTGGGCTTGTTCACGGGCAAGACCCATAGTGCGCGAGCTAGTGACACAGTAACACAGGTTCGCACGTGTCGGGTAACCAGGAACAGCTATGTTACGTGACGCCCCGAGCAGATCCGAGGGGCACTGAGTAGTCACACATATTCCCACCACTGCAGCAAAGCCTCCAGTCACCCGACGTGGAGGCACCAAGACCATCAATGACCTCTCGTCAGTTCAGGTCAGATTTTGCCACCAGATGAGTTGCCCGAACTTAACTACAACGGTGGCCTTTTCAGGACGGCCTGAGTTTGGAACTGAGGGTGAGGGACTGTCGTCCAGCAGTGAGAGCCGGGCCCAGGCTGAGCGTTCCTGACCTCAGGGGACCCACGTGACTACGTGTGGCGGGTCATTTGGATGACCTACCCCGCATAGATGACGAGCTGTGCCCCGGGGAGGGGCCGTGCCCATCTGAGGCACACGGAGAGCTGGAGGAGAGCCAGGTTCCTAGGCCAGGCACTGCACAGTGACAGCCGTAAGCAGGACACCAGGGTTTTCACCCTACAGGGCGACACCCTCTAGTGAGTTAACTGAGGTCTTACTCAGTGTCCCTTTTATTTATAATAAAACAGAAGAGAAGAGAGCCCGCCGGAGTGGGGCTGAGCCACAGGAGGATGTCAGGCCGAGACGCTTCTGCCCGCTGCGTGCCTCCAGGGGCCAGGTGCTTGACTCTGGTACGAGACCGTCACTTCCTGGCTGCGGGATCTCAGGGAGCGAACTACACTCTGGGCCTTGGTTTCCTCATCTGTAGGTCGGGGAAAACAGTCCCCACGCACAGGGTCGGCGTGACGACTCCGTTACGAGGGCAGGCAGGTCCCAATCGCGCCCCGCCCACGGCGAGCACCGTGCCAGGCCTTAGCTGACTGCTCCCCCAACCGTGGGGACAGCCACACCTTAGGTGTGCGGGCGCCTGCACGGGCTTGCAAGGCAAGACGCATTTCTGACTGACTGCGCTGGACTATGCTGTGAGAAGAAACCCGAGGGCGAGCCGCATTGTGAACCAAACCCCCAAAATCCACGAAGCAGGGTGGGGACTGCAGGAGTCCCCCAGATCCAGCCAGGGCCCACACGACCATCTGAGCGCCAACCACAGACAGGAAAGAAGATGGTGGGGTGAGGGGGAAGGGCAGTCTTTCGACAAGAGGACCCAAAAATGGGACAGGGAATCCAGGAGCAAGGGTCCCTCTGAGAGGACTAACCTGAGACGAGGGGGTGGAAAGGGGAGACTGTTCCTACTGAGGGGCCCTGGAAGGGCCCACCAGCAGAGGGAGACACACGTGGCCCCCCTCCCCCGCCCGGGGCCCCTAACAAGGTCCTGGTACCTGCAAACAGCCCTTCCTATGGGCCACGGGCTCCCCCCGCCCCGACACCCCCATGAGAAATGCCATCAAGTGTGTAGTGTGGGCAGGTCCCGCTGCAAATGTACAAATCTCACTGAATCGTCCCGAGAAGGCCCTGAGGTGGGCCCTTCTACAGATGAGGACACCGAGGGCAGACAGCCAAAGCACTCCGGGCCACACGGCTTACAGCTGGGGTGTCCCGACCGTGCTGCCAGTACCAACTCCTACATCAGTGACCTTGAGGCTTTTGCCTATGACTCACGGTAAGGAATACATATTTTACATCACACGCCTGTGTTTACGTAAGTGAAAACGAGCTTTTCACAAACACGTATACCCACTTCCTCCGAATGAACCGTTGTTTTCTTCTCTATTCTATTTGATGAAAGACAGAGGTGCTGGTCTCAAACCATTAAACTGACTTCACAGCTCACTCACAGCTACAGGCAGGAACTCTAGGTTCAGGGCCCAATTCGGCCAGGAGATCCGGGAGGAGGGGTTTCCCCCTCTAGACCTCAGTTTCCTGCCTGCACAATGGACTGAATTCAAGCACGTAAAGAGCTCACACAGAGCTGGGCCCACGGTGAGCGTGCGGATGAGGAAACTGAGGCTGAGAAAGGAAAGGGCCAGGCCACAGAGAGGCAGAGCCTCGGGCTTGTTATTCAACCAAGGTCACATCTTGGCTCCGCCTCCGAGGACGCCAGGATCTGAGAGCGGGCCTGAGGCTCCAGCAAGCATGTCTCCAGAAAGCTCTGGAAGGGAGGAGGGGAGGAGGTAGAGACCGGAGGGTGAACTGCCCCGGGCCGGCCCTTCTGCCCGTTGCCCCCAGAGCCCGATGAGATGTGGCAGCGTGGAGAGGCGGACAGCCTACAGGCACATGGAGGGCCCACAAGGATCACAGGCTCGTGCGGGGACTCCCACGGCTGCTGGTGAAGCCACCACAGGGAAACAGGCTGTGACAATTTAAATGCTGAGCGTGGCCCCCGCCTCAGTTTGGTCCCCAAGAGGCTGTGGATCCCCCTCACCTGCCTTCTATGGCATAAAAGGCCTGGGCAGAAGTTCCGATGTGGTTATTTCCACAAGACGGCCAGAACTGACCATCTTCAGCCTCACAGAGTAGGCGGGGTTAGGCCCCCGACTGGGCCAGAGCCACAAGAAGGGTCCTTCCCTGCCCCCCCACCCGGGGAAGACTTCCCTACACCTCTGGGCACGGTGAGACACTGGCACAGGCCTGTGCACAGGCTCATCGGCCCTCCGCCCTGCCAGGCTCTTCCAGGCCTCTCCCCGCACCGCGAGCCCTGCAGAGAAACCCTGCCCCCATCCAACCCTGAGTGCCCTCCCGGGTTACTCATTACTGGACCCTGCGCCCCAATGACCTCTACTCACACCACTTCGCCAGAGCCCCATGGCCACTCCGGAGGTGGCCACTCCTCTTGCCACAATTCTGCAGATGAGGACACCAGGGGACAACAAGGGGAGGCTGGGCTGGGGAACGGCTTGGAACCCGAAGCTCGTTAAGGACTCTGTTCTGGGGCTCCCTACACCATCCTGCCAGGGGGCACCCCACTCCCTTCTCCATTTTGACCCCAGTCTCTAAACTACCGCCTCTGGGGTGCCTGGGTGGCTCAGTCGGTTAAGCATCCGACTGCAGCTCAGGTCATGATCTCACAGTTCATGGGTTTGAGCCCCACGTCGGGCTCAGAGCCTGGAGTCTGCTTTGGATTCTGTGTCTCCCTCTCTCTCTGCCCCCCCTCTGCTCGCACTCTGTCTCCCTCAAAATAAACATTAAAAAAAATTTTTTTTAAGCCACCACCTCTTCCGTGGCCCTGCCGCCACCCCAATACAGGTGTCCCCTGGCCCTGTCTTGGCTCAAGACTTCACTTGGCCTAAAATCCACCCTCCACCCCAGGCTGGCGGCCAGCCCCGCTCCCTCTAACTGCAGCCTGTGGCTCTCAGCCCCCAGGCACCCTCCCCACCCAACAGAGGCTGCTCAGCGCGTATGGTGAACGAAATAAAATAGGATGGGGGTGAGGGGGAAATAATAACGCAGCACGCTCCGACTGAGCCCCTGAGGGTGCCAAGCACTGACCCAATAAACCGAACAAGCAAACTCCTTCCTTTCAGGGGGCTCACTCTCTGAAGCCGGGGAGCCACGGGGGCCTGGGTTCGAATCCCAGCTCTGCCACTGGCCAGCTGCATGCTGACGGGCCGGTAGCTGAACTCTCTGGGCCTCAGCCTCCCCATCCGCACAGTGGGGTTCATCACCGTCCCTGCCCCGCCCTGGGCTGCCAGTCCCCAGGGAGGGCATGGGACACGCCTGGAGTGAGCGCTGGCCCCCGGATGTCACAGCGCCTGCCGTTACCATCAGAGCAATCGTAGCGATGGGAGTGGCTGACGAGCCGGTGAACTAGTGACTTCCCGCGGTGCGCTGGGTCCTCTCCCTTGTCACCTCATCACAACACGTGCCCCACCCGCTGCCCTCTACAGCTCATCGCCCCGTTCCGCCTTCTTCCGAGCGTGTACCCCGCCTGCGAGGGCTCTGTTGGCCTCAGCTAGGACACAGGTCTGCGTTTTGCCCTCCTCCGGACTGGAACTCCACCAGAATATGGCTGCGTGGCTCTCATCCACCAACAGTGCCAATAACCGCAACAGCTCGTGGGTACAGAGCATGGACTACATGCCAGGCACTGGTCTAAAGGCACGAAAGGCAGAAACTCATTTATTCTTCACAGCAACCCTTAAAGGCAGGTCTCAGTGTTCTCCCCATTTCGTGACGCGGACAAGAAGGCACTTGGGGCGCCTGGGGGGGGGGGGGGGCTCAGTCAGTTGGGTGTCCAACCTCGGCTCAGGTCATGATCTCACGGTCCGTGAGTTCGAGCCCCGTGTCGGGCGGGCTCCGTGCCGACGGCTCGGAGCCTGGAGCCTGCCTCGGAGTCTGTGTCTCCCTCTCTCTCCGCCCCTCCCCTGCTCGTCGTGCTCTGTCTCTCTCTCTCTTTCTCTCAAAAATAAACAAACATCCAAAAACAATTGAGAAAAAAAGACGGCACAGCGAAGCCAGGTAACTTGTCACTTCACTAAGCAAGTGACAGCAGAGCCGAGATGGGAACCCACAAAGCGTGCTCCAGGCCGAGCCGCTGGACGAGTGAGGGGTGAGTGAACGCGGGCCCGGCCTCCTCACACCCTCCCGCCGCCTGCCCAGCACCCCGAGGCCCGGCTCACCGTCTCGTAGTCACGCAGGGCGGCCCGGAACTTGCCCAGCGCCATGTTGCTGGCGGCCCGGCGGTAGTAGCCCTTAATGTACTTCTTGTCGATCTCGATGGCCCGGGTGGCGTCGGCCAGCGCATAGCCGTAGCACTCGGTGCGCAGGTAGGCCAGGCTGCGGTTCCCATAGTAGATGGCGCTGCTGGGGTTCAGCTCGATGGCCTGGCTGTAGAACTTGATCGCGTTCTCGTAGTCCTTGGCTGAGGAGACGGAGGAGCTGGCCTGAGGCAAGACCACTGCCACCTGGCAGGAGCGGCCCCGCGGCCGGGTCCTGGCCCGGCCCCCCCCACTCACGGGTGGGAAAACCGAGGTCCGCAGCTGAGCTCAGAAACGTCTGTTCCGGCCCGCCCCCTCTTCCCTGTTCCAACCGTCCCACCCCGGCCCGGGCTTGGTCTTCTCAGGTTCGAGTCCCCAGGACTCAAAGTCACTTCCACACAACCCCCCCCCCCACCACCCCCAGCCGTCACCCCTTAAGGCGCCAACCGGGGCAATACTTCTTCCAGGGAGGACTTCCAGAGGGTCCTCCTCTGGTCCCACGGCCCGGAGAGGACAGATTAATGAGTGCCGGAGCCGAGATGTTGTGAATCCAGCACAGGTGAGTCTGCCCTGAGCCCTTTGCTTGGCCAGCCCCCACACTCACACAAGTAAACAAGCCCAAAGAAGGGGCCTAGTAGGAGAACAGGAAGTGGGAAAGGAGAAGGGGACACGCCGGCAGAGACCCAAAGGAAGCAACAAACTGGACAGGAGGAAAAGCATTCCCAACAGAAGGAACAGGAGGTGCAAAGGCCCCGGGGTGGGAAGTGAGGGGGTGTGCTGCCAGCGCACGCCTTGTGTCCGAGGACCATTGAGAGGCTGGTGTGGCTGGGGTGGAGGAGGCTGAGAGCAGGGAGGCTGGCAAGACAGATCCCGAAGGCCACAGCCACGGAGGGTGTAGATATCGATGTTCTAGGCGTAGAGTGACAGGATGTGTCTGACCAAGGGGGAAAGGCTGATTTTGTTTGCAACGAGCTATGGCTGTGCCCTGCGCTTTACATTTTCACCCGTGGAATCCTCACATCTCCACGGCATAAGCACCATCTGGTGTTCACTTTAGAGATGAGCCACAGAAGCCTTGCTCAAGGTCAGACACCCAGTCTGTATCTGCAGAGCCAGGCGTGGACCCTTCCCACGTGCCCATCTGACAGGCAGGAGAGCAAGGCTCAGAGGCTTGCCTGGTTTGGGGGACCATGATGTGCCAGCTGCCGTGCGGGGCTCTTGGTACACGAGTCCCTTCATTGAACCCTCACAACAACCCTGAGAACAGCTGCATTAGCCCCATTTTCCAGACGAGGGTACGGAGGCCCAGAGAGGGAGATCCCGTGCTTGCGATCACAAGGCAGGTGGCAGGTGGCAATTCCGAGCCAAGCCAAGACCCAAACGCGCCCAGCCTCACTCTCACACCAGGTGACCCCTGAGAGGAAACCTAGCACAAGGAGCACGCAGACAGCGGCAGGTGGCCCGGGCCCAATCCTGGCCCCACCTCTTACCTGCTGGGTGTCTTGGGCAACTTACGTACCCCCTCTGGACTGGAGTTTCACAGTCCTTCTCCTAACACTTGGCCTAAAATGGGAATTCCTACCCTAACTCCCACCTCACTCTTCTCCAGTGTGGTTCCAGCGCCATTGGATGAACCATGACTTTCCTTTGTTTTCTTTGCTTATAATCCACATCCCCAATTTGAACCTCAGCCCTGCGAGGGCAGGACCCATTTGTCTTACTTCTTTGAGCCCCTGCTCAGTCTGAGGACACAGCAGTCCTTTGCCCTGCCCTCCTAGGGCTCACAGTCCAATGGGGGACACACACACACACACACACACACACACACACACACACACCTCCAGACAATGATGACCCAGAGTGTTTAGCACAGGGGCAGACCAAGATGATGCCAGAGCAGAGACCTAGAGGATGACAGTGAGTCTGGTGAAGAAGATGGAAGAAGAGGGTTCCAGGCTCCATGAATAGTTCTTGAATGAATGGGCGAAGGAAGGAAGACAGAGACAGACAGACAGACACAATGACACCAGGAAAAGAAGTCAGGTCTTGGGGAGACGGCCAGAACAATAGAACGATCCCTCCTGCAGGCTAATATCTGGCAATCTGTCAAATGGCTCAGATGTCCCCTCTTACAGGAAGCCCTCCTCCGCTCTCAGGCTGGGTGAGGCACTCCTCTGGGCCGCCCCAGCCCCTGGGCTCCCCTATCCCAGTCCTGCCCATCACCGTTAGGCGATGGGTGTGTCTCTCCAGGACTGGGAGACCCGGAGGGCAAGCCCAGGACTTCCCAGAAACAAGCCAGGGCAGAACCAGACAGCCTAAGTCTGAGGGACCCTCCCTGGAATGCCAGTGCCTTCGAGGACTACTTCAGCCTCCTGGCTGTGTTCCAGAGGCCAGCTGGCCAGCTCTCTTGACGGCTGAGGTGTTACTCACGGGGCCCGTTTGGCCTGGGGTGGGGAGCCTGGTGTCTCAGAGCCCGATCGGCCCTGCCCTGCCTCATCTAGTGGCTCTGAGGGCTAAATAAACTCTCGCGTGAAATGCGGCTACAGCAGAGAAGGCGATCAGCAGATGCTTGCAAAAGGAGTGAGTAAAAAATGAGTGAACAAAGAGGAGAACCAAGCAGAGGAAACGGGAGGAGCTGCACTTCAGGCACCTGCCCAACAACACCGGTTCCTGAACCTGTTCTATCTGCTTTACGAGCGCATCCAGTCCTCCAGATTTTAGAGGAGGAGGACACCAGGGCACAGAGAGGTTAAGCCATTTGCCCAGGGGTCACACAGCACGAAACAGGAAGAAACAAGATTTGAATCCAGGCAGCCTGAGCTCTTAACCATGTCGACAAAGCCAGAGACCCAGAGGCGTCTTTGGGGGTTAAATACAAGCCCTCCTGTTTTACAGAAGGGGGGCGATGAGGCCCAGAGAGAGGGGAAGAGAGCTGGGCAACATCGGGGACCAGGCTCTGCCCCCCAGGGCTTCCGGAAGGGGCCTGAGCCCAATCAAGGGCTATCCTCTTCTGCCTGCAAGCTCCAGGTAAGGACTCTGAACAGGGGCACCAAGCACGTGGCGAGGAAGGGGGATATCCGGGATCACACTCTGACCTTGGGCAAGCGGTTTCACTTCTGAGCCTCAGCTTCCTCTAAGAAACAAACAGGGCCACTCCTCTCTCCCTCCCTCCCAGCGCCCCGGGGAAGATGAAGCGGGGAAGATGAAGCGTGTACCTGGCCACCACAGGGGCTCAATTAAGGAGAGCGGTAATTATTCTTTTTATTGTTATTCCCACAGCCCCGGAGGCTGGGGCTCGGTGCCTGCCACCGCCTGCCAGACAGTGAGGGGCCTGGACCAGGAGGGCCCTTCTCCTCTCAGCCAGCTCAGTGCCAGCACCTCTGGCGGCCTGCCCAGCCCTCGGGCTTCCGAGGGCCCGGGGCCTGGAGGGCAAGGAGCCCCTCCCCGTGACTTATTGCTTCCCAGAAGTCCTACCTTGCCTCAGCACCCACCCTCCTATTTGCCGCTCTTCCCGAGCCCCATTTCAGGGATGGCCCCACCTTCCTCGCTGTCCCCCGGCTAGAGGCTGTGCCTTGTCCTGGATGCCTCTCCTGACCCCTCAACCCCCAAAGCCAGGCCAGCCTCCTGAACATCTCTCAAATCCGTCCACCATCCCTACGGCCCCGCCCTGTCCTGGTCTGGCCTCCATCCTGCCCGGCCCAGGTTCCTGCCCCAGCCTCCTCCCAGGTCTCCCAGCCTCCGGTCCTGCCCCTCCGCAGGGGTCTCGCTAAAGCACAAACTTGACCCGGTCCCTCCCCTCCTCACTATCCATGGCTCCCTAGAAGCCGCAGCAGAAAGCTCAGCCCCCTCTCCTGCCTCTTCCACTCCAGCCCCACTGACTTCCCTGGTGCCAGGTTCCGCTCCCCTTGCCAGGATAGGCCTCCCCGACCCCGACCCCGTTCTCCTTGCCTGGGGGGAGGTCCCTCCTCCCTCTCTCCAGGCAGCCGCCCTCTTTTCCTCTCTGATGCATTTCTTGAGTCGCTTTCGGTCTCTGGTCAGCACCACCACCGCCTCTCACCTGTCTCCGTCTCTCGCATCCAATGTCAGCCAGGCAGCTGGGGGAATCTCACCGGGCCTCTTCACCGCCCCCAGGATGACATCCCCCCCCCCCCCCCCCCCCCCCCCAGCCAGCCGCCAAGGCTCCACCTCCAAGCCTCATCTCTCACGGGTCCTTCCTACCTCCTTCTCCGGCGCTGCAGCCTGACCCACGTTCCCACTCTGAATCCCTCTGTGCTCCCACCGAGGGCTGCGAAGGCTCTGGATCCCTCCCCTCCTCTCATCCCTAAGGATGAAACACTTCACTTGTCAACATTTGCTGTCCCTTCCTTACTTCCCAGTTTGCTCTTTGGTATCCTCCAGGCTGACGCCCACCCCCACTGGTCCCCAGAAACTGCTCCCGTCAAGGCTAGCTGGCACCAACATCCGTGGAGCCAAATCCCGCGGGCACTGGTCGGTGCTCGCCTTGGCAGCATGTGACCCGGGCCACAGCCGCCCTCCTTCTGGAAGCACTCTCTTCTCTCATCTTTCCTGACTTTCCTTCCATTTCACGGACCACCTCTCCTCAGCTTCTTCCTCTTCTCTACACGTTAGAATTCCTCAAGGTTCCGGCCCCTTCTCTCCCTACAAGACCTCATCCATTCCGAGGGTGTTCTATTCCCCTCATTGGCTGACCATGCCTGAATTCCTCTCCTCAGAGCTCCAGACTGGACCATCCGTCTACTCAGGGTCTCCTCTTGGACACCTGAGTAAAATCCAAACTAGCCTTGCAGTGACTTATGAAACCCTACCCGGGCTGGCCCCTGTCCTAAACGCATGTTGTATCAGTCTCCCTGCTGATCCGCTAAAGTTTCAGCCACGCCAGTCTTTCATTTCCTACCGCAGGGCCTTTGCACATGTCTCTGCGCCCACCTGCAACACTCCTTTGCGACTCTTCTCTACTTAAATGCCTTCTCCTCAGTTAAGGCCTTCCCTGACCGCAGTAGCCTCCAGCCCGATCTCCACTTCACACCCTGTCATTGGGGGGGGGGGGGGGGGGGTTCAAAGCCCTCATCACAACTTCTAAGTATTTTATTGTTTCTGGTGTTTTTACTCAATGTCTGATTCTCCTGCTAAATTACAAGCTATAAAAGGGCAGGGTCACATGTGGCTCATTCACCGCTATAACCCCAGAGCCCAGCAGAGTCCCTAGCGCATAGCAGGTGCTCAATCAACATGCCGAATGAATGAATGAATGAGTGCCCCCACATCTTACTCTTTCCCAAGATCCCATGTCATACTATTCTTGGGATTTCCCCCACCTTTACTCCCAGAGCCTCCCACGCATCCCTTTTCCTCGTGCAACCCCAAATCTCCCACCTCCTCGCCTTGCCACCTAATGATCGATCCCCGCCCCCCCTCCGCCCTTACAATTCCCTACTCAATTGGGACAGTGTCCCCCAGGCCCCACTTGGTGCCACCCACCCTAGACCTCCCCACTTGGTAGCACCATCACTCCCGAGCCCCCTGTCACTACTTGAAGGCGCCCTCTATAGGGCTCACCATAGCCAACACCTCTCAAGGACCTCACGTTTGGAAGTGCCCTCGTTCCCGTCCCCCTCCCGCCTCACACTTGGTAGCGCCCTCTCCGGCCTCCCCATTTAGCAGCACCCGCTCCGAACGCCACCTCTCGCTATCACCCCTTCTGTCAGAGTCCCCCCCCCCCGTCGCCCCCCGGGTCGCGCCATCCTGCCTCCCCACGCCGGGTCACTTGGTAGTGCCTGCCCCGCGCCCAGGCTGCCGCTCCGCGTTGCCATGGTTCCGCGCGGGCCGGGCACCCCTTGCCCTGGGCCGCTCTCCACCCCACCCCGGCCCCCTCCCGGGCGGGCGCACCTTTGAAGTAGTCGTTGGCCTGCGTCTTGAGCTCCTCTGCCCGCTTCAGGGCGCCATCGGCCGGGGGCTCGTCCCGGGGGGGCTCAGCACACTCAGTCCGCTCGCCCTCCGCCATCGCCATGCCGCAAAGCGACCCCCACCCTGGCAACGGCCGCCAGCGGCACCCGGCCGAATCGTCGCGAAGGAGTGCCGACTTGCCGCGGCCGCTGCTGCACAAGTGTCGTAAAGCGCGGGCCCCGAAGGCGCCCTCCGCGCGCCTGCGCAGGGCCCTTTCGCCGTAGAGCGCGCGGAGGACAAGGTGACCAGAGGGCCCCCAGACAGCGCCCTTCTTAGAATGAGCCATTGGCGGGGGGAGGGGGGCGGGGGTCGCGAGGAAGGTCTGGCGTGGCCTCCCGCCCCAAAGTTACCGTGTCCCGAGTCGGCAGAAGTTCGGGGGGTTTTAGGGTGGGATTTCCCCGCCGTCTCCTCGGGTTGGTGGGTGTGGCTGCCAGGCAGCACCGTGCCCAGCGCAGAACCAGAGCCGCGAGGCTAGCCATACTGCCAGTTACTCGTGTGACCTTGAGCAAATCGGGGCAGTTACCACCACCACCACCCCCCCCCCCCCCCCCCCGAAAAACGCGTGGCTTCTCAAACCAACGGAATAAAGTTTCAACCTTGAGGTCAGTATTGCTAGCTGTTAACTGAAGGCGCCCCGGATGCCCAAGTCGGGAGCAAGACTCGGAAGTTTGGTTACATACACCCGTCTCCTTTCTTCATCCTCCGCTTCCCAGCCTTACGAGGTGCCTCAGTGCCCTTAGGAAAACGCCGAAATTTCTGATGACCTAGGAAACCTCCCCAGATGCCACTCCCACTCCTGCCCCCACCCCCCAGCTGTACACCCTCGCAGGCCATCCTTTCCAAGCCCTCAGCCGCTACCCATGTGGGACTATGGCTCTAGATCCCTTTAAGGCTCTGCTGGGGCTCCCCTTCTGGAGACACGAGCTAGACCACTCCCCCAGCCTCTTTGTCCTGGCGGCCTGACCTGACCCCACAACCTCCTATCACAGCCAACAATCAGCCTAGAAAGTAGATGCTAACATCAGCTCCATTTTACCGCTGAGGACTTTGACATTCGTAGAGGTCATCAAACTTGCCCAAGGTCATACAACGAGAGTGGCAGAGCCAGAACTTCCAACTTGTCCCACCTTAATTCCTGCGCTCTTAAGGCCCTGCTCGACTGTCTCTGTGTTCCATCGCTCACCTTGTGGGTTCGATTTTTGAGATGTTTAGGGGTGTGTGTGGGAAGCCTGCCGTGACGGGTTTGGATCCAGGATTCGAATCCAGCTCAGCCCTTCCCTGCTGTGTGACCTTGACAAGTGACCATCCTCTCTGAACCTCAGCGTCATCCTCTGTAAAACGGGGACAATAACCATGCCTGTTTGTATACAATTAGAGGAGAGTTTGAGAAGATCAAGTGTTTGGCACAGGGCCCAACACAGATCAGGTAGTTTTTATGTCCACTCTGTTGTAAATACCCAGACTGGGACTGAGTACCCAGAGCTGGGAGGGAAGCTCCTGGAGGGGCTCTCTCAGCAGGTCTTGGGAGGATCTCACCCTGCAGGGTAGGCAGGGAAGACTTCCTGGAGGAGGGGAAGTCTGAACCAAGACGCGAAATATGAGTAGGAGATAACCAAGTGAGAAGGCATTTAAGGTGAGGGGCCAACAAGTGCCAAGGCTTAAAAGTGTCTTCTTTCTTTGAAAAGATTTCTGCGTCATGGGGGAGGTGCCTGGCTGGCTCAGTAGGTAAAGCACATGACTCCTAATCTCAGGGTTGTGAGTTCAAGCCCCAGGTTGGGCGTAGAGATTACTTAAAAATAAAATGTTAATTGAATTTAAAAAAAAAAAAAAGATTCCGGGGCGCCTGGGTGGCTCAGTCGGTTAAGCAACAGACTCCGGCTCAGGTCATGATCTGAGTCTGTGAGTTCGAGCCCCGCTGTGCTGACAGCTCGGAGCCCGGAGCCGGCTTCAGATTCTGTGCCTCCCTCTCTCTCTGCCCCTCCCCCGCTCATGCTCTGTCTCTCTCTCTCTCTCTCTCAAAAATAAAATAAAAACATAAATTAAAAAAAAAAAGGTTCCTACATGGGAGAGGAGTTATGAGGTGATCTACGGAGACGGGGCGGAACAGGCACACCCAACTGCACGTGAATCTGTAGACACGCAATCTCTCTGTGTCACATGTAACACCATACGCTCAAGTACAGAGAGCACTGTGTCACACAGATCTCCGTCTACAAAATGACGGTGTCAGAACGGTCCCATCCGTGCAAGCAAAATTGCAATACCACAAAACCTCCCACACTCAGGAACGCAGAAACCCCAGGTAGCCAGAAACCCATAAAGCAGAGTCCTTTCACTCTGATGCTAACACATACGGGTAGAAGGGATTACGATCCCCCCCCCTCCGCCCCCGCCCCGCAACCAGTTCACCGAATGATGTCACAAAGACACGTACATAGAATTACAACATCACCGGACATGCGCTGTTACCGACCCACGCAGGAACACAGAGTCACACGGACTCAAAGTGACACAGCCAGCCAGGATACCCACGCACCGCGAAGCGACCCCGCAGATGAGTCAACACACAGAGCTCTGGTGCCTACCAAGGCGAAGTCTTTATGCTGGTGTACAGACTAGCGGGTTTCAGAGCCAGAGTGGCTGGACCAGTCCCTTCCCCTCCCCCAACCCCGTCCAGTTCCCTCCATCGAGGGCCCAGGTCACCCCCTGAGGGAAGGAGGGGCCGGAGCCTTCTTCCCCCATAGCACCAATCTGGACAGGCCATCCCCGGACAAAACAGAGAAGTGCCTTCCAAAGTGGGGGTGAACTGAGCTGAGAGAGGGAGGCCTTTTTGTGGGGGAGACCAAGAGTAGCACCGTCGTAGCAATGGGGTGGGGGGCAAAGGGGGACACACAGGTAGTGGCGGAGTACTGAGGAGTCCTGGCCTCTCTCCCCACCCGTGATATGCAGATAGGGCTGTGCGTGTGTCTGTGCGGCTGGGGAAATCTCCTGGATTGTAAGGGGGCCCCAGGTCCCCCAGGTACCTGGGGCCAAGTAAAGGGAAGTGCGTCTCTGGAGAGCTGGGGGTGGGGCAGTGGTGGTGGTTCTAGGAGAGGGAAACTTCAGGGACATGAGATCAAGAACGGAGGGGCTTGGGCGTGAAGTCCACTAGCAGAGGCACTTGGAGGCTGAGTTCTAGAACCAAGTGAATTTTGATCTGAAATCAGAAGTGATGGGAGGCTGTGAGGCCTCGAACCAGAGGACTCTATAGACCATACAGAATGGAATTCAGAAGTCTGAGGACCGAGTTCTAGAACCAGAGAGATTTTGGAGTCAAGATCTAGAATCAGGAGCTGGGGGTTGCAGGGTCTAGAACCAGAAATCTTTTAAAGGCAAGATCTAGAATTAGAAGATGTTTGGAGGCTAAGTTCGAGATCTAGGGTAATTTGGAGTCATAAGATCTAGAGAGGGCATTGGAGATTGTGAGGTCTAGAACCAGGAGGGTTTATAGGATGAAGTCTGGAATCAGAAGACATTTGAAGCCAAGTTCAAGAGTCGGGGGAAAATGAGAGCATCAGATCTGGAATCAGAGCGTCCTGGAAATCGCAGGGTCTAATGGTTTTATAGCCTCGAACCAGTGAATGGCGGAGGTCATGAGGTCTAGAGCAAAAGAGAACTGGTGTGTGGTCTGGAAGTATTAGCGTGGTTATAAGATCAAGACATAAAGCTCGTTTTACTTCTTTTTGATTGGAAAAGCAAGTCTTGAGTGTAGAAAGTTGAAAAGGAAGGAGCTGGGCATCATGAAGCATCATGATTTCGAAGCTTAAGGAGTCTGGATTTGGAACCAAATGTATTACAGGTCAGGAAGACTAGAACCAATATAAAGTTTAGGTTGTGACGTCCAGAACGAGAAAGAGCTGGCCGTCGTGAGGTCTGGAGTCAGAGGGGTTTGGAGCATGTGAGGTCGAAACCAGACTGTGTCGGGGCGGGGGGGGGGGGGGGGGGGCTGTGCGGTCTAGATCCGGAGAAGGCCAGGGATTGAGTGGCCTAGAACCGGAGAGAGCTGGAAGTCATACGATCTGGAAGCAGTGGAAGTTGGAGGCTGCCCCTGGAAATTGGAAGCCCATGAATGAAGCCAGTGCCCAGGGGAGACTGAGGACAGCAGAAGCCCCCAGGGGAGGGGCAGGCAGAGTGGGGTGGCCACTCGGGAGGCTAAGGGGTTGATCTGAAGTTGATAGGGGTGAGGTCTGCCCCAGAGGCCCCCCCCCATTAACACCTGAAGAAGGGGGGGGGGGAATCAGAGTTCTGCATTCTTATGGACCCCGGGCAATTCATAGCGATTAAAACCCTGTTGTGAAAACAACAAAAATGGATGGAAAGAAACGTGACTGTGGTTATCAATACTCCCCAGAGCCCAGAAACACAGACCTGAGCCCCTACCTCCCCCACCCCTAATTACCCAAAATCAAGCCAGGAGAGTGGGAGAAAGGGATGAGGTAACCAGTATAGAGAACCCCAAGGGAAGTCCTGAGAGAAGGAGGAGGAGGGCGCCAGGGACCCCCTCCCAGAGGTCACTGAGCTGAGACCACCCCAGAAAGCCCCCCAGACATGGAGGGGCAGAGGGGTGAGGGCTGAGGTAGGCCCGAGGCGGGCGGGGGCCACTGAAAGGAGAGAGGTAGCCCCTCTCCTGGTGCCCCCATCCTGTGCTTTGGCTGCCGGCGTGGAGTGTGGCTGAGGTCCTTTCTGGGGAGTGGAAGGGCGCGGGGAAGAGGGCCCGCAGAGCTGGCTCAGTTGGCCTGGCCCAAGCCTGCCGCTGGTTGGAAGTGGCTCCTGGGCTCCACGGGGTCCTCGTCCGCGTAGAGAGAGAGCAGCGGGGGACCCAGGCCTGCGGGGAAAGATGAAGGGTCAACCAGTGGGGCTTCCCACCCAAACCCGTTTCTTCCCCTCCTGACATTTAAAAGCGTGCGTGGTGAGGCAGGCACGCCCGGGATCAAATAGCAAACTCTTGGGCCAGTTCTGTCCTCTGAACCTCAAGTGTCCAGGATGTTTAAGGCAGTAGTTAAGAAGGCTGGAGTCACGGGCACCTGGGTGGCTCAGTTGGTTAAATGTCCGACTTCGAATCAGGTCATGATCTCACGGTTTGGGAGTTCGAGCCCCGCATCGGGCTCTCTGCTCTCAGCATAGACCCCGCTTCAGATCCTCTGTCCCCCCCCTCCCCCCCCCCCCGGCCCTCCCCTGCTCATGCTTTCTCTCTCTCAAAAATAAAGAAGCATTAAACAACAAAACAAAAGGCTGGAGCCAGATGCTGCCTGAGTTGGAATGCAGGCCCTGCTGTTTACTTGCTGTGTGACCCAAGGTGGGTGATGTCACCTCTCTGTGCCTTGGCTACCTCGTATGTAAAATGGGCTAACAATACTTCCTCTCCGGGGGCTGTTGTGGGAAGCTAAATGAATCAATCCACGCGAAGTGCTTTGGGCACTGACTAGTATTGGTAAGCTCCTACTGAATTGTTGTTACCTAGAAAACAGGGATGCTCCTATCTGCCTCACGTGTGAGAATTCACCCACTCAGAAAATACTGTTGAGCTCCTGGTGTGTGCCAGGCACCAAGGACACAGCAGTTAACAGGACAGATGAACCTCCCGGCCCTGACATTCCAGCGAGAGGGATCGGTTGGGTCATGTACACAACACGCTTAGCCCAAAGAGTGGCACAGAGTGAGCGCCAGGTAAATGTTAGCTCTTCGTTTACAAATATGTACTGAGGCCCTGCTCTGTGCCCAGCCACTGCCCTGCCTCACGCAGAGAGTATGGCAACCACAAGACAAGTCCGGCCCCTGCCTCCCACAGCGCACACCCCTGGGGAGAGGACAGCCAAAAATCAAATCATGACATGAACGCTTATGTAAATATGATCTGTGATGAGTGTTATGAGCCATGAGCTTAGGAAGTTAGGGAGGGCTTCATGGAAGGGGTAATACTCGATCTGAGATCAGAAGGATGCAATAAATAGGCAAAGAATAGAAGAGAAGGCATGCCAGGCAGAAAGATCAGCGTATGCAAAGGCCCTGAGGCTGTCTCCTCCAGCAAGATGACTTCAAAGTCAGCAAGATGCAGAGTCCCCACTGCAGTCAGCCACCCACCTCCCTCCCCTCTCTGCTTCAGCCCTACTGGCCCTGTCTTCCCCCAACTAAGACAGATGCACTCCCACCTCAGGACCTTTGAATTTGCTGTTCCCTCTGCCTGGAGTGCTCATCCCCCCAGAAATTGTCACAGCTCACTCCCTTACTTCCTTCAGGTCTTTGCTCACATGTCACCTTCTCAGTGAGACCACTCTTGATCATACTACTTGAAATCAAAATCCTACCACCCCAGAGTTCCCTTTTCCTTTGCATACATTATTTTTTCCAGAAGTGCTCTGTTCCTCTCTCGCGCCCTTAATTATATGTGTTTCTTCATTCTGGACTGTCTCCCCCGCTAGCATGTCAGCCCTATGACAGCAGGGATTTCCGTTTTGTACACACTCATGTCTCCAGCCCCTAGGACAGTGCCTGGCACGTACTGTGTATCTGATAAATAAGTGTTATATGTAAGAAGGACAGACTGAACCAAAAGACAGTCACTGTGGCTGAAACAAGGATGTGAGGCCGAGTGGGGTCTGTGAGGCCCCGGGCAGACCCTACAGAGGCTGGAGTACAAGGTTGAGGAGCTTGGTCTTTCTCAGAAGGGCAGTAGGGAGCCATGGATGAGTTTGGAGCAGAGGGAGGTCAGGGTCAGATTCGTGCTTTGGAAAGATCTCCTAGCTAATGCCTGGACATTTTTTTGTTTTTGTTTTTAAGTTTACTTATTTATTTTGAGAGAGAGAGAGAGAGAGAGAGAGAGAGAGAGAGAGAAAACGTGCACATGTGGGGGAGGGGCAGAGAGGAGAGACAGAATCCCAAGCAGGCTCCGCGCCATCAGCGCAGAGCCTGATGCAGGGCTCGAACTCACAACCTGTGAGATCATGACCTGAGCCGAGATCAAGAATCAGACGTTCAACCCGCTGCGCCACCCAGGTGCCCCTACACGGAGGTTTTGAGTGGAGCTCCGGCTCCTGACGGTTTTGCTGGAAGGTGAGGACAGTCGCTGTGGAACCAGCTTCGCGTGAGGGCGGACATTTCTTGAGTGTTTACTCCTCGGGTCTTGTGCTAGGCTCTTCCTGTGCTGCCCCCCGCCCCCCCCCCCCCCAGAGATCTTGAAAACCTCTCCGTCAGGTAAAAACTATTGCAATGGATCCTATTTGACAGAGGGGGGACTACTGAGGCTCCAGAAGCAGAAACTGTTTTCCAAAGCCACGCAGCTGGGAATGACCAAGGCGGGACAGCCCCCGAAGTGTAAGCAGACACAAGCTTCGGGAGATCTAGATTGGGCCTGGGCTCAGCGTCCACCCCAACGGGCCGCGTTGGCCAGCCCCTGCCCCCCTCGGAGCCTCTCTTTCCCCCCTCGGTGCCGCTGAGAGCAGGGAGGGGCTGTGTCTACCAAGGTGACAGCCAGGCGCTGACAGCCCCCCACCCTCACCCCTGCCACCTTCCGGATCGCCCCACCCTTCTCTCAACCGTGGCGGGGGGGGGGGGGGCGTCCTAGGAGGGAAAGGGACCCAGGTCCTCTGTATACCCAGGGTGCTACTCACGGAGGGGCTCATTCAGTTCCAGGAGGTGGGTGCCGGGATCCTGCTGGCTCCCTGGAGCTGGCCCTCCTGTCAGAAGGAAACTCTGCAGGACAGAGACAAAGCTGCCACCACCACCACCGCCAGCATCGTGAACATCCCAGAAGGCAGGATGGGGCGGTGGTTAGGAGCACTGTGGGGTTCAGCAGCCACGTGTGGGCTATGGGACTTTGGATTAAGCCGGGGTCCTAGACAGCTCTCCTCTGTGTGTCCCTCCAGAGCCTTGTTCGCCCCTTCCTCTGTGTCCCAGCAGGCCGACCTGGGCGGGTGGATTCCAGCAACATGCAGCCTTGTTCTAGGTATTCCTGTTGGGCTCACATAATGGGAGATGCTCTCAGGAGGGAGGAGGAAGCGGGGCGGTATTTGATCTCGCTGCTTCTCTGCCGGCTTGTCACGGGCTGGCGGTGTCCCTCCATGGAAGGTTTCTGCTCTTACGAGACCTACTCTCTCCAGGATCCGGCGACCGCGGCCCGCCCTGTGCCTTCAGACTGCGGACGGTGCCGGCTCCCCCACGCTGCTGGCCCCAGCGGGGGCTGCACCCCCTCCTGCCGATTCCCTATGCGCTGCCCACACCTTGGCCAGTAGTCCTGTTTTCAGACGCTCCTCCACACCCCCGTCTGAGCGCGCCGTTTCCTGCCCAGACTCTGACCGATGCGGTTGCTTGACCTCTCGTGGGTGAGTGTGAATACCACCACCAATAATAATAATAATAATAATAATAACCACAACATCTCAAGAGTGGTCATCAACCGCGCCTCTCGCGTTCAAATAGCCCTGCTCAGCGTGGGGAGCCAGAGACCTCTTTTGTGGGCATCAGAGAGCCATGGAAGGTCCTGGAGGGAGGCTCTGTGGAAGTGGCACAGCCTGGGCAGGGTTTCGGAAAGGGTCTCCTGGTTGCCATTGTGCAGAAAAAGGACGGCAGAGGCGAGATGGAAGCGGGGAGATGGGAAGAAGGGGGGCGGGGGTTGCTGCTTCCGCTTGGTTGTTTTTATCCTGTTTATTGACAGGCACTAAGGATCAGCTCATGACCTAATTTCATTTGCTTCTCGTGGTAGCCCTGTGACACCCCCCTTCCCAGATGAGGAAACTGAGGTTTAGAGCGGTCACCGTACCTGCCCAAGGTCTCACAGTTATCAGGTGCCAGACCTGGGACTTGAACCCAAGTCCGTCTGACTCTAGTTAGTGTCTGGCCTCCTAATGCTACACTAATAATCCAAGGCCAAGACCTGTTCTAGGTCTGGGAGGGAGGCCCATGGGAGTGTAGGACGTTCCCACACCTACTAAACTTTGTCATTTCTCCCCTTTACCCTGCTTAATTTTTCTTCTTAGAACCTACCACCGACTTAGATAAATTTGCATGGCCTCACCTGGACGACTGACCTTCCATTTGACCTTCAGCCACCCCTTGCCCCTCTCTGGTTCCCCCCTCCCCCATACATAAAACAGTAGGTTTAAGCCTGCTAGGTTCTGAGGGCCAGGGAATCCCATTAATCCCCCAACATACCAGGCTGAGGGGAGGCAGCAGGAAGTTTTCGGGTTCTGGGCTGGGGGACCGTTTGGGGGGTTTCACTCCCAGCAGCTCCACCCCCTCGGCCTCGTCCTCTGAGCTCTGAGCCAGGGTCCTGGGGAAAAACAGGTAAGAATCTCAGAATACAACAAACCTGAGCAAGTGTGGGCACCACTGTGAGGAGATGATGAGCATTCATTTATTCCCCTAAGTGTTTATTCCTTTACTCATACACTCACCCATCCATCCATCCACCTATCTGATCATGTACCCACCCATCAATCTACCCAGCCATCCATTGATCCATCCATCCATCCATCCTTCCATCCAAACATCCATTCATCCATTTATCCATCCATCCATCCATCCATCCATCCATCCTTCCATCCATTCATCCATCCATCCATCCACCCACCTACCCACCCACCCATCCATCCATCCATCCATCTACCCACCCATCCATCCATCCATCCTTCCATCCA
>NW_026057588.1:9879247-9891689 GCF_023721935.1 Panthera uncia
TCCATCCTTCCATCCAAACATCCATTCATCCATTTATCCATCCATCCATCCATCCATCCATCCATCCATCCATCTGTCCATCCATCCATCCATCCATCCATCCATCCATCCTTCCATCCATTCATCCATTCATCCATCCATCCATCCATCCATGCACCCATCCATCCATCCATCCATCCATCCATCCATCCACCTACCTACCATATTCATTAATTTCCTCCCTCCCTCATTCAATAAGTCTTTATTAGGCACTCACTATACATCCAGCACCAAGCTGAGAGCCTTGGGAAACAGTGAGATGTAGCCATAAAATCTCATAAGGATAGTAAAGGGACCATTCTGGACACTAAATGGGCACATGCCTACCACACAGAGTGCAAAAACTTGAGTATTAGTAATTTAATGTCTCTGGAAGGGGGACACGGACCCTCTGAAGTTATATGCACAGCTGTGCATCTGTACGTGTATGAACGTTCTTGGGAAAGAGTCCATAGCTTTCAATAGATTCTCAAAGGTGTTAGGAAACTTAGTTCTAGACAGTTTCTTTGACACTGTTGCAATGTCCTCTTAACTGTGACGAACATTGTCGCTAGGCCAGATATAAATATGTTCCAAAGGAGAGGGCCCTGGCAGGCTGGTGGGATTTGGATAAACAAGGAGAACAGTGGAGGGCATTCCAGAAGGAGGGCACAGCCTAGGCAAGGAGAGAGGTTGGAACAAGCATGGCATGGGCTGGGGACACTGAGGGCCTGGCGGGAGCAGAGGTCAGCAGGAGGAACGATGAAGGGTGAGGCTGAAACAGGAAGGCAGGAGCAAGACAGGGGTTCACTCCCTTCATACCGTCCCTCTACCGTGGCTCACCTCTTCCGAGCCCCAGCCACGGGGGACGATGCCAAAGGGTCCCCTCTGGAAGGGCTGGAGCAGCTCAGCCGGGGGTCACTCCCCCAGCGGGGCAGCAGGGAGGGCTCAGGGGTTGGGGGCGACAGGCCATGGAAGCTCCGAGCGCGGGGCCGGGGGACAGCGCCTGGAGGTCTGCGGAAGGCCCTGGGTAGCTGCTCGCTGGAGTTGAGCTGGAAGTCATCATCCATGGAGATGTAGGGGGCCAGCATCTCCAAATCCAGAGCATCGACATCCTGCGGGAGGCAGGAGGAGGTTAAGAGCAAGAGCCTTGGCCTCAGGTGGGCCCGGGCTGGAGTCCCAGCTCCGTCGCATCCGAGTTGTGTACCTGAAGCCAAGAGTCTGAGGGGCGCCCGGGTGGCTCGGTCGGTTAAGTGTCCGACTTCAGCTCAGGTCACGATCTCACGGTTCGTGAGTTCGAGCCCCACACTGGGTTCCCTGCTGTCAGCCCAGAGCCGGCTTCGGATCCTCTGTCGCCTTCTCTCTCTGCCCCTCCCCCTGCTCACGCTCTCTCTCAAAAGAAAAGTCTGAGCTTCGGTTTCCTCATCTGTAAAATGGGTGTAAGGACCCTGTGGTAACCAGTCACCAAGATGGCTCTCGAGCATCCCCACCCTTGGTATTTGTGCCCCAGCGTAATCTCCTACTCCAGTGACTAGGGTTGATCTGGGAACAACCCTGATGGTGTGTGACTTCCAATGTTAGGTTGTGAAGAAACTGTGGCTTCTGTTTTTGCTGGTCCCTTGCTCTGGGGGATGCCCTCTGGAGAGGCCCCCATGGTGAGAAACGGAGGCCTGCTGCCTGCAGGCGCGTGAGTGATCTCGAAGGCGCATCTTCTCGCCCCTTTCAAGCCTTCAAGTGACGGCAACCCTGGATGACGTCTCGACTGCAAGATGTCTCGTGACATCTCTCCTGCACGAGACGCCAAGCAAAAGCCACCCAGTTAAGTGGCTCCCAGGCCCCCCGGTCCCCAGAAATGATGTGAGGTAATACACACTTATTATTCTAAGCTTCAGAGTAGTAATCTGTTAGCCAGAAACAGATGACAAGGTTTTGCCGCCGTAACGAAAAACCTAAAAGGCGTGGTGGCTTTAGCACAGGGCAGTGGGCGCGGGCTGGAAAGGCCCTGAAGAGCCTGTCAGGGCCTAGACCGCCTCGAACAAACTGTTGGTGGAAGCGTGAACCATGAGGAGCCAGCCCGTGAGGGCATAAAGGGAGGTGAGGGATGTGTTACGAGAAGCCTGAGGAAAGGAGGTTTTCGTTTTGTGGCAGCTAAAGTTGAACACCGGGCGTTGCGTGCAGTTTTCTGGGACGGAGAACACATGACTCGTGAGCCGGGCCATCTAGCTACGGGATTCCCAGCCACGGTGCGGGATGGCTGCCTGATTTCTTGCCACTTGGGAGTGAAGGCAAGAGGAGAGAAGATCTAAAGGAGAAACGTTAAAACACGCAGGAGCTGGGACTGGAAAGTCTGGAAGATTCTCAACCTCCCCGTGAAGCGAAAAATTAACTTTCCCCAAAGCGGGGTGTGTCCTCTGTCAGGGCTCCTTGGGATTTCCCGGGGGGGGGGGGGGGGGGGGGGTGTCATTGCTCCTGGCGGGGAGCCCCTGGTGCCACGCCGGATACTTTCTGGCAACAAGATGACTCGGGCGGGGGTGCTGGTCGTGCCCGAAAGGCCAACTATGCCATGAGAGGGGTTGAGGCCACGTGAGATCAGCCTGACCTCCGGGGGAAGCGTGTGTAGAGATGGAGGTCAAGGTCAGCCACATGGGCAACAGTCCAGCCATGCCGACAGAGTGAAAACTCCGGACACCACAGCTTGGGTGAGCTTCCTGAAGTGGGGCTACTCCGTGTGTGCCCCCCCACACCGGTGCCGGGAGGGGAACACGTCCCCGGGGTCACGAAAGGCCTGCATTTGGGAACCTCCTAGTCTCAGATTCCACCCTACGGATCTCTTCCTCTGGCTATACTATTCTTTTGCTCCAACAAAACGATCGTCCTGGGGGCGCCTGGGTGGCTCAGTTGGTTAAGCGTCCAACTCTTGATTTCAGCTCAGGTCATGGTCTCGCCGTTGGTGAGGTCCAGCCCCACGTTGGGCTCCAAGCTGATAGCAAAGAGCCTGCTTGGGATCCTCTCTCTCCCTGCCCCTCCCTGGCTCACGCACTTGTGCACACACACACTCTCTCTCTCTCTCTCTCTCTCAAAATAAGTAAACCTTAAACAAATTATTAAAAGATCAACCTAAGTCCAGTGCTGTCCTAAGTTCTACAGCCAGCTCTAGCAAATTGTTGACACTGAGGGAGTCCGTGAGAATCTCTGAATTTGTAGGCAGCTGGTCTGAAGGGAGGGTGGCCTCGCGGACCCCCAAGCTTGCGGCCGATGTCACAAGTCTTGGACAGAAGTGGCAGACTGGAGGACGGCGACCTTCACCTTGCATTTGGCTGACCCTGGGAGCTCCCCAGATGGTGAAGGACGCTAAAATTGAGAAATGGTTTCTGAGCAAAGGCAAGTGCTCTCCGGAAGGCATGGTCTAAAGATGAAGCCAGCATGTGACTGTAAAAGTCTCTGGTTAGACTTCAGGAAGATCAAAGGCGTTGCCTAGAACATCCTTCAGGCAGATAAACTAGAACTTAAGGATATGCTAATCCATCTCAGACAAACTTCCTCACTCGGTCACTCATCATCTCCGCAAAATCCCAAGGCAGAGAAGGGCTTATCTCAAAGAGACCTATGAGCGTGGCTTTTGTCTAATGCAGTGCATTCCGAGAAGAGATTCACGTAAGACCCACACCTTTTTTAATAAGGATTATTATATAAACAGAAACACTGCCAGCTTGGACTGGAAGGGACAGAGACCGTGCTAAATGGAAAGAGACCTTTGGGCCACCAAAGTTCCCTGACAAGCAGCAGGTTCTGAACCCTCCCTCCCCCCCTGCCCTCAGCTGCAAATACATATCACCTTTTATGAAAAAGGGAGGAGGATTTTGAGGGAGAAGCCCAGCGTCTAACAGCGTGGAACCAAGAACCATGGAGAAAGCCTCTAGGAAGTACAGTTAAACCTTGGACTGCAAGCTAACTTGTTCTGCGAGTGTTCCACAAGACGAGTAAACATTTCTAATAAATTTTAACTCCATAAACGAGTGAGGTCTTGCAACACGAGTGTACATGATGGTGGAGGTCACGTGATCACAACTGAGCCCGGTGGTTCTTGAAATTCGCTGATACGCGAGTACTTCGTGTTACAAGCGCGTTTTCGATGAATTATACGCGCAGACCAACGTTCCACTGTAGTAGCAGTGGGTTCTGATCAAGGAACTTCCCATAGTTGCCCAACTGGATTTCAAAACTGCCGCGGGCCAGCGATACCTGTGCACTCTTCTCTCCCTCTTTTTTTTTTTTAACTTTAAAAAATGTTTATTTTTGAGAGACACCGAGACAGAGCACAAGTGGGGGAGGGGCAGAGAGAGAGGGAGAGAGAATCCTAATCAGGCTCGAACCCACGAACCACAAGATCATGACCTGAGCCAGAGTCAGACACTTAACGGACCGAGCCACTCAGGTGCCCCTCCTCTCCCTCTTTTTGACCAGGAGGATACGTGGCATCACTCCGTGCCTGTCCCGCCACTGTGTGCGGGGCATGTGGCTGGCTCATCACTTATCTCTTTAGTTCACAGGCCAACAGAGGGGGAGCTTCACCACATCCGGACCTGATGTAGGTGATGAGATTCTGGGCTCCAGGCTGATGCTGTCACTGGAAGACTTTGGGGGCACTTCGGAGGGGGTTGAGTGTATTTTGCAGGAGGGAGAGACATGCATTGGTGGGATCCCCAGTGGTCCTTGCCTTTTGGTATTCACCCTCCCTGCGGATGCCTTCTGCATTGTACCAGGATTGGTCTGTATGACCAATACAATTCGGTGAAGTGATGGTATGCTGTTTCTGAGATTAAGTTATAATCTTCTGTCTTGGGCTCACTCTTGTTATCTCTTGGATTCCTTGCATTGGGGGAAGCCAGCTGCCATGCTGTGGGGACACTCAGGCAGCCTGTGTGGTAAGGAATTGAGGCCTCCAGCCAGAGCCAGTGAGGGACCGATGCCTGCCAACAACTACGTGTGTGAGTTTGGAAGTGGGTCCTCTGGCCCCACATGACTCCCCTGACGGGAGAGCTTCACTTCAGCCTCATGAGAGACTCAGCAAAAACCATCCAGCTAAGCTGCTCCCAGATTCCCGAGTCTCAGAAATGGTGTGACATAATAAATGTTAGTCGTTTAAGGTGCTCAGTTCTGGGGTGATTTGTTAGGCAGCAATAGGTAACTAATATATCATGTCACTGTCATTTATCTAGCCACTAAATCAGTCATCCAAACATTATCCATCCATCATCTAATGAACCAATGGCCTGTCTAACTACCAAGCCAAACATGCATCATCCATCCATCCAATCCATCCATCCATCCAAATAGCTGTCTAACTATCATCCATCCATCTATCTACCATCATCCACCTAATGAATACAGTGGTCCATTCATTCATCCATCCACCCACCCATCCACCCATCCATCTATCCATCCATCCATCCATCCATCCATCCATCCAAAAAGCTATCTAACCATCACCCATCCATCTATCCACCTAATGGATACAATGGCCTTTCTATCCATCCATCCACTCATCCCCTCAACAATTCCACCACCCTTCTCTCAGGCTCATACATGTCCGCCCTCAGAGCAAAGAGGTGAAGACTGTTCCTTCTGTGCCAGCCCTTACCTGAGCTATATCTAGATCTGTCTCCACAGCCTCAAGGTCTTTCCCAGAGGCCAAGAGTTTGTGTGTATTCTCCATGTCCATGAGTGGTTCGTCTGGCAGATCGGCCTGTGGGAAGAGAGTAGACACTTAAGGAAATCTTGAGCCTAGAAAATATTAACAGTAAGGTAGTCCACACATTTGAGCTCAGAGGTAGGAGCGAGGGTCACATATCAGAGAGCTGGGGACCCTCACAATAACCAATGAGATGGCTACTTGTTACCATCCTAATTTTATGGATGAAGAAACTGAGGGCCTGCTTGTCCAGGGTAACACAGCTGGTAAGTGGCAGATTTAGGATTTGAATCCAGGTTTGTGTAATTTAAGACATTAGATGTTCTTGACTCTTTGAGGTCAAAACTCAGAGAGCCTGGATGCTTGCCCACAAGCAAGGAGAGGGGTCACCCATGCCAGTCCCAAACATCCCAGGTTTTGGTCCAGGTAACAGTTGAAGAATCTGGGATCTAGGTCTTAAACCCCAAACCCCATCTCACCCCAACCTCCCCACTGCACAGATGGAGAAACTGAGGCCCAGAGAATAGCAAGATTCAAGCCAAAGGCCAAAGCAGCCTGGATCCCAAGGGTTCACATGGGAGGTACTGCTTACCGGAAGAGGGCTTTGGGGGCGCCGTGTGGCTGGGGGTGCGCTGGGGGTGGCAGCTACCGAAGTCCCGTCCAAGATAGGTGCCAGGAGGCGACGGAGGTCAGGGCTACAGAAGCTGCGGGGGTCAGCGGCCAGGGTGGCCTCGCTCAGGGCAGGGGGGTGCAGGAAGGCCAGGATCCGGGGACCAGAGGCATCTATAGGACACATCGGTGGGGAGGACACAGGATGGTCATCCAGGGCTGAGGGGCAGAGCCCCCTCGCCCCCAAACCCCAGGGAGCCTAGTTGACATTTTCAACAACCAATCAGGGTAGACAATGTCCACAGTGCTGGGGAACTGAGTTCTGGAAAACCCTCGTTGGACCAGGTTCTGTCTCTTCAGCTGCCAGATTGTAGTGAGACCCTGAAGGGTCCTAGAGGGGCCAGTGTGGGGGAGGGGGCACGCAGTAGGCTCGGGATAGTAGCAACTGCCCAACGAGGGGGAAACGTTTTAATCTTTAAAATCGATACTGCTGGACCAAGGCACATGACTGACCCGATTCTCCAGTGGCACAGAACAGCAATCAGCCACTCAGCTCTGGGGGGCTTGCATGTTAGGAGAAAAGACTGGCCCAAGGCCCTCAAGGAGGTTCTAAGGTCCCTGGAGGTCAGTTCTGAGCCAGAAAAGGAAAGGATATCAGTGACCCCACACCACACCCAAGAGCACGGGTTGCCAGCAACAGCTTGAAGAAGGTGACGGCCTTGAAGAACCAACAGGAAAAGAAGTTTGTCCAGGATTGAGGAGTCAGGTGGGGGGAAGAAGGAAGAGGTAGAAAGGAGCCGGACTTGGGAGGGTAAGATTACTGGACGCCAATGAGCAGTGACGTGGGAGCAGGGAACGAGCTGAAGGGTGGGGGCAATGGGGAGCCATAGCAGGATTCAGAGCAGAGGGGCAAAAAGACTGAAGCAATCATCCCGGGGACACAGAAGAGGAAGGATAGAAGAGAGAAGAGTGTTCTGGGCAGAGGAAACTGCCAGTGCAAAGGCCCTACGGCATGAGAATCTAGCATATTCCATGAGCACTAAGGAAGCTGGCACCACTCAGAGTGTGAGCGAGAAGGGAGGGAGGCAGGAGGCAGGTCACACAGGGCCCGGTGAGCCACACTATTAAAGCATTTGGGCTTTCCCTCCAGCATCCTGGGGCCACAACCCCTCCCAGTCCCAGCCCTGCCCCATACCAAGGCTGTCCCCAGGATCAGGGGCGTCCTTCTGGGAGGGGGTGCCCCGCTGAGCGGGTCTGCGGGAGTGTCGCTCGGTTTGCTCCAGGGACAGCACCACTCCGGTCTCTTCTACCCGGCTGGGGTACAGGGCAAGAAGAGGAAGTCAGGGAGGGTCCTCGGCCCCAGCCCAGGCAGCCCCCTCAGCTCATGTCCCGTCACGGGGAGGCAACCCCACGCAGGGGCAGGGCGGCATCGTGCAGAAAGTTATTTGCCACATTTACTTGTTTCTTTTAAGGATTTAATTTTTGCTGAGTGCTTTTTATTATAATAGCATTTAAAATAAAGTTATGTGTGTCTTCCCAAGCTCTCTCTGTGGAGGGAGACGGAAAAAACGAGTTGGCATTTAGCACAGCCTGGGTAAGGGAGGGGAGACAGGGATGGGGGCGGGGGGGGGAAGGAGGGACAGAGAAGGGGAGGGTAAAAAGGCATAAGAACAAAATATTCTCTTCATATTTACTTATAAAGATATTCTCATAGATGGATTGATGAAGTATATATAGTCGATGTTCTTACCTTACCAAATATGAAGAATTCAGAGGGGTACATTTTAATGAATAAGATTTTATTTATGAAGTTTCTATTCCTAGACATTTTTCATATTCAAGGGAATGGGTTTATAAATATATCCTTCTTATGTCCCCCGCGCCTCCCTTCCCCCCAGTCGCTAGCTGCCGAGACAACCCAAATGTTCGCTGAGCAAATTGGCTTTTGGAGAATTGGTCTGGGGGCTGAGAACCAGGCCCTCATTTGCATAAAAATACCTAGGATGGCAGGTGGATGGTCCTCCCACGAGCCCGTTTGAGACACTAGGACCCTTCCCCACCCTCACAGAACCCCTTCTGGGCTGGAAACATCCCCATTTAGGCTGGACCAATGCCACCCCATCCCCTTTGAAAAACACAAGGCCGCACAGCCACACCTATACACACACGGTACACACAGGCGCAAACAGGAACACTCATATACACCCAAGTGTATACACAAGACAGCTGTGCATAAGCCGTGCTCTAAGGCTCACACGTGCGTATTTGGCACAATCGTTCATTCCGTAAACATTTCCTAGACAACGAGTATTGCCTGCTGGCTAAGAACAGCGGCTCGACAGCCTGAGGCCTGGGTTCAAATCTCAGCAGTGCCACGTTCAAGCTGTGCGGCCTTGAGCATGTGGCTGAACCTCTCTGTGCCTCATTTGCCTCCACTGGAAAGAGGCAATAGCAATAACACCTTCTCCCCAGGTCGTTAGGAGGCTTAAATTGACCAACACACATAAAATGCAGAGAACCGGGCCTGGTACCTGGTGAGCGCTACGTAAATATTTGCGATTCTTGCTTGTCGAACACCTACTGGGTGCCAGGCGCTGTTCTAGGTGCTGAAGATTCAGCGGGGCCGCGTCGGAATGAGTTGTATTTTTTTTTTAAGTTTTGTGAGCGTTTATTTTGAGAGAGAGAGAGAGAGAGAGAGAGAGAGAGAGAGAGAGAGAGAAAGAGAGAGCGCGCGCGCGCATGCGCACATGCGCGCACATGCGCACACACACGCAGGGGAGGGGCGAGGGTGGAGAGAGAGAATCCCAAGCAGGCTCAGCACAGAGCCCAACGCGGGGCTCAGACTGACGAACCAGGAGATCGTGACGCGAGCCGAAATCGAGAGCCGGACACTTAACCGACTGAGCTACGCAGGCGCCCCTTGAGGCGTATTTTTGTAACGGAATCGCTTACTGCAGTGGAAGGAGGCTCAGGTCTAGAAGGGGAGGGATTTTTACACGACAGAATAGAAGTGCCCGCGTACACACAAATAGCTACCCAAGTGCACACCACACCACACGTACGAAGAACAAGGATGATTAGTACCATAGGCTCCTTATGTCGCTGATATTACGCAAACTCCCATTCATTCCTCACCATTTCTGCCAACAAAACTGAACTTCCCAGGCCTGCTCTTTGCCTAGAGTGCCGAAGACTGGAATCACGGGGCCTGGCCACAGAAAGGCAAACCTTCACAATGAATGAAAGGGGTTTTGAGCAGAGAGGGGGGGCAGGACCCCCTCTGCTTTGCAGTGACAAATGGCCAGACCTCTTTCCACATCTGCAAGTTATTCGAAGGTTCTGATTTGAAAAGGTGTGAAAGTGAGGGCATTCCAAAGGTAATCAGCCCCGTATTCTTGTGCAACACAAAAGACTTGTGCGGATCACTTCTGTTTTCTACCAGAACGCGTCCTCGATCAAAAAAGACACAGGGAAACTCCTGAGGCTTTAGAAACTGATACCATGAGCTGGAAGGTAATCTTCAGAGAAAAGCTGTAATTCACCCTGTCTTAGGTGCTCCCGTGCCGCCCTCGTCACAATGTTGTCACGGTGGGAAACTTCTAAATGCTTGATGCAGCGGGGGAAAGCCCGTACGCCCGGTAGAATGAAACAAAACGAGACAGGACCAGACAGAACGAAATGCCGGCAGCCGTGCAGAGGAACCTTCACGCTGCAGGTAGGAATGCAAAATGCCGCAGGCTTCTCGGGAGATGGAGTTAAACATACCCTGACCATACGACCCATCCGTTCCACGCCTAGGTGTTTACCCAAGGCAAATGACAACATGGGCTTACAAAATCTCGTAGGAGAACATTTACAGTAGCTTTCTTCGTAATCACTCAAAATTGGAAACGGCCCAAATGGCCTCCAACGGGTGAATGGATAAACCAACTGGTCTGTTCATATTCATACCACAGATCGCCACTCGGCGCGAAAACGGAGCCACTGGGGCGCCTGGGTAGTTCAGTCGGTTGAGCGACGGACTCTTGATTCCGGTTCACATCACGATCTCATGGTTCATGGGTTCGAGCCCCGTGTCAGGCTCTGTGCTGACAGCACGGAGCCTGCTTGGGATTTTCTCTCTCTCTCTCCCTCTCTCTCTCTCTCTCTCTCTGCCCCTCCCCCCTGCTCTCTCTAAACAAACATCTTAAAAAAGGAGCTACTGAGGGATGCCTGGGTGGCTCGGTCGATGGAGCGTCCTGAGCATCCAACTTCAGCTCAGGTCATGATCTCACGGTTTGTGGGTTCAAGCCCCGCATCGGGCTCTGTGCTGACGGCTCGGAGCCTGGAGCCTGCTTCGGATTCTGTGCCTCCCTCTCTCTCTACCCTTCCCCTGCTCAAACTCTGTCTGTCTCTCTCTCTCTCTCAAGATAAATAAGCATTAAAAGAAATTTTTTTAAAAAGGAGCTACTGACAAATATAACATAGATACAATTTAAATATATTATGCTAACTGAAAAAAGCCAGAACCAAAAGGTTACATACTATAGGATTCCATGAACATGACATTCCGCAAAAGGCAAAATTCTAGGGTCAGAGAACAGTTCGGTGGTTGCCAGGGACTGAGGGTGGGTGGGGGGGTTCACTATGACAGAATGTTTTGGGGCAATTTTCTATACCTTGATTGTGAAAGTGGTTACACAATCCCGGGCCTTTGTCAAAACTCAGAACTGTATACCAAAAAGAGTGAATTTATTATATTCCATTTTCAAAATGTTTTTCTAATGTTTATTTTTGAGAGAGAGAGAGAGAGAGAGAGAGAGAGCGTGAGCAGGGGAGAGGCAGAGAGAGAGGGAGACACAGAATCTGAAACAGGCTCCAGGCTCCGAGCTGTCAGCACAGAGCCCAACGCGGGGCTCGAACCCACGGACCGCGAGATCGTGACCTGAGCCGAAGCTGGATGCTTAACTGACTGAGCCACCCAGACACCCCTATACTTCAATTTTTAAAAGGCAGCAAAGCCCCCATGATTCTGCTAGATTTACTTTGATTTGAACGGACTCTTGTTTAATTTAAATGAACAGCAGGCACACCCACGCACATACCTGTGCGCATTCGGTCACACGTTCTGCGTACACGTACATGTGAATACTCCCTCTCACGGATGTGTGCCTGACACACGCACACACCTATCCACACACACGCAGGCCAGACCCACACACACAGCCGCCCCGCCCCCTCCCACTTACCTGATCAAAAAGTGGACGCAGACGATGCTCTCAGACTGGGGACCCCGGCCCCCTGACACCACTGTGGCCTGAGTCTGGGTCCACAGATAGCCACCACTCCGGGCCAGGAAGCGATACTGCCCCGTTACCGCCTGGCCCTTGCTCAGCACTGGGGAAGGGGGACGGGGAGGGGTCAGGGCCCCAGAAGGGGCAAACGGGGAGAGGAGGCTCTGGGAGCAGGGGGTTGGGGATGCGGGAGGGAGCCGGGGAAGAGAAGGTTCCTTGGGGCGTGGGGAGCAGGGAGCTGGTGTCTGGGTTGGGAGCGGGGCTCCCTGGAGCGTGGGGAGCTGGGGGGCCGGTCGCAGACTGCCGGGGAGTCTCACGTACGGGTGTGAATGCTCTGGCCAACGGCGTCCGAGTCCAGAGCGTGGATGTACTCATAGGCGGAGCAGCCGATCAGGTCGTCGGGGCTGTAGCCGGCCACCTCCGCGATCCTGGGGTGGGTGCAGTGGGGCCTGGTCAGTTGGACTGGCTGAGGTGGACGGTGGGCGGAGGGTGGGGCTGGGGGACGCGGGGGACCAGCCGGCAAGACAGAGAGAGACTGGGTCGTAATGCAGAGAAAGGGAGAGTAAGAAATGGAAAAAGAGGCGTGCTGGGCTGAATGACGGCCCCCGGAGAGATCCACCTCCCCATCCCCGGACCCTGTGACTATGAGGCCTCACGTGGCGAAGGGGACCGTGCTGGGGACAGGAGATGATTAAGTGAAGGATCTTGAGATGTCGCGCTTCACCTGGATGATCCGGGTGTGCCCAGTGTGGCGACAGGGGCCCTCACAGAGGAATACTCTGTCCAGGGCAGGTGTTGATGGAGGCGGGGGGGGGGGGGGGGGGGGGGGGGGGGGGGGGGGGGGGGGGGG
>NW_026057588.1:9891789-9905956 GCF_023721935.1 Panthera uncia
GGGGAGGGGTGCGGGGGCAGGCCGTGTGTTCTGAAGTTGGAGAAAGGGGCCCCAAACCAAGGAATGGAGGAAGATTCCAGAAGTTTTTAAGGCAAGGAGCCTCCAGAAGGAATGCAGCCCTCGACTTTAGCTCCATAAGACTCGTTTCAGGCTTCTGGACCTCCAGAACTCTGAGGTCGTGACTGTGTGTCGTTTTGAGCCCCTTGGGTTTATGGTGACCGCTACGGCAGCAGGAAATCAGTACGAGGTGGGGGTGGGGCAGGGAATGGGAAGAGTAAAGAGAGGGAGAGAGCGAAGGAGCAGGGAAGAGAAAGGAAGAAAGGAAATCACAGTAAGAGAGGAAAAACCCAATAGAAAGTAATAATGCTGATGATGATTAAACATAGCCGCGTCTAGGGGCACCTGGGTGGCTCAGTCAGTTGGACATCTGACTTCGGCTCAGGTCATGATCTCACAGTTCGTGAGTTCGAGCCCCGCGTCGGGCTCTGGGCTGACAGCTCGGAGCCTGGAGCCTGTTTGGATCCTGTGTCCCCGTCTCTCTCTGCCCCTCCCCCGCTCACGCTCTGTCTCTCTCTGTCTCTGAAAAATAAATAAACCTCAAAAAAAATTTTTTTTAAATCCAAAAATAAATAAACCTCCAAAAAAAATTTTTTTAATCCAAAAACAAATAAACCTTAAAAAATTTAAAAAAATAAATAAATCCAAAAATAAACATTAACAAAAATTTTTTTTCAGTAAAACCAAAATACGCTTCTCTAGCACTCTCCCCCAGGCAACACACTGGGTGCTCGGAACAGGTGCTCTAAGGAGACTCTGGTCACTTCCCGGGACAGATGAGAGCGCGGCACAGAGATGCGATGGCCTCCGGCCAAGAGTACACGGCCAGGCTTTAAACCCAAGCCGTCTGAGCCCAGACTTGCCGTTCCCGAGCACAACTCCAGGGTGAGGGAAGGAGGGAAGATGCCGAAACAGGAAGGAGAGGGAGGAACAAAGACTCAGAGACAGACCAGGAGAAAACCCAAGGCCAAAAGACCCACAGAGGATTCACAGACAGCCACACAGAGACAGAGATGGATGGCATCAGAGACAGCCGGAAGTGGACCAGAGGGAGAACAGTGGGGGCAGGGCGGGGGGCGGTGGATGGGCCGGAGCTAGGCATGAAGGAAGAGGAGGAGCTGGGCCAGGGGAGGGGGTGGGGGGGCCGCGGGGCTCCTGCCCACCTCTCATCACAGTAGGTGAACTTCATGTCCAGGCTGTGGCGGCTGAGGAAGGCGCCCCGGCCCAGGGGGGGCTCCAGGCTGCCCGGGTGGGGGATGGCTTCACAGATGAGCACCAGGCATTGCAGGGGCGGCTCCAAGTTGGGGCTCCCTTCGGGGGAAGTCTGCGCAGGGGGCTTGTAGGCCCTCATGTGTCCAGAGCAGTACAGCACCTAGTTGGGATGGGGGGGGGGGGCGGGCAAAGGCGGTGATGCACATGGGCCTGGGATTCCCATGGGCCTGGGAGGTATGTCTGTAGGCGCCCCACCGGGAGCCGAGAACAAACCCCTGACCTAAGGAGGTTCTGATCCAGATTCTGAGACTCAGGGAGCTCCGAAGACCCCAGATTCCAGCCCCGTGGAGACTCCAGGCACCGAAGGCCGAGGACCCCCAGCCCCAGGCCCACAGGCTCAGAAAGGACACAAGGACTCCCAGCCCTCCGGCTCCACGGACACCCAGCCTTCTAGATTCAGCCTGAGGGTGCCCCACAGGATCCCCGCACTCGCAACATGCTGGGAGAATTTTCGGGCTCAGGCCCAGCCCCAGCAGGCCCCCCAGGCCCCTCACCCTCCTCCAGGTCAGGCCCTGCCCACCTTCCAGGTGGCCGCCTTGAGGTTGAGGGTGCGCCCGCGGCTGGTGAGGGTACTCTTCATGCGCAAAGAGAAACACCGCTCGGTGGGGGCCTCTGGCTTCTTTTTGGACAGACCTGGGTGGGGAAGGGCCACGGGGAAGGGGGGGAGCGGGTCGCTGGGCGGCTCTGGACAGACTCGACTAAAGTCTCCCCGGCCTCATTCCCACAGTTGAGACCTGGAACCAGGGAGGGCCCCAGGGCTAGGGAGTGCTCCCTGCCGACACCCCAGGGCCGGGCCGGGTTCCCTCTTCCCATTTTTCGGAGTCTGGAGAAACGGGATATGCAGGGGGGAAAGCCTCAGCTTCTATAACCAGGGGACAGAGGCCTCCAGGGAACTCACTCGGCCGGGGGGTCAGGGCGTCCTGGAGCTCCTGTTGGTCACAGGGGTGGATGAAATCAAAGATGCTGTGTCCGATGAGCTCCAGCTGCCAGGGAGGGAAGCAGGAGGTGTCTGGGAGGAGGCGCACTTTCACCAGGGCCTCTGACCCAACTCCTCCTTCCTGTCCTCACCGCCCTTCCCCCCCCCCCCCCCATTCGTGAGCCTGGATTACTTTCCCAGGCTTTTCTCTCACTCACTCAGTCACTGAGCAACCACTTCTTGAGGACCTGCTGTTTGCCAAGCCCTCTTCTAGATGGTAAGCAAAGCTGTGGCCACGCAGGCAAAATCCCTGCCTCTCGGAGCTTACTGGCTAGTAGGGGAGATGGCCGATGAGCAAACACATCAAACGCCACAGTTATAAAGCCAGAGAGGAAGTGATACGAAGAACATCAGGGTTAGGCAGTGCAATGATGGGCTGCTATCTTAGAGGCAGTAGTCAGGGCCCGTGAGAGTGAAACGAATCGCTGAGCCAAGCCAGCGAGGCGGTCGTGTGGCTCTCTGGAGTGTTCTGGAAAGAGGGAACCGCAAGTGCAAAGGCCCTGAGGTGAGCCCCCATTCAGATCCCACCTGTTTGGCAAGCCAAGGACTCAGCGTGTTGCTTCAGGTCAGGCAATGAGCCTGGCGCTGGCCGGAGGGGCATCCGATGGAGGCAGAGCCACACAGCTCTCAATCCAGTGGTGGTGTGGACCAGGGGAAGAGAGCTCTCTCTCCTCTAACAGCCCCTTTGTAGCTGGATTCAAATCCTGGCCCTGCCACTTCCTAGCTTCGGGGCCTTGGGACATTCACCTCTCTGAACCCCCAAGCTCGGGCTGAAATGGTACCAAGAGTGGGATAACAAAGCAGGAGATAGGCTCCAAGTATGGAGTCCGTTTATGTGAAACAGGAAGAAGAAGGGTAACCCTCCCGTGGGGCATGCTGTATGGATGAGCTGAAATCAGTTCCCCACCCGTATCTCCTGCCTCCCCATCCCCAGACCCCTGCTCAGGCTCCTCTTCTCCTACCCGGGGCCCCGCACCGCTCCCTGTGGGCCCTCGGCCTCTAATCCCAGCCTCCACCTGTACCTCTGGGCACACCTAGAGAGAGCTTTCCAAAACGTAAGTCCTATTCTACCTCTCCCACAGCCTCTCCCCTGCTGAAAATCCTTCTATGGCTCCCCAGTGCCCTGGCAATAAACCGCTTTGGTCCTAAATTACCTAGCTCTGTTGACCTCGGGATTTTTTTTTTTCCTCTCACCCCTCCCCTTGCACTCTGCACTTAGCCAGGAGAAGCATCTCGATTTCCTCCAAATGCTCTGTTTTATCTCACCTCTGGGCCTTTGCATATTCTGTTCCCTCAGCCACGCACATTCCCAGTCTTCGCTGTTCCCGTCCATTCGCCCTACCTTCTGACTGGCTAAGTCCTTGGGGTTTCAGCTCAGGTGTCTTCTTTTCCAGGAGGCCCTCGATTCCCCCTGAGGCTGGGTCAGGTAACCCCCACCCCCACCCCTTCCCCTGGCTCACACAGCCCCCTAGGGTGCCCCATCCCAGCCCTGATCATTCTGAGTCCTCCTGTCTGGTGACACGTCTGCCTCCCCTCTGTACGGGGAACCCTGTCAGGGCAGGGCTAGGGCAGTCTCGGTCACCTCTGGATCCCGGCATCGCCTGCCCAGGGCCAGGCACAAAGCAGGCAGCGCCTCTCACCTGACTGAGGCCCAGGTGTTTGCTGACATTCTCCGACAGGTAAGCCATGTCTCCCTCGGCAGTGAGCACCATGACGAAGCCCTCCAGGGCCTTCAGGTAGCAGGCATCCAGAGCTTCTCCCCCTGCTCCCACCTGGTTCCACTCCCCTGGTGTCAGGGCCAGGGTGGATGGGGTGTGTCTAGTCAGCCATGGATCCACCCCGGCCAGCCTCCCTCTGCCTTCCCTCACTCAGAAGAGCTTCCAGGTACCCCCAGGTGAGCAATAAACATACGCCGGAGGCTTGGAGTCCCCAAGGAAGAGGGCAGGGCCGCCAAGGATTGTAATCCTAAGGGGGCAGGGCTTGCCGGGGACACAGAATTCTAAGGCGGTGGGGGGGGGGGGTCTCCCACGGGAATAGAATTCTAAGCGGGGTAGGCTTCCTAGGAGGGCAGAATTCTAAAAAGATGGGATTCCCAGGAGATCAACATTGAAGGGGCCGGGAGCTGGAGGGCGTCAGAATTCTAAGGGGGCCCGAGACTCCCGGGGGGGGGGGGAAGGGGGTTCGGAATTCTTGGGGCAGGACCTTCTAGATGGACAGAATTCTAAAGAAGCAAGGGCTTCCAGGTGACAGAATTCTAAGGGGGCAGTGCTTCCCAGAGCAATAAAATTCTTTGGGGGCAGTGAAGTCTCGTGGGCAGAGCCTGCCAGAGGATGACTCCACATTCCTCATAAATAAAGTCCTGAGGATTCCAAAGTGTGTGTGTGTGTGTGTGCGCGTGTGTGTGTGTCAAAGCCTCCTGCAGGGTAGAATTCCAACTGGGTGGGAATTCAAGAGGATGGCTAAGGGGAGGGGTGATGGACCTTAGGGAGCTGGGGAGGGTACTCTCTCAAGCAGGCATTAGAAATCGGGCAGCTAAGCCTCCCCGGGGGATTCGTGGCAAGAAGGTCTCCCAAATCCTAAGGGCTGAAGCACCACCCCAGCGAGTTAGCCGGCCTCCTATTCCCCAAGGAGGGCCACCTAGAAGGAGGTGGGGCTTTCCCAAGGGGCGGGGCCTCACGTGAGAGACGACGGAGAGGGCGGGGCCCCGCGGGGGAAGCACCTCCCAGGGGGTGGGGCCCCGCCGGGGAGACGTGGGGGCGGGGCCTCGCCGAGGTGGGAACCCCCCCCCGGGGGGCGGGGCTCACCTGCGGCGCAGAGGCGGTGCATGCGCAGGTAGCTGATGGTGAGGCGCATGATGGAAGCCTTGTCCAGGTGGGCGCTGACCCCGCGCGCGAAGGGCAGCGTGTGCGCCAGCTGGTACAGCACCTCGGTCTCCTGGCTGCGCCGGCTGCGGGCCGCATCCCGGGACTTCTCCTTGCGCAGCTCGGTGCTCGACCTGCGGGCATCGGCAGCGGTCACTGGCGGCGCCCCCGGAAGGGAAAGAGTCGGATGGGACATGCGCGCGGGGCGCTGCCGCACGGGGCCCGGGCTCACAGAGGGCAGGGCCGCGACCGTGCAGGTCCCGCTGTGTGGCCCGGGCGAGTGCCCGGAGCTCTCTAGGTCCGCGAGGGTTGTACTCCGGGGCAGCTCCCCGGCCGCGGGTTTTATCTGCCCCCGCGCCGGCGCTTGCTGCCCCCAGCGCCTTGCTTCTCTCCGAGGCGTGCCTAAGGGCCGCTGTCCCCTCCCTGACGTATCTGCTGTCAATTCCCCGGGCCCGGGACGCCTGGGGGACAGGGTGGCCTCCTGCCGGGAGAGGGCCGGCGGAGCTGGCCCCCAGCCAGGGAAGGGAGGGGGCATGATGTCAGCAGCCTCCAGGCCCCCTACCCTACGGCCTCCCGGAACCCTCTCTGCTGCCCTTTCCCCTCCTCGGCTGAGCTGAATCCTCAGAATCTTAGAACACAGATCTCAAAGTCCAACCACCCACCACCAGGGGCCCTGCCGATGTGACACAGCAAACCAACCCCAGTGTTCTGTGAAGCCAACAGCTAACCACTCACCCCTGCCCTTTAATCCATTTCAAATGCCTGACTTCTGCACGTGGGGTTGGGGGTAGACGGATGAGTACTGTTTTGTCACAAATATCTGCCACTTATCCCGCATGTACTGTCAGCCCCCAGGCCAAGGAGGTAAAAGACCTGAGCCCACTTAGACCTCAGACGACCCCAGCAAGAAGGCAATAACATTATCCCCATTGAACAGAGGAGGAAACCAAGGCACAGAGAGGCACAGCGCTTGCCCCTAACAAGTGAAGCCAGGTTTGAACAATGGTGGGCCTGAACTCTTCACGTTTCTCTGTTCTGTGGCTCTGGGTTTATCTCCAGGTTAGTGCCTTTCTCTGCTACCACCACTGTCTTAAGTGTCCGAATCCAAACTGCATGGTTTTTTGAAAAAAGAAAAATTATAGAGTATAGTACATATAGTATATATAATCTTCTCCCTCTCTGAATACACACACACACACACACACACACACACACGTGTATATGTGTGTGTGTGTGTGTGTGTGTGTGTGTATACATATATATCTCAAACTCACAAATTGTGAGATCATGACCTGAGTCGAAGTCAGATACGTAACTGACTGAGCCACCCAGGTGCCCCTATAGATATATGTAATTTTTTTTAAGTAGGCTTTAGGCCCAGCACGGGGCCCAGTGCGGGGCTTGAACTCACGACCCTGAGATCAAGACCTGAGCTGAGATCAGCAGTCAGATGCTTAACCGACTGAGCCACCCAGGCGCCCCTAATCTTCTCTGTACTTATCATATTGAGAAGCCATTAATAAGCAGCTATAATTTGCTAAACATGCACGTGTCTTGCACTGTTCTAAGTACTCTGCCTATGTGTACTCATTCAATTCCAGGAGGCACTTTAAACCTCCGTGTCACAGAGTGGAAACTGGGGCTCTGACAGGGAAAGTCCTTTGCCCCAAAAGTCACAAAGCCAGTAACCGGCAGAGCCGGGATTTGAACTTAGGCAGTGAGGTTCCAATGCCTTCATTCTCTGATCCCTTCCTGGTGACCCAGCCCAGGGAAGCAGAACTAACTCCAGGAGGGGAGGTTGTCCCTTCCAAAAACCAGAGGCCACTCCTGGGGATGGCATCAACCTCGCCCCCAAGCAGGAGACCTGAAGCCCCACCCACAGGCACAGATGGGGAGAGGGAAGGAGACTGTCCTGTCAGGCTGCTGGGGGAAAAAACTGCAGCCAGTGGGAGGCACAGAAGGGGGCAGGCTGGGTGGAGGGGTGGAGGGAGCCAGCAATCACCCCCCCCATTCCCTCCCTCCTGGCTGGTTGGAGGCAGGGGCCTCCAGTCCTGCTCTGCCCAGAGGACATTCCGTCCTGTCCCGTTCTGTTCCAGCCCTGTTTGTCTTCCTGCCCAGAGGGTGGGGGTGGGCGGGCCTCCCTGAGCTGGGGGCCCAGACGGAGGGAAGAGGGAGTAGGAACAGGAATGGGGGTGGGGCTGGCCCCCCACCTCCCGGGCAGCTGGGCTCTGTAATCCTGTCTGTGGCAGACTTCTCCCTCGATAGAAAGAGCCAGCTGGTGGCTGCGGCAGGACCCTCCTTCTAGCTCCCAGCCTGTTCTCTGGATGTTCTTCTGACGGGAAGTGCGGGCCTCTCGCTGGCTTCAGAGCTGCCTGGGTCTCCGGGCCTGGGTCTCCGGCCTTTCGTTAAATGGGGTAGGGACTTGTTCAGCCTTTCATTAAACAGAGTAGGGACTCGTTCCTCAGGTTTGGGACTCCCACTACGTCCCAGCTGTGTAACTTTGGACAAGTCGCAGGGCTTCCCCTGAGCATCGAGCATGGAGCATCGCAACACAACCTCACAGGGTTGTTTTAAAGATGAAATGAATTACCATACAGCAAGGACTCAGAAGGGGGCCTGGCGATTGGGGAGTGCCAGGAGAGACTTAAACTTTCTGGTATCCCCTCTTGGTCCACATCAGGAACGGAAGGCTGAGGAGCCTCTTGCGTACCAGGGAGGCCTGTGGTGTGGTGTGTGTGTGTGTGTGTGTGTGTGTGTGTGTGATTACACACGTGACTTTCGCACACCTAGGGGGTATCCTGCCCCAAAGATCGGTTCCCTCACTGCTCCTCATCCTGATGTGGTGAAGTGGAGGGGAGGGATGATCCCCATCTTCCAGGATATGTGACTGAGGCTCAGAGAGGCAGTCACTGACACAAGGCCACGCACCCAGGAAGCAGATGAGCTGGGATTCGAACCTGACTCTGGGGCCTGTGCTCTTAGATGCCATGGCTTGGGGGGCATGTCCACCCCAGGGGCCCCTGCCCTGCCCCTCCTTGGCCCCGTGGCCTCAGTCCCTTCCCCGTGTCCCACCTCTACTGCCTCCGGATTTCCCCAGCTGGCCAGTCTCCCCAGCTGGCCCCATGCCCAGCCCTGGTCCAGCCCCCTGGCACTCTGCCCGGCTTGGGACGTGCAGCTGGAACCCGGCCACCCTTCCTCTGTGTTCCAGCAGAGAACAGGGGGTGGGGCCAGGGCCTGGAGGCCCCAGGGTGAGGCCTGGGAATGGGGGCTGGGGCGCAGTGCCCCCCCACACACACACAACCAAGAGAGGGAGAAGCCCACCTCTGAAGAACTTGCCACCCAAGAACACAGGCATGAGAAAGTAGGGAGACCCTGTGCACACTAAGGGCTGCCCTTGGCCCTCTCTCTTCTGACACTGAGTTGGGTATTGGGGGTCTTGCAAAAAGTGTAGCGGATCTAGGGGGGCTTTGGTTGTATCTGGGCAGGGACCCTTCTTGACACCGTGAGGCCAGAGGCAGGGTTTGGGTTTGAGAAGGGACTCGGGGTGGGGGCCAGTCAGGAGGAGTCTCTCTGCCTGTGCCTCTGCTCATTCCCGAGGATGTGGTAATCCAGTGGGGTGCCTGTACCCAAGGTCCTATCTTCTCCAGGAGCCCTCTGATCTGGGGCGTGGTGGGGGGAGGGCACCCGGGCCCTTATACCCATCAGGAACTTCCCAAGAACATCCCTTCCCGGGGTGGGATGGCAGTAAGCCTGAGCTGGAGGAAGGGAAGGGGGTGACGAGGTATGGGGGCCCACTCACCATCACCTAGGCCCCCTTTGGCCCAAGTGCCATCCTAGGGGTGCAGGAGGGGACGGAGCGTGGCTGGGATCCGGGTGCGAGTTATGAGAGGGTGGTGCACAGCACTGGGATGACACCACAGGAAAGGGTTGGCCTTGGTGGGGAAGGGGAGCGCCCCAGCTCAGCCAAGGGGGCCCCCACCCAGCTAGGAGGGGGCGCTGGGAGGGGCTGGGCTGAGGCTGGCCCAGAAGGGGTGGGATGGAGTTCCCTGGCAGGCCCAGGGCCAGAGACTGGAATAGAACTGAAGGGGGAACGGCTTGGGGTGGGGGGTGGTAAAAAACATGGGGGTGTGGACAGATCCAATCAGACCTGTGAAGCCAGGGAGGAGGGAAGGGGGTGAGGCTTCCCGGATGCTTCAGATTGGACAAGGGAAACCGAGGGCCTGCAAGATTTTCCAGGGTCCCGTGAAAACATGGCCAGATAGACCCCCCGGGGCAGCAGACCCAGAGCACCCAGCGGATCTGCACCTGCTGGGAGGGGATCACGGAAACCTACGCTCCGGCCGGGAGGACCCAGCTGAACACTCCCTGCTTGCACAGAATCAGACACAGCACCCTCTGGGGTGGGGGTGAGGGGGATTCCCTAAATAAGGCTGTGCCATGGTCACAGGCACTGAGTAGGGGTGGAGGAGGGAGAGAAGGGGCTAGGCTTTGGGAAGTGGGTCGGGCTGTTTCCTTGTTATGAAAAGGGGTGCCTCTACCTTTACCAAAAGGTCCCCGGGAAGGTTCCCAGATAGCTTCTGAAAGGAGACCCACCTCTGCTTATTTCTAGGGGACCCGAGGTTCGCAAGACTGGCGGGGGGAGGGGGGGAAGCATCCAATTATAGGAGATGTCTCTTCTCTTGAACTCAGAGTCTGACTTCCCATTCCAAGGGGCTGTCTATATCTGTAATATCTGTATACACCCCAAGATCCCAGGGATCCGGGTGCAAAGAACCACCTCAATTCTGGGAATTCGGAGGCCGGTAATGTCAACATGTGGAGGGAGAATGCCTTATTAGAAGCCCGGGAACTGCTCGAACACCAGCACCCCCAGTTCCGTGGGGGACCCCGACCAGGTGGGAAAGCGAGCTCGGGGCAGCAAGAAAGTGGGGATCACGGCCCTGAAGTCACTCCAGGCTAGAGGGGCGGGGCAGCCGGGGACTTGGAGGAATCCCCCTCGCCTGCACTCGGGTAGGGTGTAGGGTGCGGCGGGGATGTGCCTCCAACCGCGCGTCCCGGGGCGTCCTTGGCCGGCACCCGCACATCCCCCGCCCGGCTCAGGGGTCCCCAGAAGGAAAGCCCCCCGACTTCCATCATCCCCGCCCCGAACCCCCGTACCTTGCGCGCTGCAGCCCCAGCGCCATGGCTCGCCGTCGCCGCTCCGGAGCCCTTCGAGGCCCCTCGCCCCCTCCCCTGGCCCTGCGAGCCCCCTCCCCAGCTCCGCCCCCCGCCGCACCGTTGGCTGCGGCGTGCCCGGCCCGCGGCTCTGGTTGGACGAAGGGTCTGTCACTTCCGAGAAAGAGGCGGGACCAGAGGCGAGGACCTAGAACTCCGGAGGGGGGGGGGGTATACCGCCGCACACACCGCCCCCCAGCCACACCCCTCGCCGCGGACTTCCTCGCCAGTGTCGCCCGCAGGGTCCCCGGGCCGCGCCTCCCGGCCCAGCCTCTCTCGCCAAGTTCCCACACCAACCCTCTCCCGAACCCACCCAATTCACTCCGACTCTTACACCGCACCCCCCAACTCTCACCCCCGGCCCGGCCCTCCGTTTCCCACCCCCGGTGGGGCCCCTCAGACCACCGTCCCACCCACTCCCAAGTCGCCCAGCTCTGCCCGTATCCACTGGCGAGAACCCCCGCCTCTCGCCACCCCCCACTGCCAACCGCACCCCAGCTCTCCAATCCCTCCCCCAATGGACCCCACCATTCCCTCTGGTCCGCAGCCCCCTCTGCCCCCATCCCTGCAAGCCAGTATCCCCACCTCACCCCCACTCCTCCAGTCTGGCACCCTCTGCACCCTCAGCCCCTCCTTCTTGCCTCCCTAACTCCCTTTTCAAGTTCCCACTGCTGAATGATCAAGTTTATGTCAAGTAAATATGTACAACTCAATCACACCAACTTTTTAAAAGAGCAGAGAAATGGTATCTACTAGCGAAGTAAGACGGGAAGGGTACAAGGTCACCAAGGAGTGGCTAAAGCATTAGGATCGGATTGGGAACAGACTGTGTGTGTGTGTGTGTGTGTGTGTGTGTGTGCGCGCGCGCGCGCGCGCGCGAGCGCATGTGTGTCTGTGTGTTGGAGGGGAGCGGTTTACTAATCCTCGGCCGACCAGTATTCCAGATGCAGCTTTGGACAGGGAAAAGGATACTATGGCCCAAGTTTATAGGGTTTGCCCCTTCCCAGCATCTCACTCAGTTTACCAGCGGGGAACCACTTCTCTCCCTTCTTACTGTATTTACATTTGAATAGGGCTGGCCCTAACCCTCCCCTAACCGGCTCGGGGACAGGAGGATCCAAACCTAGCCAATCAGTTTATTCTGTTTCCCTGGTCACCGAGATTGGTTCAGGGAAGACATGGGACCTAACCCTAGCCCAGTGAGAACCAACCCGGAGACATTTGCTGCAAGGAAAGAAAAAGGTTCTGTATTTCTGCTGGAGTTGCCCAGCTGGTGGGAGGTGACCCTGGAGCAGATGGGGCTCACCCTGTCCCCAGGAAAGAAGAGGCTTTGTGAGATGAAAGTCAACACAGAAGAAATGAAAGTTTGCGAAAGACAGTCTTGACCTCAGCATTTGGGTGCCTGGATCCAGCCATTCCTGAACTCCAAGTTAATCTCAGAACCATTACGGTGTTTGGGGCTGTGCCTGTTGTTGTTAAATATAACCTTATTCGTTGACTTTGTGCTTAGATTAGTATGAGTCGATTTCAGCTGCTTTCACTCAAAAGAATCTTGATAAACAGAGAAAATATCTCCCAGGCTCCAGTGTGGAGGCACCGTGGGGTATGAGAAAACAAGAGGCCTAAATTAGAAAGGGCTGCAGGGGAAGCAGTGTCCTACATGCAGAAGCAGGGGCTGTGCAAGTCGTAGCAGAGAGCCAATGCGAGGGATTGACAGAGCCCAAGGGAAGCTGGCACTTGTTAAATACACATCAAAACGGAATTTAAAAATACGTATGGATGCACCAGGCCTCTACAATCTAGGTTAGCATTAACTTGGCGGTTCCTGGCAGCTAAGGCAATGTTTGAAGTGGACTCCGACTACAACCCGGAGCGTAAAGAGAAGAGGTGGGAGGTGGTGGTGGAGGGGTGCAGGCAGGTGAAATCCAACCAGATCTGAAAACCGTGGAAGAAGGCTGGGCAATCTCCTGAAGGCACTAGGGAGCCATGGCAGAGTTTTGAGCAGGACAGGAACACAATGTGTGCCTTATAAAGATTCCTCTGGCTGCCCTGTGGAGCGTGGATGGATGAAAACAACACAATGGCAATCGTAGAACCCAGGTGACACGGTTCGTGTTCATCACCATGAAATCTTTCAAATTTTCTATATCTTTGAAAATGCTCATAAAGAAACGTTGGGAGAAACAAATGTTCAGGAGGCCAGAGGGACATGGTTTGGAGATTGATTATTTAGTTGTATGGATGAAGTTGTGGTTTTGTTGTTGTTGTTGTTGTTTTGTTTTGTTTTGTTTTGAATATGCTCTGCCTTGGGCAAAGGGAATCCTCTGGTTTTTTGTTTGTTTGTTTGTTTTGGTTTTTTTGGGGGGGGAATCCTCTGTTTTCAAGGTGAGTTGAAGTCTTTTCTGTCCTTCTCTTCCCTCTCCCCTGGATCTATTTATCCTACAATACACCCACCCCCTCATTCATTCATTCATTCATTCCATTTATCCCACACATTTCCACGGAATGACAAACATACCGTTGTAGACATTGGGGATGCAGTGGTGAACAAGACAGGTCAAGGTCTCTGACCTGCCTTCAAGGAATTTACACTCTGGGCAGACAGACTATACAAAGAGACATAAATGAAATACATAGTACGTTATATTGTGACAAGTGCTCTAGAGAGATGTAACCCAGAGAATGGAGGGAGATAGTGATTTTTGGCGGGGGGGGGGGGGGGGGAGCTATAATTTTATATAGTTTGATCATGGAAGAGCTTGGTGAGAAGGTGACATTTGAGCAAAGACTTGAAGATGAGGGAGAAAACCCTGTGGATTTCCGGGAGAAGAGTGTGCTAAACTAAGAGAACAGCAAATGCAAAGGTCCTGAGGTTGGACCGTTTCCCTGGATTTGGCCTTTCGCTGTGAGGGAGATGGGAGCACGGGAGGCTTTCGTACAGGGAAGTGACATCGGAGTTAGGTCTGAATGAAGTCCTCTTTCCCTTCCCTTAAACGAAGGAACTAACTATAAGCTCTCTAGTTTCCGAAACAAACCACCGCCCGAGGTTTATTTTGCTCGTGAACTGCCATCCGAGCAGGGACTGGCGTAGACAGCCGTCTCTGCCCTACCTGGCCTCGGCTGGGGCAGCTCAAGGGCTGTGGGCCGGAAGGATCTGAAGCGTCCCCACCCACCTGGCCGGCAGTGGATGCCGCTGTCAGCTGAGACCTCATCGGCGGGCTGGGGCCGGAACACCTACAAGTGACCTTTCCACGTGGCAGCTTGGGCTTTCTCACATCACGGCTGATTAATTTATTCTGAGAGAAAGAGAGGAGCAGAGACGGAGAGAGAGAATCCCAAGCAGGCTCTGCGCGGTCAGCGCGGAGACCCGGGCGGGGCTCGAACCACGAACCCTGATCAGGTCATGATCTGAGCGGAAATCGAGAGGCAGACGCTTCACTGACTGAGCCAGCCAGGTGCCCCTGCCACACTCTTCATAAGACGGTGTCTTGGGGACTCAGCACGAGCAGGGGAAGGACAGAGAGAGAGAGGGAGACACAGAATCCGAAGCAGCCTCCGTCCAGGCTCTGAGCTGCCAGCACAGAGCCCCATGCGGGGCTTGAACCCACGAACTGTGAGATCATGGCCTGAGCTGAAGCCAGATGTTTATTGGACTGAGCCACCCAGGCACCCCAGAGAGTCGTTTCTAAAAAATATATATATATATATATTTTATATATAATATATATATAATATATATAATATATAAATATAATATATATAATATATAATATATATAATATATATA
>NW_026057588.1:9906356-9970361 GCF_023721935.1 Panthera uncia
ATATATATAATATATATTATATATATAATATAATAATATATATTATATATTATTATATAATATATAATATATACAATATATTAATATATATTATATATATATTATTATATATATTTGATAGAAAATAATAGCACCCGGGATAGATTGGATTATTGTTTTCCAGTCTCCATTCCCTCCTTGTTATAGAACCACCCGTCCATGATTTTCCTATGTGACCATGGAGGCTCTCCTAAGCAAATCGAACGCATTCCCCGGCCCGTTTGGTCACGTGACATCGCTTGGCCAATCAGAGGGGAAAGATGCTGTTGTCGGTATACACACACAAGACTCCACGGAATGTGGTGTGCCCCCTGTTGGGAGGACACAGCACCGATGAAATACTTCCACCAGAATAACTGAACCTGCATCTGATTAAGCTCCCGGATGTAACCATACGTTTACAGGAAAGGCAGTGGACGGACGAACACATTAAACAACACTTTGAAAGAACAATCAGCCAGATGTAGACTGCGGGCAACTCTAGACCAGCGTTGCCCAACAGAACTTTCTAAATTGATGGAAATGTTCTAGATCCCTGCCGGCCCAAATGACAGCCACTGGTCCTGTGTGAGTACTGAGCACTTGAAATGTGCTCAGGGTGATTGGGGAACTGAATTTTTTTATTTTCAGTTTCTGGGGTAGCTCTTTCTTTTTCTTCTTTCTTTTCTTTTTTATTTTTTTAATGTTTATTTATTTTTGAGAGAGAGAGAGAGCACGAGCAGGGGAAGGACAGAGAGAGAGGGAGGCACAGAATCCGAAGCAGGCTCCAGGACCGGAGCTGTCAGCACAGAGCCCAATGTGGGGCTTGAACTCACAAACCATATATCGTGACCTGAGTCGAAGTCCGGACACTCAATCGACTCAGCCACCCAGGCACCCCTCTTTTTTTTTTTTTCATTGAGGCAAAATTCACATAATGGAAAATTAACCGGTTTAAGATGTATATAGTTCAGTGACATTTAGTATATTCACTGTGTTGTGGAACCATCACTTGTATCTACTTCAAAAACATTTTCATCAGCCCTGAAGAAAACTTGTCACTCACTTGTCACTCTTGTCTCTGCCCTCTCCAGCTCCTGGCAACCACCACCCTACTTTTTGTCTCTATGGATTTATGTATTTTAGATATTTCATGTAAGTGGAACTGTACATTATGTGGCCTTTTGAATTTGGCTTCTTTAACTTAGCACTATGTTTGCAAGGTTCGGACAGTAACCCAGGGTGAGCTTGTATCTCTACTTCATTTCTTTCTATGGGTGAATATTAGTCCATTGTATGGCTACACCACAGTTTGCTTACTCATTCATCAGTTGATAGACATTTGGGTTGCTTCTGTCTTTTGGTTGTTATGAACGATGAACATTCATGGACAAGTATTTGCTTGAACACCCATTTTCAATTCTTTGGGGTATAGGCCTAGAAGGTGGAATTGCTGGTAATTTCTAACCTTTTGAGGAACTGTCAAGCTGTTTTCCACAGTGGTTGTACCACTTTATATTCCCACCAGCAATGAACAAGGGTTCCAATATGTGCACATCCTCACTAACATAAGGACTATGGGTCCATGATGATGAGGAAGGGAGAGGAACCCTCCACCTACTTCTACCTGAAAGTGAGTTGTCCACTGGACCCCACCCCCACAGGGACACGTGCTTCTGGATTAAATTGGGATTAAAGTATATCTACTGGGGCACTCGGGTGGCTCAGTCAGTTGAGCATCTGACTCTTGATTTTGGCTGGGGTCGTGATCTCCGGCTCATGAGATTGAGCCCCCCATCTCTGCTTGAGATTCTTTCCCTCTCTCTCTGCCCCTCCCCTGCTCTCACTCTTTCTCTCTCTCAAAATAAATAAACATTTTTTTAAAAAACGAAGTGTATCTTTGGTTTCTTTTCTTCCCTGAATTGATGATAGAAAGCTGCTTGCCTTCTGCTCTTCTAGCTTGCTGAGTGCCTGCCCTGGAAGGATGGCAGTGTGTCCCAGGGATTGGGGGAGGGGACTCTCCCCTCACAATTAGAGGCCAGTGGTTAAGGATGCTCGGTTTGGAGTTTGGGAGGCCTGGGTCAAATCCAGGGTCTGCCACGTACATGATGTATGACTCTGGGAAAGTTACGTAGTGTCCTGATAACTCAGTTTTCCTCGTCTGTATGGTGGGGATCATAATAGTCCCTACGCCTTAGACTGTGGTGCGGATTTGGGGGGGGGGGAGGGGCAGAGGGAAAGAAAGAAAGAATCTCAAGCAGGCTCCATGTTCAGCGCAGCGTCCCACACGGGCCTCCATCCCACGACCCTGGGATCCCACCTGAGCCGAAATCAAGAGCCGGACGCCCAACCCCCTGAGCCACCCAGGCGCCCCTGTGGTGTGGATTTGACGAGAGCAGGCATGTGAGTGTTTCGCACAGCGCCCGCCACCTGGCGAGTTCGCGGTATGAGTTATCATTCACTCGATCGTTTACACGAGCTTTAATGATACATCTACTCTCTGCCCGGTGGAGCGTCGGAGAATTTCACCGGAACTGTCCCTGCTGGCCAAGGGGCTCCAGCCTGGAGGGTGGACGAGAAAGGCTCAGACGGGCGCTTTCACTACCCATGTACGTGTCCACGCGCATACGTGTCACGTGGATGTCGGGGTCGCACAGGTAGGGGTCACAAGACAGGCTGGCGTTAATGCACGTCAGTAACAAGCCACGTGGCGTAGGCCTTAAGACTGAGATCTGTGCCTTAGCCTTAGACACGCCTTGATATGAGCAGGCTTGTCGACGTGGGCACGCGGGTGAGCGTTGGCACCAGTGCGCATCTGGGTTCCGTAAAGAAGGGCACCTGGCATCGGTGAAATGGGAGGCAGCTCGCGCGCGTGCCTATATGGTCACACGCACGGAAAGGTCTCACGCACGTCCCAGGTCCCTGTACAGATGCTCGTGTGCATGTCTGTGTCGGTGCAGGTAACTGCCCGGGGCCGTGGGATGATGGGTGGATGCTGTGGCCCAGGTCCCCCTCTGGCTCCCTCAACACCCCGCCGCCCCCCGCAAGAGAATCTCCCAGGGCCCCGAGCCCCCCAGCTCACCTGCTGATACTTCTCACAGCTCAGTGAGCAGCCAGGGCGTCCCGGGAGGGGTATGTACGTGTGTAAGGTTTCTGGCCATTGGTGGCCGGGGCCAGGGGCTCCCAGCTCTTGCGACGCCGCTGCCCAGCCCTGACGAGGAAGGGTTTCCTGGGTCCTCCTGGAATCGGTACGTGCGGGAAGAATCTGTGACTGTGAGAGGCCACAGCGACTCCCGTTTCATAGACAAACAGCAGGAATTTGGGGCGCGTGGGTGGCTCAGTCAGTTAAGCGGCTTCCTGAGTCTGAGCCCCGCTGTCAGCTCAGAGCCCGTTTCGGATCCTCTGTCCCTCCCCCCCCCCCGTGCCCCCCCCCCCCCCCAAAAAAAAATACACATTAACAACAAAAAAAATCTGGATCTTAAAAAAAAAAAAAAAGCAAGAATTTAGTTCTATCTTTAATATGCTGTGAATTTTCCAGAAAAGCAAGTCCACGCGAATCAAGGGAAGATCACACCCTGTTTGGGGCAGCAGTTGCTATTGGGGAGCGTTGACTCTCTCGGAAAATCACATCACCAACATCCCCCCTCATCATGATAGTTGAATCCCAGACAGCAGAGCTGACCCCTCTGCTTTGGCTTCTCCTGCAACCCACATGGACATACGAATGGTCTTATTTCGCCCTTATTCCAAAATGTCAACGGTAAAGAAAAAAAACAGACATTTGACTAAATCTCGTCCTATTCACCTTAAATCTAAACCTGTAATTCACCAAGGGGCGCCTGGGTGGCTCAGTGGGCTAAGCGGCTGACTTCAGCTCAGGTCATGATCTTAGGGTGCATGAGTTCGAGCCCCGGGTCGGGCTCTGTGCTGGCAGCTGGGAGCCCGGAGCCCGCTTCGGATTCTGTGTCTCCCGCTCTCTCTCTCTCTCTCTCTCTCTCTCTCTCTCTCGCTCTCTGCCCCTCCCCCGCGCGTGCTCCGTCCGTCTCCAACTCTTCAAAAGTAAATAAACGGTTAAAAAAAAAAAAGTTAAACTTCCAATTCGCCAAAAGCAGGAGCATCTGGCTGTGTTATGGCTGTGAGCACTGACCTAATGCAGCACCTTGGATTTCTTATAAATTACAGGCTCCCATCGGTCATTCACAATCCCCAGATCCAAACAACTGAACAGGAAAGGCTTGTCTGAGTGGATGGCAAAGCCTGACCTGATGCAGGCTATTTTTGGTAATCGGTGTTTATCCCACTTTGATGTGGCCAGCCCGCATTTCCCTGCAGAAATACTAAAGTGCCACCCTGACCCCAGATGGGCTCTCACGGTATATGCACCGCATATGTGCGGCGCCTTTCTAGAACCTAACCACCTACCCCCTCAGTTCTTAAACACACGCATCTGTGAAGGACTGTGCGTTGTAGTTTTTCCTTTGCTTCTTTTTTTTTTTTTTAATTTTTTTGATGTTTATTTATTTTTGAGACAGAGACAGAGTCTGAACAGGGGAGGGACAGACAGAGAGGGAGACACAGAATCTGAGACAGGCTCCAGGCTCTGAGCTGTCAGCACAGAGCCCGACGCGGGGCTCGAACCCACGAACCGTGAGATCACGGCCTGAGCCGAAGTCGGACGTTTAACTGACTGAGCCACCCAGGCGCCCCTCCTTTGTTTCTTTATATTACAGACAACTTCTCGCAAGGCATTTCAGTTAGAGATGATATGCACGGGTAAATTATGCTGCGCATGAACTGAATTTCATGATAATAAAAGGGTATCTAAAATATTTTTTTAATTTTAAGTTTATTGATTTATTTTGAGAGAGAGAGCGAGAGATCATGAATGGGGGAGAGAGATCATGATCTCAGAGAGAGATCAGAAAGAGAGAGAAGAATCCCAAGCAGGTTCTGCACTGGTCATCGCAGAGCCTGACGCAGGGCTGGAACTCACAAACCATTAAATCATGACCTAAGCCGAAAAGAGAGCCGGACGCTCAACCGCCCCTAAAATATCTATTTTTTTTTTAAGAAGGGCACTGGATTGAACGGAGAACTGAAATTCTAACCCAGAGGTTCCCCAAGCACGGTCTGCAGACCCCTGGGGGTCTCTAAGATCCTTTCGTGGGGTCCACAAGGGCAAAACCATTCCCATAATAATTCCAAGATGTTATTTGCCTGTTCTTTTCCCCAGAGTCCAGTGAACTTTGTCAGAGGCCATGTGATTGGGGATGATGTCACTGCTCTGATATTAACACGTAGTGGGTTTATTATTGCTATTTCAAAACGAATAACTAAATCTTTTAAAAATTTGTTTAAATTTATGTAAGGTAATTTTCAGGATCCTGGGAGCCAGTTTTTAAAACTTGAGGAGCTTGAAATGGGCCGTGGTGGGAGTATTTACACCATGGAAACACCGCATCACGGGGTTACTTTTCCTTCCGACAGCTGGCCCGCATAAATGAAAACTCTTTGGGGAGCCTCAATAATTTTTTTCAGCTTATTTATTCATTATTGAGAGTGATTTTACCTAAATCACCATTCGTCGAAAGGTTACATGCAAAGGACTGTTACAAGCTATCACACACCCTATCACTCAATCGTCACATCTCCCCTACGAGGAAATATTATTTCCTCACTTTTGTTTCCTGAACCGTTTGAGAGTAAGCGGCCAGCATCACCCCTCACCGCCTCATCTCTGAATCTCTGGCCTGTAACTTCTGGAAACAAAGGCCCCTCTCCTATGTATAGTCTTTTGACTTCTACGCCGTCCGGGTCTCCTTCTCTCGTCCTGTCCATCCCAAAACACTCCACTCGAGCCTGTGCTCTCGCCTCTGGGACAGGACGAGACAGAATAGCCTGATTTAAATAATGAAAGAGGGAGGCAGCTGTTAGAAACTTTGAACCTGTCGGGGGAATCACCTGGGTGGCTGTCCTCCTCCCTCGGGGGACCCTCACTGTCCACTATGACCTCATGGCCCTGTCTCCGGGTGGGCCTGGGAGGCCCCACTGGCTGGCCCTGGGATATTCTGATGTTGAATTCTTCTTGCACTGTCATCAGCGAGGGCCACAGGGCAGAGCCCCAGGATCTAAGGACCCGGGAGCTGAGACCTGGGAGTCCCTGCTCTGTTCACCTTCGAGCCGGGGGCAGGGAGGGCGCAGCAAGGCTGGGGTGGCTCAGAGAGGTGAGGCCTCCCTGAGCCTGCACCAGATACCCCACGCTTGGGTGCGAGAGAAGACACACGCTCTGGGCTGAAGTCTTGTTGGGCAGAGAAGGTCAGGGACAGTGAGGTGACAGGTCACTGCCTGGGGTGGGGCCTGCAGGATGGGATGCTGCCTGATTGATAAATCGTTGAATAAAGCCCATGAGATCTTTAAATTTTACTCAGTTGGATTTTATTTCCTTTTTTTTAAAGATTTTATTTATTTTTAAAAAAATTTTTAAACGTTTTTATTTATTTTTGAGACAGAGAGAGACAGAGTATGAACGGGGGAGGGGCCGGCAGAGAGGGAGACACAGAATCGGAAGCAGGCTCCAGGCTCTGAGCCATCAGCCCAGAGCCCGAGGCGGGGCTCGAACTCAGGGACCGCGAGATCGTGACCTGAGCCGAAGTTGGCCGCTTAACCGACTGAGCCACCCAGGTGCCCCAGATTTTATTTATTTTGGAGAGAGCACGAGCGAGGGAGGGGCAGCGAGGGGCGGGGGGGACAGAGGATCTGAAGCGGGCTCTGTGCTGACAGCAGGGAACCAGATGTGGGGCTTGAACTCACAAATCTGGAGATCATGACCTGAGACGAAGTCTGAGGCTCAACTGACTGAGCCACCCACGTGCCCCTGGATTTTGTTTCTTAACCCTTTTCTTCCTCCAGGGACAGGAGAGGATCAGACAAGCCCTCTTCCTGTTACGGGATCGAGGAACTAGGTCGGTATTATGAAAATTGGTCCTCCCACCCCCCCCCCCAAAAAAAGATAATGAATTCAGCATCTATCCTGCCTTGTACGCAAGAACTGGACCGCAGTGTAGACAATTAAGCTGAGAAAGACAAGTATTTCTTTCTAGAAGTAGTCCAAATAGGGACACCTGGGTGGCTCAGGCCGGTTAAGCCTCTGACCCTTGATTTCGTCTCAGGTGGTGATCTCACGGTTCATGGGGTTGAGCCCCACGTCAGGCTCTGTGCTGACCGCACGGAGCCTGCTTGGGGTTCTCTCTCTCTGCCTCTGCCTCTGCCTCTGCCCCTCCCCTGCTCGCGTGCTCTCTCTTTCTCTCTCCAAATAAATAAATAGACTTAAAGAAAACTTAGTCCAACCAATAAAGGTAGAAAAAGGGGACAGAGTGACATTATTACTATTTTGCGACTCTGAATGAATGAATAGATCTAAGCGGCAGCTCAGCCGCCCTCGCGGCGGCCCACATCGCAGGGGCGGGGAGCGGGGCAAGTGGATGGGATGCGCCTCCTAGTGGAAGTCCTGCGCACTACACGTGATGTGTCCCTCCCTTCCCTGCAAACAGGAGGAATCTCGCTCCGAGCGCAGGCCCTTGGCAGAGGCCGAGATTGTGCTCCAGACTGTGGAAAACCGCAGGACAAACAACCTTGTTCCTTCATCACGTAAACTACCAGGAAACAAACAAAAAAGATGTAGGGGGAATCGACAGGCTAAAAGGCATTTAAGAGACATACTAACCAATCACAGCGTCTGGACCTGATTTTGGGGGGGGGGGTTGTTTGTTTTTTGTTTCTTTTTACTTTTTTCAGTTTTATCAAGATATAAATGACATCCAGCACCGTATAAACAAGTGTAAGGCATACAGCGTAACGATGTGACTTACATATATCGTGAAATGACGACCACGATAAGCTTAGTTAACATCTGTCATCTCGGGGTCCCTGGCCGGCTCAGTTGGAAGAGCACGTGACTCTTGATCTTGGGATCGGGAGTTCGAGCCCCACACTGGGTGTAGAGATTACTTAAATAAATAAAACTTTTTTTTTTTTTTTAATGCTGTCATTTCACATAGATAGAAGAAAAAAATTTCTTTCTCGTGATGAGGAAACGTTTAGGATCTACTCTCTTGGCAACTTTCAAATATCCCACACGGCAGTCTAACTACATAGAACTGTGGTCATGTCCTACATCTGTCTTGTAACCAGAAATTTGAATCTTTTGATTAGCTTCGTCCAACCCCTCCACCCTCCCCTCCCACCATCTGGACCTAAGTTGGATTTTGATCTCACACTTGCAGACCGCCATGGAGGGAGGCTTTAAGAAACACCAACCGGGGCGCCTGGGTGGCTCAGTCGGTTGAGCGGCCGACTTCGGCTCAGGTCACGATCTCGCGGTCCGTGAGTTCGAGCCCCGCGTCGGGCTCTGGGCTGGCGGCTCGGAGCCCGGAGCCCGTTTCGGATTCTGTGTCTCCCTCTTGCTCTGACCCTCCCCCGTTCACGCTCTGTCTCTCTCTGTCTCTCAAAAATAAATAAACGTTAAAAAATTAAAAAAATAACAAAAAGAAACACCAACCTTGTCAGCACTTGATCCTGGACTTCCGGCCTCCAGAATCATGAGGAAGTCAGTTTCTGTCGTTTAAGCTCCTCTCAGCCTGTGGTACCTTGTTATGGCTGCCTTGGAAAATGGGTACAAAAGGACAAATGGAAAAGAGAAAGGGGAACCAAGAGCAGGGCCATGACTGGGGGAGGCAACAGCGTCTCCTGTGGGATGGGGTTGGCTTGAGACTCACTGAAATACCACAGGACACAGAGTCCCCTCAGCCCCCAGGAGACCCGTGGGACCCCCCCCCCCCCAGAGGGCAAGGCCCTGGGGAAGAGCAGGCTCTGGAGAGAGGCCTCTGTTCTGGATGCCAAAGGAGGGCATGACCTCCTTGTGCCTCAGTTTCCTTATCTGTACAAGAGGGATCACATGGTACCTATTGTCAGGGCTGACGTGAGACTTAAGGATCAAGGAGAACACAGGTTTTTTAACGTTTATTTATTTTGAGAGAGAGAGGGACTGCAGGGGAGGGGCATCGAGAGAGGGAGAAAGAATCCCAAGGAGGCTCCACACTGTCAGCACAGAGCCCAACGTGGGGCTTGATCCCACGAACCATGAGATCATGACCTGAGCTAAAACCGAGAGTTGGACGCTTAACCCACTGAGCCACCCAGGCGCCCCAAGGGGTATAAGCCTCGAATGGCTCTCAGCACGTAATCACTCACTAAACTTGCGTGATAATATTCCCTCTCCCTTGAGAAGAAGGAGAACGAGGTGGGGCGCAACGAAGCATGCTACACAAAAACTCAACCAGAGACAAGACCCTCCCACAAGTGTCAGGCACAAGGACACGCTGGAAGTCACATTCTTTTTTTTTTTTTTTTTAATGTTTCTTTATTTTTTTTTAATTTTTTTTAACGTTTATTTATTTTTGAGACAGAGAGAGACAGAGCATGAACAGGGGAGGAGCAGAGAGAGAGGGAGACACAGAATCTGAAACAGCCTCCAGGCTCTGAGCCGTCAGCCCAGAGCCCGACGCGGGGCTCGAACTCATGGACCGCGAGATCATGACCTGGGCCGAAGTCGGCCGCTTAACCAACTGAGCCACCCAGGCGCCCCAATGTTTCTTTATTTTTGAGAGACAGGGAGAGACAGAGCATGAGCAGGGGAGGAGCAGAGAGAGAGGGAGACACAGAGTCCTAAGCAGGCTCCAGGCTCTGAGCTGTCAGCACAGAGCCTGCCATTGGGCTCGAAGTCACAAACGGCAAGATCATGACCTGAGCCAAAGTCAGACACTCAACCAACTGAGCCACCCAGGCGCCCCTGGAAGTCACGTTCTTGACAATGGCCACCGTGGAGCCCCTGATGTAGGCCTGAGGAGGGAGCAGTGAACTAAGGGATGCCACACCCTCATTGACTTCAGTCACAATGCCTCGACGGTGTCTCAGTTACCTCCTAGCGCGTAACGATACGCCCCAAACTCAGTGCTGCCGAACAGCCACTGTGCTTGCTTCCCACGGAATCACAGCCAAATGGTTAGTGAACTCGGGGTGGAGAAGGCTTTGGGCGGGGGCTCACTGGCCCCTTTGCCAAGAGCCATTGACTCGAAGTCAAGCCTTCCCCCGAAGGAGTCTACCTCTCCTAACCTCTGTCCAGGTGTTTCCTGGCGAGGCTGGAGGTGGGCTGGGCTCCAGGCCTGGTCGTGTTTACCAAAGAAGAGGGTGAGGTCAGGGCACAAGAGGAACCCGTGCTACCCAGGACAGGGCTGAGCTTGGTGTCTCTGAGACGGGAGGAGGCTGGCCGGCTTTCCGGGGCCCGGAACATGGTCTCACAGGGCAGCTGAGCGAGGCCCTCGGGGAGGAGGAGGAGGGAGATCAGGACAAGGTATGGAAGTGGGGGTGGGGGCGGGTCTTGGAGGCCGTGCTGGGGGCGGGGAGGACAGCAGGGGCCAGGCCAGGGCTCTCGGACACTGGAGGCCGCCAATCTGACAGCAGTGAGGCTTTGGGGTCAGACAGCCCCGAGTCTCAATCCTGTCCCCGTACCTTCCGAAGGCGCCAAGATGCCGTTCGCAGGTAGTATTACCCGCCTCCATTTTTGATGTCAGGTCCTGACGGCTTCAGGCCCCATACCCCCAGCTTCTGCTTCGCGTGGGCAGACGGACCTATGAGAGAGCCAGTACTCTCCCTCTCTTGGCACCGGCAGGAAGTTCCAAGCGCTTAAACCCGTCCCACATCCAGGAACCCTCATCGGCCCCAAGTCCTAGCCCAAAGGAAGGCCAAAGCCACCCGCTTCAGTCATCTCACGTGGACGTCCCTCCGGACTGCTCATGAGCCCTGCCCTGTAACGTTGCTCTCTGTGTGCACGATCAACTCTATTTTGGATGGGTGTCATCTGTCCCACGTCAATATAAATTCCCCGGGCAGGGGCTGTCCGGCCTCCAACAGGAGACACTAGACCCTCAAATAAAAAGTTCCACCACCAGGGGCGCCGGAGTGGTTCAGTCAGGTAAGCCTCCCGACTTCAGCTCTGGTCATGATCTCAAAGGTCGTGGGTTCGAGTCCTGAGTCGGGCTCTGTGCTGACAGCTCAGACCCTGGAGCCTGCTTCGGATTCTATATCTCCCTCTCTCTCTCTGCTCCTCCCTCCTCGTGCACTCTGTCTCTCCCTCTCAAACAAAAATAAAAAACATTAAACATTAAAAAGAAAAGTTTCACATGGGGCGCCTGGGTGGCTCAGTCAGTTAAGCGGCCGACTTCGGCTCAGGTCACGATCTCGCGGTCCGCGAGTTCGAGGTCCGCGAGTTCGAGCCCCGCGTCGGGCTCTGGGCTGACGGCTCAGAGCCTGGAGCCTGTTTCAGATTCTGTGCCTCCCTCTCTCTCTGCCCCTCCCCCGTTCATGTTCTGTCTCTCTCTGTCTCAAAAATAAATAAACTTAAAAAAAAATTAAAAAAAAAAAAAAAGTTCCACAACCAGCTGCCTTCTTGTCCCCCATCCCAGCCCTGGCCACTCTTGTCCAGGGATGAGGCAACCATCTGTACTGCTCCTAGAGTTCTACGGGGAAACAGACTAGGGCCGCCGTGGCCAACGCCGTGTGCCCAGTTGTCGGGACTCTGTCTCTTTCCCCCTCAGGATGCTCGGGTCTCACAGGAAGTCAGACTATCTCCCAACCCCCACCCTGGGTCCCAGGATACGGGGAAGACCCCAGCAAAGGGACCCACCGCAGGTCACAGACACAGTCTGGACTGTCCTCCCGGCCCACCTCCATCAGTCCTTGGCCAGCTCCTCCAGAAAGGACAGGAAGGTCCTGCCCTCAGCCCTTCCGGAGGGAGAGGCCCCGGGTGCCGTGTTCCCACACCTCTTGGGTACCGCTGGCAAATCTGTACCTTCCGGAACGTGCAACAGAAAAGGACATTCCCTTTCCTCCCGTCACCGGCTTCCTACTTCGCTCCAGGAGAAAATACCTGCGTCTCCCTCCTGGCATCCTGAGGGCATTCTTTCCGTCGTGGTTCAGAAGGCCCTCCCAGGTGAAGAGCAGGAAATACCTCCTCCCATCCACTTGTACAAGAATATCTGTAGCAGAATTATTCGTAATGGCCTCAAGCTGGGAACAACCTGAATGTCTATCAGCTGGCAAATGGGTGTGGTGTGGGTCGCAGCCTCTATCTGCTGGGAACGCCTGAAGGGCTCACCCGGGCGCCCGTGCCAGTGTGGTGAGTCCCCACTGGCATTTCCCCAACCGCAGCCAGCGTGGTGGCTGGATCTGCCTTTGTGGGTTTTTTTTTTTTTTTCATGTTTATTTACTTTTGAGAGAGAGAGAGGAGAAAGAGTGTGAGCGAGGGAGGGGCAGACAGAGAGGGAGACAGAGAATCTGAAGCAGGCTCTGAGCTGTTAGCACCAGGCCCAACGTGGGGCTTGAACCCACAAACCATGAGATCACGACCTGAGCTGAGGTCGGACACTCAACCAACTGCTGAGCCACCCCGGTGCCCCCACCCTTGTATTTCTTATTATGATCCCAGAACACGCGTCGGCAACAACCACCAGGGAACTGTGAATAAGACTGATCACGCACAAGTCATAGAGGGTACGCGGCTTGCCCAGGGACACACGGCGAGGTCCCAGGTAGCGAGAGAGGGAAGATGCACGCAGCCGGGGCTCTGCTTCTACTAGGGGCCGAGGATGCGGTGTCTAGGGTTTCACAGGTTCACTCTTTCTGGGTGAATTTAAAGCATAAGAGCGGGGGGCACTTGGGTGGCTCAGTCGGTTAAGCATCTGACTCTTGGTTTCGGCTCCGGTCATGATCTCACAGTTCGTGAGTTTGAGCCCCGCGTCGGGCTCCACACCGGCAATCCAGAACCTGCTTGCGGTTCTGTCTCTCCCTCTCTCTCTGCCCCACCCCGGCTCATGCGCATGCGCTCTCTCTCTCCCTCGCTCTCTGCCCCACCCCGGCTCATGCGCATGCGCTCTCTCTCTCCCTCTCTCAAAATAAATAAAGCATAACATCAGGAGCTGCACTCAACCCGTCAATTATATAGGTTACCCCAGACTTTCTAAAGAGGAATTTCATGGGGAGGGGGGTGGCCTGGTTCCTTATCCGGTTATTTTTTTCCCCTCTGCAACTCCATATTGCTAATTTCATCGTCCCACATAAAAACCATGGTTCCTCCCCGAACATCCACAGATGTTGTCTGTCCGCTCAGTTCTACCCACAAAACGATTATACCATAAAAAGATTTTGGTTTGGATAAGAGTCTGAATCACTGACTTTCTCATATGTCATCACGACGCAATTATTACCACTGTGTTTTAAGCTTATTACCCTGTATTTTCCCCTTTTTTATGTTTATTTACTTCTTTTGAAAAAGACAGAGAAAGGGAGAGAGAGAGAGAAGGAAAGAGTGTGAGCAGGGAAGGAGCCGAGAGAGAGGGAGACAGAGAATCCCAAGCAGGTTCCGTGCTGTCAGTGCAGAGCCTGACTCGGGGCTCAAACTCACGAACCGAGATCACGGCCTGAACCAAAATCCAGAGTTGGACACTTAACCGACTGAGCCACCCAGGCACCCCAGGAACACAATACACCTTAAAATATTTACTGAGAGATTCATGACCTTGTAACTGGGGAACGTTGTGTGGTACGTTACACTGAAAAAAAAAGTGAGATGTTTTCATTTCTCTCTCTCCGTATACAGGTGTGGATTGTTTTAAAAAAGCACTTAGTGCGTTTGCAAGCACGTTCTGCACCAGTGGCCACCATTTCATCGTGAAGCCGGGTGAGGGGAGCACGGAGCTCATGAGCTGACCAAATCATGGGGATCTGGATGGAGCAAGGAAGGTCAGCACTGCAAGAGTCTCCCCCGCATCATCCCCTCCCCGGTCACCTCCAGCCCTCGAGAATGAGGATCTTCTCTCCAACCCGATGAGTTCATCATCTCACAAGCTCTGCAAGGTTGACCCTGCTATGGTCTCATTCACAGCCCTGTGGGCCCAGAAATGCATCAACCGGGGCCACTTCAAGTCCTGTTCCAAGCCTGGAGACACCAGGACATTTTATCGTCCCAGGACATGCGTCTCTATGTTTTGGTGGTGGCTTTGGAGGGAGTGTCCCCCTCTACCTCAGACATGATGGGGACAGCCCCCTCCCCCCAACCTGGGCCCAGGTTCAGAGTCCCTCCTCCACCCCCTGGCCCACAGGAAAAGAGCAAGAGAACTGAGTGCCAATCCTTAGTCCCAGTGCTTGCCCTTGCCCATAATCCCCCCGCATCTGACCCAGAAGGGATGCTGTCAAAACCCTGATGTGAAATTGGAAACTGGTCGTGAGGCTAAATACGGGTGGATCTGAACCCCGAGGACATAGCATAAAAAAGAGAGGAGAGGAAATTGGGAAGGTCACAGAAGTGACAGGACAAAGGAGAGCCTAGAGAGACTCCAGGGGCTAAATGAAGACTTGATTCTGATTCTGCCATATTCCCAGTCTCCTCAGAGCCCGCCTCACCCCCGCCTGTGTCCGCCCAGCACTTGATCTGCTAGTCTGAGAACTGGCCCCGTGTTTCCTGGGGCGGGGGCCCCCGTATGGCCACACTCCGAGGGCCCCACCTCCCACTTCTGATCTTCTCCAGCTCAGTTCCGAGCAGAGCTGCACCCAACCCCCTCCCGGAGAGAAATTCTGGTGAGGGATGGTTTGAAATGGCGTCCAGATCCCCCTTTTCACTCTGGAATGAACCTCCTTCCCCTCTCCTTCCCTTCCTGATCCCAGGGTTTGTGGGATAATGCACTTTTCAAATTGTGAAAGACATTAGGGACCCTTGGGTGGCTCAGTCCGCTAAGCATCCGACTCATGATTTCAGTGCAGGACATGATCCCAGGATCATGGGATCGAGCCCCGCGTGAGGCTCTGTGCTGACAGCACAGAACCTGCTGGGGATTCTCTCTCTCCCCCCCTCTCTCTCTCTCTGGCCCTCCCCCACATGCACACACTCTCTCTCAAAATAAATAAACTTAAAAAAGAATACATTCTGAGACCTTAAAAGTATTTTCTATGTATTAATTTCATTTTTCAACACTTTTATATCAAAATTGGGACAGAAAAGGGAGGTGCTCTGGGTCACTGAGGTGGTGTCTCCCCAAACAGGGTGCAAATAGGCGCCTCCCTCCCGGGCTTTCTCAAAGGTTCCAGACCTTTGGCTCACTGACTGAGCCACCCGGGTGCACCTGAGATGACATTTAGTTCAAACATCCCAGCCTCCCATCCATCAACGTTGATTCAGGAGGGTCCTGGAGAGTCCTCTGAGGGGGAAGGTCAGAGTCTTATGGATTGTCCACTTTGACCCTGTCCTCTATGTTGTGTTACTAAGTCCAGATCTGTCAGTTTCCAGAATCCCATAATGCCGACATGTTTGGTTTATTCCAAAGAAATCATTGTGGAGGCAAATAAATTCTTCCCGGGTGAGCGTCCAAACTCCCACACCACCGCTTACTGGCCGTGGGGCCAAGGGGTGAGTCCAGCCCTGGGTTTGGGATTCCAGGAGAGGCGAATTTTTGCTCCCTGGGGGTGGCCCTTCCCGCCTGGTCCACGCTCGCGCGGCCCTGCCCCATCCCCGATGCCCGCCAGGGGGCGTAGCGGTCCGGTCCTCCCTCCTCCGGGCAAGAGGAGTCAGGAGGTACTCAGCACTGACCACTCCTCCTTCCCTATGGATGGTGGCCCAACCCCCTGTCCCACACCCTGGCGAGGTCGACGCAAGAACCCCAAGCTTTGTGATAAACGTGGGATTTTACTCACTGAAACCAGGCGACCATGGTATCTTGAAATGCGTTCCTACGTTGAAAAAGCGGGCATACCTCGCCACCTGTGAGAGCAGAGAAACGACCCAGGTCCACCATTTATGGCCTTCCCAAACTGTCAAGCTCCCCTGATGACAATCTAGGTAAAACTGTCAGATGTATGGAGTCTCTTGCGTTTTGCATCTGGCCAGAAAAGGGCCTAAGGTCTTGAAAAATATGTCGGGGCAGTGTCCCCAGGGCCAGCCTGGGGATTGTACCTACTGATACTGTGTAGGGGTAAGGGTGGGGGGTCAGGGCCCTGGGGACTTCCCAGAGCACAATAATCTCTCAGGATTGTCCAGAATCATAGAAAGGGGACCAGTCACCCTACGCAGGAAGAGAGTCAGGCTGAGCGTCTCCTGTCCCCAAACACAACTCCGTGTTCCACACCCAGCTCAACAACAGACCCCTCTCTCCGGACCATTCAGGAAGCAGAACCCAGCAGTGAGCGGACACTGAAGAGGGACAGAGAAAGTGAGCAGGAGAGAGACAGACAGAGATGGAGGGACAGACAGAATGTGGGCAGAGGAGTGGAAAAGAGAGACCTGAGCAGGAAGCTCTCCTCTCCCGCCCCACATCGCCCCCTTTCGGGCCCGCTTCCTCTGGCAGCGGCATTCTCCAAACTGGGGGTCTCACCGCCTCGGTAGCGGGCTGTACAACCCCTTGAGTTCGTCTTGAATCATACGTTTTATAACCAAAATAGATTAGAAAATGGTTATTAGGTGCCTCACAGAATCGTATCAAATGCTGTTTACTGAAACTCCTCAGGGCCGTTGTAAACCTTGGCGGCCAAACGGTTCGATGCTCAGTAACGGAGCGGGCTCCAGGCGAGAGCCCTGCTTTCAGACTGGGCTGCCCGTCTGGTTTCCCAGTTGAGGGCCCATCTCTCGCGGCCTGGATTCAATGCACTCCCTGGGGAGACGCAGGGCAGGCCTGGACACAGGCCTGGTTGCCTCACCAACATCCGACGTACAGTAGAGGCATGGAGACCAGCCAGGGTGACGGCGACAGCACAGACCACGGGGCATGGCTTGCAGAGGTCTCTGGGGAGGGACAGCCAAGCAAGGCCCCAGGCGCATGCTCCGGGGCCCAGAGCCTCCTCTCTCCAAGGAGCTGAGTCACAAAAGGGCAGGAAGGTGGAGGGAGATCCGGACAGGACTGATTTGCCTATTTTTGATTTTTCATGTTGTTAGAGTAATACTGGGTGGCTCGGTCGGTTAAACATCCGACTCTTGATTTCGGCTCAGGTCACGATCTCACAGTTCGCGAGATCAAGCCTTACATTGGGCCCTGCGCCGAGCGCGCCGCGGGAGCCTGCTTGGGACTCTCTCTCTCCCTCTCTCTCTGCCCCTCCCCCAGGCTCTCTCTCAAAATAAATAAATGAACTTCAAAAAAATACGAATACAATACGTGGTCCTCTGCTTTGTCTGGCTTCTTTCACCTGTTTTCAAGAGGCATCCGGGTTGTTGTGTGTATCGGTATCTTGTGTATGTTGTGAGGAACAAGATTTCATTAGACGGATACGTCGCCTTCAGTTCATCCACCCGTCAACTGATGGACACTCGTGATATTCGCACCTTCTGACTCCTGTGAGTCCTGCCACTGTGAACGAGTGACTGTCTCAACAACTACTTCAGTTCTTTTGGGTATCGACCCAGGAGCATAATTGCTGGTTCACGCGGTAATTCTCTGCTTAATAACTTATTGAAGGACAGACAGTTTGCCACAGGGGTTGCACTGTTTTACTCTCCCGCTAACAAAGTATGAGGGGTGCAATTTCCCCAAACCCACTAACACCTTTCCCCCCACTTAAAAAATCATCACCATTCTCGTGGGTGTGTAGTGATAGACAATTCCTAGTAGTTTTGATTTGCATTTCCCTAATAAAAATGACTTTGCGCATCTTTTCATGTGCGTGTTGGGGACATTTGGGTATCTTCTTTGGAGAAATATTTATCCAAGCCCTTTGCCAATTTTTAAATTGTCTTGTCTGTCTTTTTGTAAGAGTTCTATATATATTCTGGATATGATATTCTCGATCACTGTCAGATTATGATTTGCAAATATTTTCTCCCATTCTGTGGGCTGTATTTTCACTCTTCTTGATAGAGAGAGGTCCAGTTTCATTATCCTGCCTGTAGATATCCATTTGACTCGGCACCACATGTTGAAAATTATTCTTTCCACATTGAATAGCCTTGGTGCTCTCATCAAAAATCAACTGGGGGCGCCTGGGTGGCTCAGTCAGTTGAGCATCCAACTCTTGATTTTGGCGGTCATAACCTCCCAGTTGTGGGATCAAGCCCCCAAGTCAGGCTCTGCGCTGAGCATGGAGGCTGCTTGGGATTCTCTCTCCCTCTGTTCCCCTCCCATGCCTGCTTGCTCTCTCAACATAAACAAACATTAAAAAAATCAATTGGCCATAGGGGTACCTAGTTGGCACAGTCAGAGCGTGCAACTCTTGATCTTGGGGTTGTGAGTTAGAGCCCCATGTTGGGTGTGATGATTACTTAAAAATAAAATCTTAAATCAACTGGCCATAGATGTATGGATTTATTTCTAGAACCTCAATTACATTCTGTCGATCTGTATGTCTTCCCTTATGTCAGTACCATACTGTTTTGATTACTGTATCTTTATAGTAAGTTTAAAATCAGGATGTGTGGGGTTGTCTGGGTGGCTCAGTCAGTTAAGCATCTGACTCAGTCGGTTAAGTGTCCGACTTTGGCTCAGGTCATGATCTCTCAGTCCATGAGTTCGAGCCCCACGGAGCCTGGAGCCTGCTTCAGATTTTGTCTCCCTCTCTCTGCCCCTCCCCCACTCACGCTATGTCTCTGTCTCTCTCTCTCTCAAAAATAAACATTAAAAACAATTTTTTTTTAGGGGCGCCTGGGTGGCGCAGTCGGTTAAGCGTCTGACTTCAGCCAGGTCACGATCTCGCGGTCCGTGAGTTCGAGCCCCGCGTCGGGCTCTGGGCTGACGGCTCGGAGCCTGGAGCCTGTTTCCGATTCTGTGTCTCCCTCTCTCTCTGCCCCTCCCCCGTTCATGCTCTGTCTCTCTCTGTCCCAAAAATAAATAAAAAACGTTGAAAAAAAAAATTAAAAAAAAATTTTTTTTAAATAAGTAAAATCAGGATGTTTGAATCTTCCAACTTCGTTCTTCTTTTTCAAGATTCTTTTAGCTATTCAGGGCCCCTTGAAATTCCATATGAATTTGAGAATGAGCTTTTACATTTCTGGAAAAAGAAGGAGGAGGAGGAGATGGAGAGGAAGAGAAAGAGGAAGAGGGAGAAGGAGAAGGAGAAGGAGGAGGAAAAGGAAGGAGGAGGAGGAGGAGGAGGAGGAGGAGGAGGAGGAGGAGGAGGAGAAAAGGCCATTGGGATTTTGCTAGGGATTGAATAGAATCTATAGATTGCTTTGGGAGGCAATAAGCTTAACAATGTAAATGAAACTGATTTTGGGGGTGAGGATGGGACTTTGCTATGGAAGGAGATGAGGGCAGGGAAAGGAAGAGCCTGGGGTAGAAGATGAGGTTCGCTTGGGAGTGGCTGTGACTGGAGATGGGGTTCTGTCCTCTGTCCCCTGGAGGCTGCATTGGGATAGTCACATCTCTGGGGTTGCCATTGGTTCAGTCGATGGTCAAGCAGCAGATTCCGCAGGTCCCTTTATCTCTAGAGAACGAATGGTGATGGCAGATCTCCAGTCCTCTTCCCTGGCCCCCCCAGGGGCATTGCTCGGCTCTGGAGCTGGAGCAGATGTCAGACAGCATAGCTATCACTTTGGAACTTGATGTCAGATTCTTTAAGAGCCAGGAGAGGACAGATGACCCCTTCATTCCCCTAAATGCCTCCAGTAATAAGGCCACTTGAGCAAAAAGGAAGGTGTGGCATATACTTCAGAGCCATCCCCATTCTCCCAAGTTGAAATAGTGAATAATGCCTTATCGATGTGACCCTGCAAATCTTTTTCCAGGTTCTTCTGTATGTGACTACCTGCCCTGCCCGTCCACTCCCTGACCTCACACTCCCAGCCCAAGGACCAGAGTGTAGTAACCGCAGCTGATATTATTCAGGTGCAAGAGACTGTGACAGGCAGTGACATTTTCTTTCCAGATTTGGAAATTCTTATTTGAATGAGTCGGCAAAACAGGAAATTTGCCGGGTTTCTGGGGGTCACTCGTGAAGCCAAGACAGGGACTCAAATGCCACAGGGATACCATGTCAACTTCCATATCAGCTTTTTAGTCATTTATTCGAGGACACACAACTTGTACATCGCAGGCACTGATCTTAGGTTCAGGATGTGAAAGTCAGTGTGGAGGCTGACCCCGCAAAACTCACTGTTCTCATTAGGCTCCGAGGGGAGAGGGACTGGGAGAGATGGAAGGGCCCAGGAGAGGAGAGAGAATATAAATGAGAGAACGGGAAGAAGTCGTGCTGGGCACTAGGTGAGTGAGCAATGGCTTTGGAGTTGATTGATGTGACATCAGTGTCATTATCCTACTTGTTTCATTGATGTGCTGGATGAAAAAGCCCACAACTATCGCTAGACCCTCAGGTAGACCATGGCCTCATTAGAATGAAGACAACAGGACGGATAAATGTTTTCACTCATCTCCTTCATGGAAATGAATCAGCTTTGTGCCTGACTATGCTTGATCTGACAGACAGGGGAGTAGCTCTTCCCCAGTGAGAAGCCACTTGGGACCAGAACGTGGAGTCACTTCCCTTAGGGAGGCTGACAGTGCATTTTATTGCCTATTTTTCTTTTCATTTTCTTTTGAGACTGAGTGTAAGCTGCACAGTGATGTACGATCTATTTTCCCCAGTGGACACAGGCCAGTGGTTAGTAAAACCAGGAACAGAGAAGGCTCTGAGCCCCAGATCAACTCCCTCGGTCCTGGCAGGGCCCCCATGCTGTTGGTGGCCTGAATTTCTGGCCCCCAGCACAGGGCTGGGTCTGATGTGTAGGGGGTGGAGGAGCTGGGGAGTGGGGAGTTGTGGGGGAGGCTACCCAGGAGAGAGGTCCTGAGACCGCCCCCGGGGCATGAAATCCCACAGGACCCACATGAGCAACAGCATTACAGGCAGGGCGGAGAGGCTGACTGGGGTGGGAGAGGCTCGAGCTTCAGGCTGATTTCTGACCAATTCACAGAAAGCCATTATGTCAAGACAGACATGTGGAGTTAGATACACCCTGAACACAGGGCTTTCATCATGCATGCATCCATTCATCCACTCATCCACCCATCCATACATCCGTCCGTCCATCCGTCCGTCCATCCATCCATCCATCTATCCATCCATTCCACATTCCTCAGGCACCTGCTCTGTCACCAGCCCTATGGTAATCAGTGCTAAAGACACAGTGGTGACTTAGTCCCAGGACCTATCCTTCTGGTACTTATGTCCAATGGGGAACATAAATCATCCCAAACAATAGTGACTCACAGTGAGTAGGGCTGGAACAGAGGGTCAAGGGGATCACGATGGCTTCCTGGAGGAAGGGACATCAGAGCTATGACTCTAAGAATGAGCGAGAACTGACTGTTTCAAGGAGGCTCAGCCCTGGGAGGGCAGAGGGTGGGGCCAGCCACCCCGTGGGCCGCTGAGAGGATTCTGGACTTAACCTCATGGGGTCCTATGCAGAAATGGAAGTGGTGAGATTTGAGTCTGTGGAAGATCCCAGCATTTGTCTCCTGTGAGGGGGGTGGTCAGAGGGTTGAGACCGGAGGCAGGAGGCCAAGGAGGAGGCTTCTGAAGCAGACACTGTGGAGTAACCAGAGTCCTAAATGTCTGCTCCCTCCAAGGGGTGGGGGATGGCAGTACATTCTCCCCCGCTCTTCAGGCCTCTCCTCTCCTCAGCGAGCCGCAAGGTAGAGAAGTGTCCTCCAAACTGTGGATCATGACACTTGCCCAGGATGTAAGACCAACGAGTTTGTCACAATGGGTGCTTTAAACATTAAATTCTTGACTTGGATTCAGGTCATGATCTTGTAGTTCGTGGGTTCGAGCCCCGGCACCAGGCTCTGCGCTGGCAGCAAGGAGCCTGCTTGGGAGTCAGTCTCTCTCTCTTCCTCCTCCTCCTCCTCCTCCTCCTCCTCCTCCTCCTCCTCTGTTTCTGTCCCTCCCCCGCTTGTTCTCTCTCTCCCTCTGTCTTTCTCTCTGCCTCTGAATAAATAAATAAACTTTTAAAAAATTGAAAAATAAAAAATGGATTCAGCTCCGCCATCGTTCGTCCCAGGTGTTTCCTGGGGAGGCTGAAGGGAGGCTCCACTCACCTGAGGTCTTCATGCCCCTCCCCTTTTAGCAGCACTGCAGCTACACTCCTGTGTTGCAACGTGAGATGAGTAGGTTCCCCAGGTGTGGGTAAGGGTGTCTATCGAAGTCTCTGTATAAGGCCCCAGACCCAGCTCTTCTGCTGCCCTGCCATCGACTGCCCTGGAGCTGCATCGAGAACCATGGTGCCCAGGACCTTTGGTAAGGGCACTCCAGCCCCAAGCTTCTGTGACATCACACCCCTAATGCACCTCTGAACCTCAGACCTAATGCTCTCCTGCCCACCCATCCTTGGCTTCCTACTTGGTAATCGCCCCCAGGTTATTTCTGACTTCATGGGTCCTAACCTGCAAAAATATTAGACTCCGCTCTTCCCCTGGCCCTCCGTGCCACCCTGAGTCAACATCCACCCTGAGCTGTTCCCAACGGTGAAAGGAGGTCAGTGACGTCACGTTGTGCACCCCGGTGGCGACCAGAAGGCTCCTCTCTCGCATTATTCGCGTTCCCCTTCTGCTTCTCAGCTGCTGTCTGGATTTCTGAACTCCTGAGCTCAGGCTCAGAGGGAATCGCAGGTGAGAGCAGACGTAGCGAGAAGGGAAGAAGGGACCGTACTATGGATGGAGGTAGGGGCTCCAGAGGTCCCAGACTAATCCTTGGAATCCAATCCAGCTCTGAGTCCCCCAGATCCTGGACTGTGGATGTCACAGCTGGTGCTCCGGTGTAGAGACCCCTGTTACCCCGTGGAGCAGTGCTGTGGTGAGGGGGCCTGACTCGGGGGTTCCAGGTGAACCTGCTGACTTGGCTTCCAGCACTGTTTTCCCAAGTCCTTGAGCTCTCAGAACGGGCTGCTGGGAGGTTGAAGGTCCCAGGCATGAGGCTCGATTGCACCAGGATCTGTGCCCACGTGAGGGGTCTATTCACATTCAGGCTCAGGGAGGAAGGAGAAGTGGATGGAGTTTTGTCATCTATGGTCCATTCAGATGAGCAATGCCTGCTGTGTTCGTAACACTTCCTTTTGGGTAACTACGAGTCTCTAGCATCTCCTTCCGTGTATTTCCTGCCCCTCCCCCCTTCTCCTTCCCCTCTCTTCTCCTCTCGCTCAAGTTGAATGAAGAGTAGCCCAACCACCTTCCAGAATTGCTTTTTATCCAAGCCACCCTAGGAATCAAGCGAGAGCCCGCCCCATACCCATTTCGCTGCTCATTCGCTCTCATCCCCACCCCTGACAACCACCAATGTGCATTCTGTCTCCATGGATTTTCCTACTAGTTTCGTTTAAATGGAATCAATCAGGGGCGCCTGGGTGGTTCAGTCGGTTGAGCATCCAACTCTTGGTTTCAGCTCAGGTCATGATCTCATGGTTTGTGTGTCCGAACCCCACATCGGGCTCTGCCTAGACAGTGCAGAGCCTGCTTGGGGTTTCTCTCTCCCCCCCCTCTCTGCCCCTCCCCAGCTTGATCTGTGTCTCAAAAAATAAATAAAAATTAAATAAATAAAAAATACATTTAAATAAATTTAAATAAAATTTAATATAATTTAAAATTTAAATTATAATAATTTAAATATTATATATAATATATATTATAAATATTATATAATAAATAAATATATATATATTTAAAATAATTTAAATTATAATTTAAATAATAATTTAAAATTAAATTAAATTAAATTAAATTAAATAAAAATTAAATAAAAATTAAAGGGAATCAATCATACCATACATGACTTTTTATGTTACTTTCATGTTCCCCTTTGCATAATATTTTTGAGGCTTATTGACACTGTAGAATTTACCAGTACTAATTCCTTTTTAAAAAAGTGTATTTATTTTGGGGGGGGGGTGGGGGAGGGGCAGAGAGTGAGGGAGAGAGACAGAATCCCAAGCAGGCTCTTTGCACTTAGCACTCGGAGCCTGACGTGGGGCTTGAACTCACGAACCATGCGATCATGACCTGGGCAGAGATCAAGAATCAGATGTTTAACCAACTGAGCCATCCAGGTGCCCCTACTTCATTCCTTTTTATAGCTCAATAATATTCCACCCTGTCTATATACCACAATTTGTTTATCCATGCATCTTTTAATGGGCATTTGGGCTGTTCCCATCTTTTGGCCACTGGAAATAGTACTGTTATGAACGTGTGTATATGTGTATTTGAGTACCTGTTCTCACATCTTCAGGGTATATACCTAGGAGTAGAATTTCTGGGTCAAATGGTAATTCTATGTTTAGCTCTTTGAGGAGCTGTCAAACTGTTTTCCACGGTTGCTAAACCATTTTATATTCCTATCAGCAATGTACGAGGGTTCAGATTTCTCCACCTCCTTCCCCATCCTTGTGATTTTCCACTTTTCTTTTTATGACAGCCGCCCTCGTGGATGTGAAGAGATAGCTTATAGTTTTAATTTGCATTCCCTTAATGAACAGTGATGAGCATCTCTTCATGTGCTGACTGGCTGTCTGTATGTCCTTTTGGAAAAGTGGACACTTTTTCCACTTTTAAACTGGGGTGTCTTTTCTTATTGAGCTGTAGGAGTTTTTCAACAAATTCTGGATACTTACCTCTTATCATATATGTGATTTACAAATACTTCCTCTCATTACGTGATTGTCTTTTCACTTCCTTGATATTTTTGTGTGCAGCACACAGGTTTTCATTTTGATAAATTCTATTTTTTTTCTTGGTCTCTGGTGCTTTTGATGTCATAGCCAAGAAAACATGGCCTAAACCCAAGGTCATTAAGATTTACTCCACTGTTTTCTGCTAATGATTTTATGGTGTTAGCTCTTATATTTAGGTCTATGATCAATGTGAAGTTAATCTTTGTGTATGGTATGGGAGAGATCCTTCTTTCTCTCCTTCTCCACATCCTTCTTATTCTCTTTTACACACAGACACCCAGTTTTCCCAGCACCATTTGTTGAAAAGATTATTCTTTTCCCTAGTTCATTGTCATAGCACTTTTGTTGAAATTTAATTGACCGTAATTACACTGGTTTATTTCTCGACTGTCGATTCGGCCCATTGATCTACATGTGAGTCCCTTAGGTCAATACCACACGGAATTAACTAGTATAGCTTTGGAGTAAGCTTTGAAATGATGGCGCATCAGTTCAACAACTTTGTTCTTTGCTTTGGCTACTCTGGGTCCCTTCCATTTCAGTATGAATCTTAGGATCAGCTTGCTCATTTCTGCAAAGAAACCAGCTAGCATTTTGACAGGAATGGCGTTGAACTTATAGGTCAATTTGGGAGCACTGGCATCTTACCAGTATTACATTTTTCAACTCATGTACATTTATGGAGCTCGATTTATTTACACGTTCTTGAAATTCTTTCAACAGCTGTATTGTTTTCAGTGTGCCCATTCTGCACTCCCCTTGTTAAATTTATTAACAAGCATTTTATTATTTTTTTTTTAATTTTTTTTTCAACGTTTTTTATTTATTTTTGGGACAGAGAGAGACAGAGCATGAACGGGGGAGGGGCAGAGAGAGGGGGAGACACAGAATCGGAAACAGGCTCCAGGCTCCGAGCCATCAGCCCAGAGCCTGACGCGGGGCTCGAACTCACGGACCGCGAGATCGTGACCTGGCTGAAGTCGGACGCTTAACCGACTGCGCCACCCAGGCGCCCCAACAAGCATTTTATTATTGTTGGTACTATGGTAAGTAGAATTTTTTTTAATTTTTAATGTTTATTTATTTTTGAGAGAGAGACAGAGTGTGAGCAGGGGAGGGGCAGAGAGAGAGAAGAGTGGGGGTAGACAGAATCTGAAGCAGGCTCCAGGCTCCGAGTTGTCAGCACAGAGCCTGACACTGGGCTCAAACTCATGGACCATGAGATCATGACCTGGGCTGAAGTCGGATGCTTAACCGATTGAGCCACGCAGGCGCCCCCGTAAGTAGAATTATTTTCTTAATTTCAATTTCAGATGGCTCTTTGCTAGTGTGTACAATGGGCTTTTATATGTGGGCCTTGCATCTTGCAACCTTGCTTAATTCATCTGTTAGTTCTGTAGTGGCCTTAGTAGCTTCCTTGAGCATTGCTAATGTACTAGATGATCATGGTACTTGAAAACAGAAATCGTTTTACATCTTCTTTTCCAGTTTGAATGTTTTTTTTTTTTCTCTTTCTTGCCGAATTTCTCTGGCTTGAACTTCTAGTGCAATGTTAAATCGAGTGGTGAGGGTGAATGTACTTGCCCTGTTCCAGACGTTGGGAAGAAGTGCATGCAGTCTTTTGCCATTAGGTACAGTGAGCTGTGGGTTTTCTTGTGGATCAGGTTGAGGAAGATCTCTGGATTCCCAATTTGTTCTTTGTTGTTGTTACTATTTTAATCACAAAAGAGTATAAATTTTGTCAAATGCCTTTTCTGTATCATTTGAGATAATCATGTTTCCCTCTGCCCATATTCTCCTAATAAGGTTTATTACATTGAATGATTGTCATATGTTGAACCAACCTTGCATTCCTGGGATAAATCCCACTCGGTCATGGTGTAGAATCCTTTATATAAGCTGTTGGATTTTGTTTGTTAGTATTTTTTCTTGAGAATTTCTTAATTTATATTCATAAGAGATGTTGGTCTATAGGTTTCTTTTCTTGTGATGTCTTTGGTTTTGATAGTAGGGTAATATTAGCCTCATAAACTGAGTTGGGAAGTTCTGCTGTTTTATTTTTTGAAATTTATGGGGCACCTGAATGGCTCAGTCGGTTAAGTGTCTGACTTCAGCTCAGGTCGTGATCTCATGGCTCGTGAGTTTGAGCCCCATGTCGGGCTCGGTACTGACAGCTCAGAGCCTGGAGCCTGCTTCGAACTCTGTGTCCCCCTCTCTCTCTGCCCCTCTCCTGCTCATGCTCTGTCTCAAAAAAGCAAAAAAACAAAAAAACAACCCAACATTATTTTTCGAAGTTTATGAATGATTGGCATCAATTTAAGGATGGTTTTTTTCTTGGTCATTTTAGCTACAGTTTTGTCGACTCTGTTAGTCTTTTCAAAGAACACACTTTTAATTTTATTGATTTTCTGTGTTGTTTTTTCTATCCTCCATTTCATTTACTTTCCTTGGTATCATCACTGTTTCCTTGGTTCTGCTCCCCTGGGTTTGTTTGCTCTTATTTTTTCAGTCAGAAGACTGAATTATTGCTTTGAGATCTTTCTTCTCTTATCAAATAGGCATTACGTCTATAAGTTCTCTGCCATCACTGCTGTAAGCTGTACGCCATATGTTTTGATACATGGTGTTTTCATTTTCATTTGTCTCAAACCATTTTTGAATTTCCTTTGTGACTTTAGATTTCCTTGACCCACTGGTTATTTTACTTAGGAACTGGCTCTTATATTGCTACATATTTGTGAGCCTCCCAAATTTCCTTCTGTTGTTTACTGCTCCTTGAATTCCACCGTGGTCAGAGAACGTATTTGGTATGGTTTCAATCCTTTTACATTATTGAGGCTTTTTCTATGGCTTAGAATATGGTAGAGCTTATAGAATGTTACACGTGTACTTGAAAGAATGTGTATTTTGCTATTTTGAAGTGTTCTACAGATGTTTGTTAGGTTTAATTGGCTTCTAGTGCTTTTACAAGTATCCTATATTCTTTTTTTTTTAAGGGAAAGAGAGCAGGAGTTGGGGAGAGGGGAAGAGGGAGAAAGAGAGAGAGAGAGAGGGAGAGAGAGCACGACAGAATCTCAAGCAGGCTCCACATTCAGCTCAGAGGCCCATGCAGGGCTCGATCCCATGACCCTGGGATCATGACCTGAGCTGAAATCAAGAGTCGGACACTCAACAGACTGAACCACCCAGGTACCCCCAAGTATTCTATACGCTTGATGACCATCTATCTGCTGTTTTGTTCTATTCTTGAAAAGGGGGTGTTGAAGTCTCCAGCTATTGCTGGATTATCTATCTTTTTTTGTTTGTTTAGAACTCAAAACCTTTATTTGCACTGTAAAAGGGAAGAAAAGTGATTGGTAACCGCGTGTGTGATGCAACAGAATTAGTTCTTACCATAGAGAGCAACACATCAGCACTCTAACCACCTACTCTTATAACTCGGATTTCACAAGAGCATACATACCCAAACATATTTCCCCACACGTGCATGACTAATACTCGCTAAGTTCCAGTGACAATAACTGTATTACACCTAGGTCACTGGTAAAGAACTGAACTATCAGGCCAATATATTTTTTTAATTTTTTTTAAGTTTATTTATTTTTGAGACAGAGACAGAGCATGAACGGGGGAGGGTCAGAGAGAGAGGGAGACAGAATCGGAAGCAGGCTCCAGGCTCTGAGCCATCAGCCCAGAGCCCGACGCAGGGCTCGAACCCACAGACTGCGAGATCATGACCTGAGCCGAAGTCGGACGCTTAACCGACTGAGCCACCCAGGCGCCCCGAATATTTTTAAACATTAAAAAAAAAAAAAAAAAAAAGGCCCAGAAGGCAGAAAAATCCCAAGGGAAAAAAGTATTGGGGATTTTAAAATTTTTAAGTGAAATTTGTTTAAAAATTTTTTTAATGTTTATTTACTCTCTCAATAGAGACAAAGAAAGCGTGAATGGGGGAGGAGCAGAGAGAAAGGGAGACACAGAAGCTGAAGCAGGCTCCAGGTTCTGAGCCGTCATCACAGAGCCCGATGTGGGGCTCGAACTCACAAACCGCGAGATCGTGACCTGAGCTGAAGTCAGACTCCCAACCGACTGAGTCACCCAGGTGTCCCAGGCGCCCCAGTTTTTAAAATGAAATTTAAAGGGATGAAGGACATGACAAAAAGCCACTGGTATTACTTTACCAATTCAATAAATGCATCTCAGAAATAACTGTTATCATAAAGGGGTTTCAGATCTTTCCCTGAATTTTTATAAGCAGACCACATCTAGTAAAGGTCCCTCCTCCCCAGTTTTGCTTTACTCCCTAAACTGATTTTGGCCAGTAGTTTCCCCTCTAGTACTGGGTCATCTCGGAAGTACCTTAGGGGCACCTCGGTGGCTCAGATGGTTAAGTGTCCGACCCCTGGCTTAGGCTCAGGTCATGATCTCACAGTTCATGAGTTCGAGCCCTGCATGGGACTCTGCACTGACAGCACAGAGACTACCTGGGATTCTCTCTCTCCCTCTCTCTCTGCCCCTCTGCCCCCTCTGAAAATAAATAAGTAAACATTTTTTTAAAAAGCACACTAGACAAACAAGCTGACAGGTGGGGCCCATCGGGAGTGTCCAGATCCAAAGACCTCAGTTTATCCTAAGCTTCCCTCTACCTGGGCTGCACACTCAAGGTCACCTCACATACCATCCGTTACTTACCGTTAACATTATTATGATCTGCCCTTGAGCCATATGCTCTTTGGATCCTCACCACGATCCATGGGGGGAGAAATCCGCAAACTGTCACTCTCCTCTGGTTCCCTTCCTCGAGTTCATGGAGCCTGCGCCCTTCTGCTAGATCACGTGATAACCGTGAGCATGGTCCCAAATAGCTCTCCAGGGAGTAAATAAAGGGGTTTGGGACAGAGTTGCTTGAAAGTTCTAAGGATAAGGTACCTGGGAGATACAGAAATGGCAGGTGTCTTGTAGGGGAGGAAACTTAAATGGAGAAGCCATCCTCTCTGCATTCTCACTAATGCTGGGGCCACCACACGGAGGAAACCGCACTCACTATCTGATATGCGGTAGCCCAGGAGGTGGGGGCTCAGGTTATGGAGCAACAGGACACTTTCCACCTGCAAGTCGTAGAAGATGAACCCAGACCTTTCCCTCCTGTTTTATCCATATGATCTCATGGTTACCTGCCTCTGTGTGCTTTCAAAGCAAGGACAGCTGCAGAATGCGTGAACTTGGTAAAGCACTAACCCGGTCACGTGATTGCATTTAAATTTTTTTTTTCCAACGTTTTTTATTTATTTTTGGGACAGAGAGAGACAGAGCACGAACGGGGGAGGGGCAGAGAGAGAGGGAGACACAGAATCGGAAACAGGCTCCAGGCTCCAAGCCGTCAGCCCAGAGCCCGACGCGGGGCTCCAACTCACGGAGCGCGAGATCGAGATCGTGACCTGAGCCGAAGTCGGACGCTTAACCGCTTAACCGACTGCGCCACCCAGGCGCCCCATGTGATTGCATTTATAAACACCCTTTGGGTCGCCTCCGTTCTTTCCCATTTCCTGCATCTCTCCAACTCCATTCCTAGTCGGGGGGGGGGGGGGGGGGCAGAAGTCGCAATACAGGTAAGGGGAGCTCCAAGTCCAAGAACCTTTCAAGTCCAGCCATATCCCCAAAGCAGCCCTGCACCCAAATTCTCTCCTTGTCAATCTTACCCCAGCTTCCTTCCTCTTCCTTTCCATCCTCTGGATATCTTTAACACCTGCCCCACCCCCCCACCCCCCACCTGGGAAACTCCACTGCATTCTTAGAATCCTAAGCTATGGCATCCCAAGTTTTTCCTGCATTCACTCCCCTTTAAAGGGTCCAGGCTGCTCGGACCCAGCTGTCTAGACTCTTACGTGCATCAGGAACTAGCCCTTAGGCAGAGGTGGCCCCAAACCCAAGTGTGTAGAGCAAATCTGGAGCCAAGCCTTCCCCATACTGGCCTGCCCTCCCTGAGGCCAGTCAACCCAGTGGCCGCACTCCAGCCCCATCCTCAACCTCCTTTCCCTCTCCTCCAGCTCCTGTGTGTGTATTAGTCTTTCTTCTCCTCCAGCACTCAAAGACTGTCACAGGTGAGTACCAGGATGGGGAAGAATGAAGAGGGACGAAGCTCCCCTTGGGAAGTGGGGTCACGGTTCACAGAGGGCTTCTGACTGGGGGAGTTACTGCCGGGACCTCCTTGGGCTCACACCAGCAATCTCTGCCCAGATGCCCCCATGGGCCCAGGGCTGTGGCTATGTCAGCAGGCGCCCAGGTGTGGGGACAAGATCTACAACCCTTTGGAGCAGGGCTGTAATGATGACACCATCCTGCCCCTGAATCGGACCAACCTCTGTGGCCCTAATTGCACCTTCTGGCCCTGCTTTGAGCTCTGCTGTCCTGAGTCCTATGACCCCAAGAAGTATGTTGTGAAGTTGAAGGTTCTGGGTGTGAAGTCTCGATGCTATTCCTCCCCCATCTCCGGGGACTGTGCCAGGTGAGGACCTTGCCCCTGGCTGAGGAAAAGAGGGTAGGGATGAGGAGAAAGGAGGAAGGGAGTGTGGGTGTCTAGGCCATTCCTTTTGAGGACACCCTGCTCACTTAATCTCCAGCAGTGACTCAAATCTTATCATTCATCCCCTTGTCTGTGCTTCATAATTTATTGGTTCCTCCTTCTTTGCAGCAGAAAGATGTTTTCTCATTTGGAAAGATATTGAAGAAAATAAATTTCCACTAAGGCAGCTTGGAAAGGAAGGCTGGGGCAGGCATCAGCGTCTGTGCGAGGAAGAGCCTGGGATTTCCACCTTGGAGAGACCTTAGCTGACTGCCACTTGGTTTTCCCAGTGTGCTCCATTTTGACGTCCGCCCATCATCTCTGTCACTGCTCCCTTGTCCTTCGGTCCCTCTGTCCTGATTCACCACCCTTGATGATACGTGTTAGTCAATCAGCTCACGGAGGTGCCGTGTACCATAGGCACCCGTGGTTCTTTGGTTGCTCTATGAAACCCCTTTTGCTATTAAATATCCATGGGATTCTGTTGCAAAAATAATGTGCTCTTCAGACTCGTAACTTCTCTGGAGAAGATTTTCCAGCACGTATCAGACTTGCTTGTGCTTCTGTATGGCCTCCTAACTTATGAGATATGACAGATGCCAGCAGGCCTATTGGGCAACTCCTAGCTGCTGAGTTCATTATGCTTCAAGTTGCTTCAAGTTGCTTCAAGTTGCATGTGGGAAAGAGCCTTCATTCTTGCGAGAGCAGAGTAGAAGGATCTAGTAAGGCTCATAGGCTTCACCCTTAGAGATAACGCCCAAGAGAGAGTACTACATTGTTCTGTGTCCAGCCCTTGGGAAAGAGGATTTCTGATTGCCTTAAGTTACCTGAAGGAGTAGCAGAAGTGTCATCAAAATGGTGAAATGGAAGTTTTCTACCGTCTTCCCCTCAAAGAGCATTGATTTTGACGATCACCCACCATTCAAGAGTTTAGCGCAGCCACTCCACGGTGTTGGTGCCTCAGAATCCTTTTTATTTGGCCAAGCAGCCTGCAGGGAACCTTAAACTGGCACCCTCCCCCATTCCCCCGTGCAAGTGCATACCCCACATAAAAGCCCGCTGAGTCAGAAGCAAATCTAAGTTCCTGATTTCCCTAACAGCCCTTAAGGTCAACAGTCTCCCTTACCCCCCAGGGCCTTCCCCTGGGTGCCCCTCAGATAAGATCCCTGTGGACCTTACCGAAACACTGCCCTTTATGGTTTAAACTGACCAATCTGGCCTTAGCCCAGGGACCCCAAAACATTCCACTCATAGACCTAAATAAAGGCATGTGCCCAGAGTCCTGCCTCTCTCTCTCTCTCTCTCTCTCTCTCTCTCTCTCTCTCTCTGCCTGCACCCTGCCTTGACCACCTCATGTGGCCCCTTGCGTCTTGCCATGTACTTCTTCTAGAACCTGTAACAAATTATTTATTTCAATTTCTCTTGTGATCTTTAATTGAACCTTGGCTTACCAGCTAGTTGGCCCTCCATGCTCTGCTTAACAACTGTTAATTTAACAAAGTCGTAACACCCACAAACAAGAGTGCCTTTGTGGAAATCTGGGGTCCAACACAGAAGTTCCAGCACATCACTGGAGGGGAAAGAAAGAAAGAATGAATGAATGAATGAATGAATGAAAGGGAAGGAGGGAGGGAGGACACAAACTTGGGCATTCAGCACTGCCCAGGGAAAACAAATGGGAGGCTGTCAGCACCTGGCCTGCCTTTGCAGTATGGAGAGAAAGCACCCAATTTTAAGAATTCCACCCAGGGGCGCCTGGGTGGCTCAGTCAGTTAAGCGTCCGGCTTTGGCTCAGGTCATGATCTCACGGCTCGTGGGTTCAAGCCCCGCGTCCGGCTCTGTGCCGACGGCTCGGAGCCTGGAGCCTGCTTCGGATTCTGTGTCTCCCTCTCTCTCTGCCCCTCCTCCACTTGCGCTCTGTCTCTCTCTCAAAAATAAATGAACTTAAAATAACATTTTAAAAACATAAAAAAGAAAAGGTCTAAGAAAGCCTCAGAATCCCTAACAGGATCGATGGAAGGTATTTCCCAAAGCCAGTCAGTAAGACTGGAAGAGGTGACTGCTTCTTCCAATGCAAAGACAGCAATGCCAGGATTCAAGAGACATGGAAAGTTAAGGAAACAGGACACTGCAAGTGGAACACAATGACTTTCTAGTAACTAGTAACTGACCACAAAGAAATGGAAACCTGCTATTTACCTCACAAAGAATTCGAAATGGTTGGGCTTTTTTTTTTTTAATTTTTTTAACATTTATTCATCTTTCAGAGACAGAGACAGAGCATGAGCGGGGAAGGGGCAGAGACAGGGAGGCACAGAATCCAAAGCAGGCTCCAGGCTCTGAGCTGTCAGCACAGAGCCCGACACGGGGCTTGAACTCACAGACTGTGAGATCATGACCTGAGCTGAAGTCAGACACCCAACTGACTGAGCCAACCAGGTGCCCCGAAATGGTTGTTTTAAAGAAGCTCCATGAGCTACAAGAAAACACAGAAAGACAATTCAATGAACTCAGGGAAACAATACACTATCAAAGTGAAAAGTTTGACAGAGAAATAGGAATCATAAGAGCCAAACAGAAATTCCAGAGCTGAAGAAGTGAATGAATGAAGTGAAAAAAATGGAATAGAGAGCATCAGTGGCAGACATGATCAAGCAGAGGAAAGACTCTGTAAAGTGGTAGACAAGTCAGTCAAAATTATCTAATCAGAGGAGAAAGAAGAAAAAAGAAAGGAAAAGAGTTAAAAAGGTTTTTTTAGGTTTATTTACTTGAGAGAGAGAAAGCACACGTGGGTGTTGGGCAGAGAGAGGGGAGAGAGAGAATCCCAAGCAGGCTCCACACTGTCAGCACAGAGCCCGATGGGGGCTCAAACCCATGAACTGTGAGATCATGACCTGAGCTGAAACCAAGAGTCAGACACTTAACTGACTGAGCCACCCAGACGCCCCCCAAAAAGAGTTTTAAAAACTAAACTGTGAGGGGCACCTGGCTGGCTTAGTTTGAGGAGCATGCAACTCTTCATCTTGGGGTCATGAGTTCAAGCCCCACATTGGGAGTAGAGATTGATTTAAAATAAAATTAAAAATTAGAAAAAAAAAAAAAACAACGTTAAAAGCCTAACCTCTGAACAACGGGATGCCATCAAAACAAAACAAAAAAATGCATCATTGGAGTAACAGAGGGGGAGAAAAGACCAAAAAGCTTATTTAACAAAATAATGGCTGAGAATTTCCCAAATCTGGGGAGAGATTCAAGCATCCAAGTTCATGAAGCTCCTAACCAACCCCGCAAAATTTCAACCCAAAGAAATGTTCTCCAAGATACATTATAATAAAACTGCCTAAAATCAAAGATCAAGAGAATTTTAAAAGCAGCAAGGGAAAAAAAAACTCCTCACAAATAAGGGAAATTGCCTAAGTCTATGGTGGATTTTTCAGTTTAAACTTTGCAAGCCACAAGAGAATGAGATGACATATTCTACGTTCTGGGGGGAAAACAATCTGCCAAGCAAGAGTACTTTACCCAGCACAGGTGTCCCTCAGAAAAGAGTGAGATAAAGACTTTTTCCTAGACAAACAAAAGCTGAGGGAGTTGATCACCAGTAGATCTGCCTTCAAGAAATGCTGAAAAGAGTATTTCTTTTTTGTTGTTGTTAAGTTTTATTTATTTATTTTTAGAGACAGAGTACAAGTGGGCGAGGGGCAGAGACAGAGGGAGAGAGAGAATCCCAAGCAGGCTCTGTGCTGTCAGCACAGAGTCCGACTCCAGGCTCGAAATCAGCAACCGTGAGATCCTGACCTGAGCTGAAATCAAGAGTCAGATCCTTAACCGACTGAGCCACCCAAGTGCCCTGCTTTCACTCATGTTAACTAAACTCAGTGCAGTAGCTGTTTGACAATTTATGTAAGTCAAATCATTATGCTGTACACCTTAAGCTTCTACAGTGATGTACGTCAATTATATCTCAGGAAAAGTGGGGGGGGGGGGAATGTAACTATCTTGAGACAGACAGAAATGGAGACACAATATACTAACACCTATGGGATGGCAGCAAAAGCCGTTCTAAGAGGGAATGTGATAAAAGCCAACATTAAGAAAGTAGGATCTCAAGTAAACAAACTAACTTTACACCATAAGGAACAAGAAAAAGATGAACAAACTAAGCTCGAAGTTGGCAGAAGGAAGAAAATAACAAAGATCAGTACAGAAATGAGTGAAATGGAGACTAGAAGGACAATACAAAAAAAAAATCAATGAAACTAAGAGTTGGTTTTTCGGAAAACAGACACAACGGACAAACCTTTAGCTGAACTAATCAAGAAAAAAAAAAGAGGACTCAAATAAGCAGAAGTATAAATGAATGAAAAGGCATTGCAACTGACACCAGGAGAACACTGTGGTTCTTAAAAGACTACTATGAACAAGTATATGCCAACAATTTGAGTAACCTAAAAGAAATTAATAAATTCCTAGAAACATACAACCTACCAAGACTTAATCGTGAAGAAAGAGAAATGATGAGGAGACCAATAATGACCTGATGGTTTCACTGGTGAATCCTAGCAAACATTGAAAGAAGGATTAACACCCATCCCTCTCAAATTCTTCCAAAAATCTGAAGGAGAGGGAATTATTTCCGAACTCATTTTACAAGGCCAGTGTTACCCTGATACCAAAACCAGGCAAGGACACTAACAGAAAATTACAGATCAATATCCCTGATGAAACAGATGCAAAAATCCTCAACAAAACATCAGCAAGTTGAATTCAACAACACATAAAAAGCGGGCACCCGGGTGGTTCAGTCAATTCAGCCTCTGACTCTTGATCTTGGGTCATGTCACAGTCTCACGGATCGTGAGTACGAGCCATACATCTGGCTCTGTGCTGACAGCACAGGACCTGTTTGGGATTCTCTCTCTCTCTGCCCCTCCCCACTCACACACTCTCTCTAAATAAATAAATAAACTTAAAAAAAAAACACATAAAAAGGACCACACACTATGACCAAATAGGATTTTTTTTTTTAGGTTTTATTTAAGTAATCTCTACACCCCACGCAGGACTCGAACCCATGACCCCAAGATCAAGGGTTGCGTGGTCTTTCAGCTGAGCCAGCAAGGCGCCCCAGATGGGATTTATTTTTGCACTGCAAAGGTGGTTCAACATACACGAGTAAAAGATGTGATACACCACATTAACAAAATGAAGGACAAAAAAGGGTAGATATACATACTTACACACACACACACACACACACACACACACACACAGAGATTTCTAAGAGAACCTCTGGTAGGAATGGTGGTTCAACAGGGACACAGGTATCAAGACAATGTGGAGGTCCTCTCGCGGAGGACTTAAACGGATGATTCTGAAAAGAGCCATTTCCGTCTTGCAAGATGCCATGCAGTGTGGTTTCCGGAGCCAAGAGACTGAGACGGAGACTGAGACACCCTTAGAACACATTTGTGAAATGTGGTCTTAATTTTCTGTGGCTCTTTCCTCTTATTTTTTTTTTCAACGTTTTTTTTTTTTCTTTTTTTTTTTTTGTAACTGGGAGAGGCAGAGCATGAACGGGGGAGGGTCAGAGAGAGAGGGAGACACAGAATCGGAAACAGGCTCTAGGCTCCGAGCCATCAGCCCAGAGCCTGACGCGGGGCTCGAACTCACGGACCGCGAGATCGTGACCTGGCTGAAGTCGGACGCTTAACCGACTGCGCCACCCAGGCGCCCCTCTTTCCTCTTATTTTCATGGGAAATGTATTTGTGGTAGAATTCTGTGTAGGGAAGATACAGGCAGTTCCTTTACTCGACACATTTGTTGATCTGTCAACAGTGTGTAATGCCAAGTAAACCAGACCAAGCAGATTCACAGCGTGGTGGAAAGACAAAAGACGCTGACAGGCCATCTGTGAAATTACATACAATGAAGACAGTGGAGGCAGTGACAATGGGGGGGAGGGGCTCTCAAGGTAGGGCAGGAGAGGGAATCTGGAGGACCAAGGGCTTTTTCGTTCTGAGGAACAGGTGAGAGAACATTCTGGGCAGAGGAAGCAGCAAGTGAGGAGGCCCTCAGATGAAAAAGGAAGACTGGACATCGGGAGAACTAAGAGGAGGCCAAAGACACTGCTGAGGCACATGATTAGGCAGGGCCTTCTAGGATGATGAAGGGTTTGCCTGACTTCCAAAAGGCAATGGGACACCAGTAAAGGCGTTCAGGTGGAGTGAAGCGGCCATTCTGGCTGCCGTGCGGGGGTAAGATGTGAGGAGTAGAGTATTGTCAGTGTGAATGGGTTCAAGGAGCCTTTGCAATTATTGAGGCAGTTGTGCATGGCTTGTTTGAATCCAGTGGTAGAGGTAACAAGGAGGAAGTGCTAGCGGACTCAGAAAGAATTAGCACTGAAGAAAAAAGGGGGCACCTGGGTGGCTCAGTCGGTTGAGCGTCCGACTTCGGCTCGGGTCATGATCTCACCGCTCGTGAGTTCAAGCCCCGCGTCGGGCTCTGTGCTGACAGCTCGGAGCCTGGAGCCTGCTTCCGATTCTGTGTCTCCCTCTCTCTCTGTCGCTTCCCTGCTCTCGAGCTCTCGCTCAAAAATAAATAAACATTAAAAAAGACAAGGACTCATGTCGCAGCTTAACTTAATAGAGAAATTTGTAGTATTTGCAGGTTATCACAAACTTTGTTTGTTTGCTATAATAGCAGCAAACATTTACCAAACCACTAGGTTCTTGGCTGCAGGAGTCCTCATTATCAGGGTTCATTATCTGAGTCTTGCAATTACCAGATTGCATGGGGAAATAAAAGCTGTTGTCACAAAAATATTAAACTGACCCTTAATGCAGTAGTCCCCACCAGCACATATGTCCCTGTTTACCACTAGTGTGAATCCTCTCTCATCACAGAAACTTCCTTATAGGCCAGCCTCTCTGTGACCCTCTGATGCAAGGTGAAATTGCAGATCTTACAAAACACGCTTGGTTACAAAAAGTCTTTGAAAGCGAAGTGGGGGGGAGGGGTGGGGAAAGTGATGGAATCCCACCCAAATCCCTTGACCAACTGGGATCCGACAGAGACAGACCAGTTAACTTTTTTTTTTAAGTTTATTTATTTATTTTGAGAGAGAGAGAGACAGTATGAGTGGGAAGGGGCAAAGAGAGAGAGAAAGGAGAGAGAGAGAATTCCAAGCAGGCTCCTTGCTGTCAGCATGGAGCCCAATGTGGGGCTCGAACTCATGAATCTTGAGATCATGACCGGAGCCAAAGTCAGAGACTCAACTGAATGAGCTGCCCAGGCACCCTGACTAGTTAACTTTTGAATAAACTATCATCCACAAGGATAATGGCATGACGAGCCTTCAAAAAAGTATGATACAGAGATCAAAGGAGTAAGAGAGGTCTCTGGGGACCTCGTCAGCACCCTAGAATAATTTTCCAAAAATTAACTTTACGACTTAGGTTATAAAAGCTAGACGTGAAATAGTCTTGTAGGAAAAATTCTAATCTATCACCCTCCTCCCCCGCCAAAAAAACCATCATTTGATTCACTGTTTATTTGAAGAATGAATCTCATACTGCTGTTATAGTCTGAATTTTGTTCAGTTAAAGATAGGCCTATTTTTAAAATAAAGGTTTTCTCCCCCAATTTTTTTATGGTGGTAAAATACAAATAACATAAAATTTGCCACCTTATCTGTTTAAAAGTGTACAGTTCAGTGACATTAAGTACATGCATGCTGCTGTGTGACCATCACCAAACAAAAAAAGAGAGGGGGGATAAAATTATATGATCATCTCAACAGATAACAGAAAAAGCATTTGACAAAATTCAACACTCTTTCATGGTTTAAAAAAAAAAAAACTCTCTGGGCACCTGGGTGGCTCGGCTCATTAAATGTCTTTTTTTTTTTCAACGTTTTATTCATTTTTTGAGAGAGAGAGACAGACAGATTGCAGGTGGGGGAGGGCCAGAGAGAGAGGGAGACACAGAATCCAAAGCAGGCTCCAGGCTCGGAGCTGTCAGCACAGAGCCCGATGTGGGGCTTGAACTCATGAACCACGAGATCATGACCTGAGCCGAAGTCTGACGCTTAACCGACTGAGCCACCCAACGCACCCCAAGTGTCCAACTCTTGATTTTGGCGCAGGTCATGATCTCACAGTTCATGGGTTCGAGCCCTGCACAGGGCTCTGCACTGACAGTGCAGAGCCTGCTTGGGATTCTCTCCTTTCCTCTTTCTTTGCCCCTTCCCCACCCCCTTTCTCTGAAAATGAATAAATAAACTTAAAACTCTCAACACATTAGGAATAGAGGGAATATACCTCAACATAATGAAGGCTGTAAATTACAATCCCAGGGATAACATCCCATTCAATAGTGAAAGGTTGAAAGCTTCTAAGATCGGGATCATGAGAAGGATGCTCACTCTTACCACTTCATTTCAACATAGTACCAGAAGTCCTAGCCAGAGCAATTAGGCAAGAAAAAGAAATAACGGGCATCCAGACCAGAAAGGAACAAGTAAAATGGTCTCTGTGGATGCCATGACCTCATATATAGAAAACCCTTTTCTTCATTTCTACCAATACAACTAATCACTACATGTCTATTTTGTGTACTTAAAGCTATCTGCAGTAGACCCTTCAACAACACGGATTTGAACTGCACGGGCCTACCTACGTGTGGATTTTTTTTATAGTACTATAAAATTTATACAGTACTATAAATTTTTTTTACAGACATTATAAATGTCTTTTCTGTTCTTCATGATTTTCTTTTTTTCTACTTTAAAAAAATTGTTTTAATGTTTATTTATTTTTGAGAGAGGGAGAGCACAAGCAGAGGAGGGGTAGAGAGAGAGGGAGACGCAGAATCCGAAGCAGGCTCCAGGCTCTGAGCTGTCAGCACAGAGCCCGACGCGGGGTTCGAACTCACAAACCACGAGATCATGACCTGAGCTGGGGTCGGACGCTCACCCATTGAGCCACCCAGGCGCCTTCTTCTTCGTGATTTTTTTTTAATGACATTTTCCTGTCTCTCGCTTATTTTATTGTAAGAATACAGTGTATAATACAATGAACATACAACATATGTGTTAACTGTTTATGTTATGAGTAAGGTTTCTCAGTCAACCACAGGCTATTAGTAGTCAAGGTTTGGGGACATAAAAGTTATACATGATTTTTGACTGCACAGGGGGTTGGCATCTCAGCCCTGCATTGTTCAAGGGGCAAGTGTAGTTACATTCTGGAACTGAGTCTTTTTTTCTTTTCTAAGTTCATTTACTTATTTTGAGAGAGGGAGAGCGCACAAGCGGGGGAGGGGCAGAGAGAGACGGGGAGAGAATCCCAAGCAGGCTTACCAACTGCGAGATCGCGACCTCAGCTGAAACCAAGAGTCAGACGCTTAACGGACTGAGCCACGAGCCAGCCCAGGAACTGAGTACTAAAAAGCCAGTCTTCAGAATTCTTAAAGGAGGAAGCCATAAAGGAAGTAGAGCCACAGGGGGAAAGATTGCATATTCTGCACTAGAAATCGGTTAAAAATCTCTTTCAACAGGGGCGCCTGGGTGGCTCAGTCGGTTGAGCGTCCGACTTCGGCTCAGGTCATGATCTCGCGGTTCACGAGTTCGAGCCCCGCGTTGGGCTCTGTCCTGACGGCTCCGAGCCTGGAGCCTGCCTGGGATTCTGTGTCTCCCCTCTCTCTCTGGCCCTCCCCCACTCACACTCGGTCTCTCTCTCTCTCTCTCTCTCTCTCTCTCTCTCTCTCACAAGCAAACATTAAAAAATATTTTTTTTTTTTTAATCCCTTTTGGTAAGGTGGTTCTCTTTTGGTCAATTTATTCTATCCTTGCAGTGTTATTTCAACAAAGTGGTCCTGGGCATAATCCAAGCATTCATAAACGGTTGCTACGTCCTGTTTCAGCAAGAAACTTGTAATTGTGCATAGCTTTCTTACATTAATATCTTACTGCTTTGGCGGTAATGGCAAAAATGGAATTTCTGTATTCTTAAGTACCATAAATGTTTGTTTTTGTTTTTTTAAGGAAACATTTTCCATCTGATGAAATACAAAGCCCAAGTTTCTGCTACTATTCATACTTGAACCAATATATTGAGGCTTGCTTCACTTAAATAAATATACGAATGAGGCCGCCAGTCGGTTGACTACACTGATCTGGAGGCTGAGGACCCAAGTCTGTGGTCCCAGGGACACCTGATGGACAGAAGTGCAGTGTGACCCCCTACCCGCCTGCAGGCCCCGGCAGAGGTCTGTCCCTGCCACCTCCTCCGGTCAGCTGCAAGTAACACTGACCCAGGAGGCATTTTGTTGAGCAAATCTGAGAAACCGTGAAAGACCGTATCACGGGTACTTTCCTATTGTTTTCACAGCCCACGAATCGGAATCTATGTTCTATAAAGGTTGACACAGATTCACGTGGATTCTTGATCAGTTACCACCACCAGCATTTGGGAGAAACAGAAACTCTCTTCTCCAGAAATAGGGACCCGCTGGGCTCATGTTTTAAATAGAGTGTTTTTTCCTTCATGAAAATGAGGCCCAGATGCTCACAGGGCGTCTCCCACACTGCTGGTAAATCGGGGAAGAGCCAGAAGAGGCTGCAGGGATGTTGCTTCTCCCCAGGGACTCAGCGCCTCCTTCTGGTGAGAGATTTAAAGAACACCAGGCAGGACCAGGGAGAGGCCTGCTGGCCGGTCTGGGAGCAACCCCACCTGGGTTCTGAGTGTCTGGTTCTTCCTTTCCTTTATAAGAAATAGAGAAATCTGGGGCATCCGGGTGGCTCAACTGGTTGAGCACCCGACTTGGGCTCAGGTCATGATTTCGCAGTTTATGAGCTCGAGTCCCACACTGAGCTCTCTGCTGTCAGTGCGGAGACTCCTTCCGATCCTCTCTCCCTCTCTCTCTCTGCACCTCCCCTGCTCATGTTCTCTCTCTCAATTAAAAATAAATAAGCATTAAAAAAAAAAAAGAAATAGAGAAATCCTACAGAAATACACAAGTAAATCACAATGTGAGGAAAGCTTCCAGGAAGGTTTGAGTGCTGAGATCTACCTTTCCCAAATTTTTATAAGCTTACGCGTTACAAAAATGAGTACACAACAGAATAGAAACATGGGGAGAAATATCCTTAGAATAGGAATGCCTCTCCTGGGAGCTGACTAGCTTTTAAAAGCTAGATCTGGACAATCCCAACCAGAGACTATGACTCAGGGGAAGGGAAATAGGTCCCAGAGAAAGGGATTCCTTAAGTCACTGACTTGCCTCTGAATGTGGTTTAGATCCTTCCATTGTTTGATTGGATTTTCTCTCCGTTTTCCCAAGTGTTTAGAACTTGAGTGGATTGAGAAAGGGGGGAGGCAGGGAGTAAGATTCCAAAACCCCTTAACCCAAGCTTGCGGGGACAGTGCAGAGCCGGCTTGGGATTCTCTTTCTCTCCCTCTCTCTCTGCCCCTCCCCTGCTCACACTATGTCTGTCTCTCTCAAAATAAATAAATAAACTTTAAAAAAAAATCTTTTAAGTGTTAAAAGAGAAAATTATAGCTTTGAGTTATACTTCATTAAATATTAATGTGATCTTCCTTGCTTTGCTTTATATTACATTTACCCCATGTATCTGTATTTATAGCTATGTATTCAGCTTTCTTTGTCTTTTTTTAAACAACCAGAGATATTTCACAGAATTTGTTTTATTCACATATTGCGATAACCAATGTGTCTGGTCTTATTTAAGGCATTTAACTTTTTTTCTACATAGTATGATTTTTCTTGGTTTTTTTTTTTTTAATGTACTTACTTTTCTTGAATAGACCGTATCTGTGGGTCTGTGTGTGCACGCGTGTGCTCACACAAATGCACACGTCTTTTACCTTTTTTCTCCACTATGATTATTTGGAAACATACTATCTGTTCTTTTATTCCGTGGGTTGCTATATACAAATGCCTCTCAAAGGTAATAAAATACAGTTCTCCCTTTCTTTATCAATAGAAAATGGAACAGTAGCTATACCTCTTTCCTGACCTGCACCCATAATCTCAAACCCCAATATCAAGCTTTAAAATTGGAAAACTTTGGGGGCGACTGGGTGGCTCAGTCGGTTAAGCGTCCGACTTCAGCTCAGGTCACGATCTCACGGTCCGTGAGTTCGAGCCCCGCGTCGGGCCCTGGGCTGATGGCTCATCCCATCAGCCATCCGAAGAGCCTGCTTCGGATTCTGTGTCTCCCTCTCTCTCTGCCCCTCCCCCGTTCATGCTCTGTCTCTCTCTGTCTCAAAAATAAATAAACATTAAAGAAAAATTTTAAAAAAATTGGAAAACTTTGCAGTTATATTTACTATTTTAATTTATCCCAATATTTCAGTATTCTGTTTTTGAACATCTAATGATCAACACACTGATGTTCTGTAACCCATCAGTATCAGGCACCGTGATAAATTGGGGTCAATTCTCAGCTTCAAGGACTGCCCACCACTAGACAATCTGCCTGTGTTTCTTTTTTTTTTTAAGATTTTATTTTATTAAAAAAATTTTCTTAATGTTTATTTTTCAGAGAGAGAGAGAGAGAGAGAGAGAGTCAGAGCATGAGCAGGGGAGGAGGAAAGACAGAGAGACACAGAATCCGAAGCAGGCTCCAGGCTCTGAGCTGTCGGCACAGAGCCCGACGCGGGGCTTGAACCCACGAGCCGTGAGATCATGACCTGAGCCGAAGTCAGACGCTTAACCAACTGAGCCACGCAGGCGCCCCTGGTTGGTTTTTTGTTTTGTTTTGTTTTGTTTTGTTTTAAGAAAGAGGGGTGGAGGGGGGCTTGATTTGACAACCGTGAGACCATGGTCTGAGCCGAAATCAAGAGTCAGACGCTCAACTGAGCCACCCAGGCACTCAAGAATTCTTATTTATGTCTACAGAATCTTATTCAAGCTAAGCTCTTCCCACAGTTTATTGTACTGTTTAGAAAACACCTTTCCCATTATAAAATATAATACATTTTATTATGAGCCTGATGTGGGGCTCAAACCCACAGACCGCAAGATCATGACCTGAGCTGAAGTCCAATGCTCAACCCACTGAGCCACCCAGGAGCCCCTTAAGATTTTATTTTTAAGTAATCTTTACACCCTATGTGGGGCTCGAACCCACAACCCCCAGATCAAGAGTCGCACGCCCCACCAACCGAGCCGACCGACTGAGCCAGCCCCTGACTGTAAGTTTCCTAATTCACACAACTGAAGAGTGGTTTTGCATGGAGTCCAAAATCAAGATGTGTAAGGACCCGTCCTCCCATCCTAACTTCCGGAAGGCTTACAGCAACTTGTGGAGTCCAAAACGATTCTGTGACACAGCAGGAATGTGTGAGATTAGCATAATAACAAGATGAACCAAATTGTAAGAAATTCAATTAAGCATCCAACCACCCACCTCCAGCATCCGCTCCGGGTGTGGCCTCCCCCCCCACCCCCCACCAAGTCCAACATCAACTTTTTCTCGTTTTAAGCCTTGCAAGTGACATACCTCTGTTTCTTGGTTTGTCTGTAAGGCTCCCTTCTTCCTTCTCATTTTTATGAGCTATTTGTAATTTTTTTTTAGGAGTAATGACATTTATGACCATTTCCCCCCTACCTTTGTTTTTTCTCTATTTTTTTTCACCCAGGCAAAGCAATACAATGTCCTACACCTTCAGTTAGTTTAGCTCATTAAAGTCCGTTTGGGATGCCTGGGTGGCTCAGTTGTTAAGCATCTGACTTCAGCTCAGGTCATGATCTCAGTTGGTGAGTCCGAGTCCCCCGTCGTCGTTTGAGCATGAGCCCTGCATCGGGTGAGCTCCAGGCCTGCATCGGGTAAAAACACGGGCCCCGGGTGAGCCCCCCTACCCTCTCTCCCTCCTTCTCTCTCTCTCTGCCCCTCGTTCACTTGCACCCTCTCTCTCTCAAACCAATCAATCGATCAATAAATAAAGTCAGTTTGGGAAAACAATTTTTATTCAGCAAGATCTTTCTTTTTTTACGCCGTCTATAAATGTTACTGGACTAGTTATATCTTTGGGGCAGAGACTCATTAGGCTACTTGCTGGTGCTGAGCTGGCCTGTTTTACTTGCCACTTGCTCCCGCATTTAGATAAAAATAAGCTCTGATGAATTTTTCCCCGTGGCATGACATTTCTCTCTCAAGAGTCTTTGCAGAACACTTGTCCTGGTCATAATCCAGCATCAGCTACCTTCTATTTGCGCGCGGTCTCGAATTTCTGGCTCATCATGGGCTTTTTTCGGTCTCGGATTTTGAAACATCTGTTCTGGTTTATTTATGCTCATGGACCAATGCACCATTCCAAACCAGCAGAGAGCTTCTCTGAGCACAGGGAGGGATTGTGCTTCCCAAGCTTCCCGACCACGTGAGGCAGATGAGGGGGATGAAGATCGCAGACGGCATCTCCCCCTCGGGTTTCTGCCCCTCCCGAACCCTAGATTCACACCTGAGCTCCCTCCATCCTGAATGATGCTCCTGGCCAATCTCGTTCTAGGGCCAGATCTGAAAGCTCCGGGTTATTTTAGGTTTTGTTTTTCTCCGTCCTTTCTTTTTCCCTTTCCTTGTTGGAACTTAATATTCTCTTAATGAAATTCATCTCACATTTGTTGTTGTTCTTCCCCTGTAAATTTCCAGCTTCCAGACACGGGATGGAGAGTAGTAATTCCAGTCATGTCCTAGGAAATGCTGAATGAGGACCCGTAGCAGGGTAATAAGATGAGTTCAAGGCCAGCCATGATAAATGAGAGTAACTTATTATTTTTTTATTGAAATGTTTATGTATTTATTTTTGAGAGAGAGAGAGAGAGAGAGAGAGAGAGAGAGAGAGAGAGGACAGAGGATCGGAAGAGTTCTCTGCGCTGACGGCAGTGAGCTGATGTGGGCGGGGCTTGAACTCAGGAAATATGAGATCATAACCTGGGCTGAAGTCTGACGCCCAATCAACTAAGCCAGCCAGGTGCCCTATAGCTCTTGTTTTTAGGAATGGGCCTAACATTTACTATCAGGACGCAGACACCTGTCAGTTTCTCTGACCGGAGCTGCTCCTCCCTGGTCCCTGCTCAAAGCAGCCCCTGCGCCTCACCCAATGCCCACCAGGGGCACTCTGGTCCCATTCGTCCAGTCCAGACCCACTACCTGTGACTTGGGCTCACCCCTTGCCAGAGCCTCTCACCGTAAGGGATGTGTCCCTCTCCCACATCATCTGTGAAGTCGACATAGGCACCTGGAACCTCGAGACTGGGATGGGAATTTTACTCAGTTGGATCCAAGGGATTCAGGGTGCCCATGCTGAAAACACGTGCGGGTGAACACACACACACACACACACACACACACACACACACACAATCGCCCCTGTCTCACAGATTCTGGATTCTAGAATATGGGAGCCAGATCTCCCTTTATATACCTTCTCAGCACACCCATGATAGTATTAACCTCTAGCCCATACCTGGCAGAGAAATGAATCTGAGGAGGAGGAGGTGAAGACCACCCACTCCCTTTTAAGAGGGAGGTATGGGCAGATCAGCTAGAGATTGTGGCCTCCATGACACTGGTCATGGGGAAGCAAGAGGGATTTGGTGGCCTTGTCCTCCTCCAATACCTACACAGCATCCCACCAAGGCTGCCCCCCCACCCGGGGCAAATCTAGACTGAGGAGGGGGTCTCCACTTAAAAGAGACACAGGTCCTGACCTCCCAAGAATCCTTCTCCATTTCTGCCCTAAACAGACGTCAAGCAGGGATGCTCATCTGTGACAAACCCCTCCCCTGGAGGAGGGGACAGAGAGTGACCTTCACCTTAACCATGAAGTAATTCTGGGAGCCTAAGGCTGGGGCAGCATCTCTTGGAGCAGACTGTGGATGAAGTTTACACAGTGCTGCATGGAGTCAGAACTCGTCCCCCCATCTCATGTGTGGCTGGCACAACACTAGGTGAGTGCCCATCGGGGACACTGGAGGAGACAGAGCTGGTGTGGCCCAAGCAGCAGGGCAGGTGGGTCCCAGCCTGGGCCCTCTGGGAGCCACACCCCACCCCGAGTTTCCTGGTCCCTTCTGGACTCACCTAGGGCTCCATGTGGGCAGACGAGGGTGAGGGTCTAAGACAACAAACGAGAGCCAGTGGAAGAGGAGAGGGATGGGGGGGGGGGTCGATGGGGCAGCCGCAGGTCCACCTGGGAGCCCAGCCTGAGGCAGGGGAAGGCTGTGGGGGTCTCTGTCCTCACTGAGGCTCAGGGAAAGGTTAAGAGCAGATCCAGGATGAAATCAAGTCCCCTGTGTTCAGGTGCCTTGGGATATAGGTCTCTGGCTGGAGAGGGGATGCATCTCTTGGGAGAGATGGGTTTAGTGTTCTCAGGAATGTGGGTATTTCCTGGGTAGGAGGAACGGGAAGAGGGTTCTTTAGATCAGGCGGCTCAGATGCAGTCAGGCTATAAAGGGGGCTGAGCTCACACGTGTTGCATTATGTATATGACCAACAGTAGTATTTAGGGAATTAGGGGCCTCCCAGCTGGCTCAGTTGGAAGGGTGGAGGAGTGTGAGACTCGTGATCTCAGGGTCGTGGGTTCGAGACCCATGTTGGGTATAGAGATTACTACATAAGAAATAAACTTAAAAAAAATTTCAGAGGGTTAGGTTTGGAGTGGGAACCAAGAGAGGTATGGCACCGGGCACGAGTTTGGAAACTGAAGCAGGGATGTGGATGGGGCTGGGCCTGGGGGCGTGGAACAGGTGTCACTATGATGGAGGGAGTCTTCACTCCCCTCGTAGCCCAGGATGGAAATCGTTGAGAAGCTCAACCTAGGGTAGGGCCATGCTGCAGTCCGCCGAAGTCTGGAGCGGCCCAGGAAGCGAGCAACGAGTCAGTCTTGAGTAGCTCACACCTAAGGGCAGACCAGCCAATCAGTCCCCTCCTAAGGAAACTATGTGCTTGCCGGTGATTCTCAAACAGTCTGCTGGGGAGCTTAGGAGTGGCCTGATCTGAACTGCCCAATCAGGTGAGTAAAGGCTGGGCCGGCTGGCTGCAAAACATTCCAGTCCCGATCATTCTCTTTCATTGGCCTACAGCCTCTTCAGAAGCGATGATACCACGAAGGTGTATCTTAGGTAAGGAGGACCCCAAATCTCACCCCATCCCCCACGCAGTTCCCACACCCCAACGTCATCCCAGTCTCCTCCCCACCCCTGGCCACCTCAGAAGCACCTCTGACAAACAGCTCCATTCTTTTTTTTTTTTTTTTTAATGTTTATTTATTTTTGAGACAGAGAGAGACAGAGCATGAATGGGGGAGGGTCAGAGAGAGAGGGAGACACAGAATCAGAAGCAGGCTCCAGGCTCTGAGCAGTCAGCACAGAGCCCGACGTGGGGCTCAAACTCACGGACCGCGAGATTGTGACCTGAGCCAAAGTCGGACGCTCAACCGACTGAGCCACCCAGGCGCCCCAGCTCCATTCTTTAACAAACCATAAACCTTCTGTCTGTCTGGGAGCCCAGTCTCCCCTTAACACTCATCCCCCAGAAAGCCTCAGCAGCTCACGACCTGTTTGAGCTAGATGCCTTGCAGGGATAGCCCCAAACCAAATTCTGCACCTTTATTATTATTTTTAATGTTTATTTATTTATCTTGAGGGGGGAGGGGCAGAGAGAGAGAGAAAGAGGGAGAGAGAGGATCCGCGCTGTCAGCACAGAGCCGAGGTGGGGCTCGAACCCACGAACCATGAGATCATGACCTGAGTTGAAATCAAGGGTTGATCGCTTAACTAAGCCACCCAGGTGCCACCCCCCAAAATCCGTACCTTTAAACCACCCTAACCTGGCCTTCTTCCCTACTCATCTGCCTTCCCTGAGGATCCCACGGCCATTTTCCCCACCCCACTTTCCTCCTTGAGATATAATGATTTATAAGAAATCCGTATTTGATCATTCAGATAACCGAAACGTATCTCTCATGTACATTTGGTCTTCACAAATTCCTGAAAATGACTCAGAGCCATAAAGGTGAAAGGAAGGCGACTTTTGAACCCCACCGAAGCATGGGAGCTGGTAGCCAGGAGGACCAAGCAGGCAGACGAAGGAGGGGAACATTCATTCCCACCTTCCCCACCTCCTGGGAGGGGAGAAGGGCCAGAGACCGAATCGGCCAATGGCCAATGATTAATCGGTCGTGATTATGCAATGAAGCCCCATAAAAACCCAAAAGGACTGGGTTTGGAGGCCTTCCAGGTCGGTAAGCAGGTGGAGACTGGGGAGCATGGGATGCCTGGAGAGGCTCAGGAACCTTCCCCAGACCTTGCCAAGTGCATCTCTTCATCTGGCTGCTGATTCATATCCTTTATCAGAGCCTTTAATAAACCGGTAACATAAGCGGGGGTTCCCCCAAGTTCTGTGAGCTGCTCCAGCAAGCCGGACGAACCTAAGGAGGTCACTGGAACCTCCAATCTGTAGCCGGGGAGTCAGAGGCACAGGTGACAGCCCAGGTGGGATTGTGACTAGTGTCTGCGGTGAGGGGTGGGGGACAGTCTTGCGGGACTGAGCCCTTAGCCTGTTAGCTGATGCTATCTCTGGGGAGACAGTGTCAGGACTGAGTTGAATTCTCAGACACCCGCTGGTATCTGAGAATGGCCTGGTGTTGTGTGTGCGTGAGTTGGGAATTCCGACTGGAAAAGAGCCCACTTTATTTTTCCCGTAGGAGTTCCTGTCTGCGTAACAATTTTCTTCCTCCAGGGTTCAAAGGCAGTGGCAGGTAAGACCAAGGAGAGAGAATGGGGAGGGAGGAAGCTGCCCTGGGCATCTGTCCCTCCTTGGACGCCCACCATCGGTGTCTCCACCAGACGCCCCCATGGGCTCAGGTCTGTGGCTGTGCCAGCCCGCCCCTCGGTGTGGGGACCAGGTCTACGACCCCTTGCAGCACTGCTGTAGCGATGACACCATCCTGCCCCTGAACCGGACTCGCCAGTGTGGCCCCAACTGCACCTTCTGGCCCTGCCTGGAGCTCTGCTGTCCCGAGTCCTTTGGCCCCAAGAGGTTTGTTGTGAAGCTGAAGGTCCTGGGTACCCAGTCCCAGTGCCCTTCGTCGCCCATCTCCAGGATCTGCCCCAGGTAAAGGCGCCGACTGCTCGCGGCTGAGGGAAGGAAGCAGGGATGAGGGACACAGAGGGTTCTAGGGGGATCCCCTTCCTGTTATTTTTATCTCCGGCCATTTCTGGAAACTTCCCACTCTTTTCCTTGTCTCTGTCTCATAATTTCCTAATTTTTCTCTCTCTGCAGCTGAAGGAGCTAGACGAGCTCCTTACAAAAATGGAATGTTTTGCATTTGCCAGCACAGACCCGCACATATCACCAGCTTCCCGCCCCCCCCCCCCCCCCCACAGCCCCCTGCAGGGTTGGCAGGAAAACAGAGAAGCCAACTGACCTGACCTGCAACCTGCCTGCTGGTCCCTGTGCTGCCCATCTTTGAACGCTCAGAGACTCCCCCACGACCTTCAACTCCTTGTGCCTCAGTCCCTCACCTGTAAAATAAGCATGTTACCCACCTCCTTGATGGACGTTTTGAGGAAGACGCGCAGGATTTGAGTATTAGGGTGAGCAGGATGAGATGGAAACTCTTGAAAAATCTGCATGTGTATTTTGAAATGGAGACAAATAAAAAATATAAATTAGCCAAAGGCCTGTGTAATTTAGAAAGCTCCTTCTAGAATATCAGATGGCTTAACATTGCATACGTGTATATATAACTGAAACTTCTCATTTTCTTATTTTTTAATCTCTTCTGAATCTGAATAAAGGAAACCTCATTTAAAATGGAGTCTGGGGTGGCCGGGGTGCCTCAGTCGGTTAAGCGCCCGACTTTGACTCAGGTCATGATCTCACAGTTTGTGAGTTCGAGCCCTGCATCGGGTTCTCTGCTGACAGCATGGAGTCTGCTTGGGGCTCTCTCTGTCCCTCTCTCTCTCTCTCTCTGCCCCTCCCCAACTTGCACGAGGACGCGCGCGCTCTCTCTCTCTCTCAAAATAAATAATTACACATAAAATAAAATATAAAATAAAATAAAATAAAATGTCAGAAGCCCAGAAGGGGAGGGGAGGAGAGGGGTAAACTTTCAAGCTATACCTCACAGAGTCCTTCGAAGAACCAACTGGAAGAAGCCCACCTCACTACCTCAGCAAGAGGAAGATTCTGTCCTGGCAACAGCCCAGCCAATGAGATGATCGCACCCCAGCCAAGCAGAAGATCGCAGCCCAGCCAATGAGAAGCCACTACACTCAGAACTCCCAGTTTACTCCAATGGGCTTTTCCTTACAACAGTCCCTCCCACCTCCGGGCTTTCGTCTCTAAACAGTGGTTCTCCCCTTTGTTTTCTAGACTTGCCTGTGGTTTTGCCATGGCTTGTGTGTGTCGAATTCCAATTCTCTGCTACTCCTGAAAAACAAAAAAATTGGGGGGGGGGTGCTGGTAAAATAACTGATAGTTTTATTTCTAACGTCAACATTACATATCCAAATGAGATGAGGTCACTATCTCAGAACAGACACACCCATGTTCGCTGTGGCATTATTGGCAATAGCCAAGATATCCATATCCAACAACCAAAATGCCCAACAGAGAAACGGATAAGGAAAATGTGGTATACATTATAGATACAATGGAATATCGTTCGGCCATAAAGAAGAGGAAATCTTGCCATTTGTGACAATATCGATGAACCAGGAGGGCGTTATGCTAAGTGAAAGAATCCAAACAGACAAAGGCAAATACTGTACAATATCACTTATATGTAGAACATACAACAACAAAAAGGTGATTTCGCAGAAAAAGAGCATAGACAGAATGGTGGCTGCCACAGGGTGGGAAGGGGGAGAAATGAAGTGCTCTGTTTTAAGAATAAGTTCTGTGGAGGTGCCTGGATGGCTCAGTCTGTTAAGCATCCGACTCTAGGTTTCGGTTCAGGTCATGATCTCACGCTTTTGTGAGTTCAAGCCCCATGTCACGCTCTCTGCTGGCAGCATGGAGCCTGCTTGGGATTCTCTGTCTCCTCTCTCTCTGACCCTCTCCCACTTGTGCTGTCTCTGTCTCTCTTAAAATAAATACATTAAAAAAAAAAAAGAGAGTAAGTTCTGTGGACCTCAGGAACAGTATGGTGATGATAGTTAATAATATGTATGGCAACATGTACTTGAGAGTTGCTAGGGACAGATCTTAAGCAGTCTCAAAACACACACACAAAGGTTTGCTATATGAGGTGACAAGTGTGTTAATTATCTTTACCTTAGTTATCATTCCAAAACATAAATGTATATTGTGAAAATCAGTAATGACAAACCTCATTAAAATGGAGTTGGGAGGGGGCGCCTGGGTGGCTCAGTCAGTTAAGCGTCAGACTTCAGCTCAGGTCACGATCTCGCGGTCCGCGAGTTCGAGCCCCGCGTCGGGCTCTGGGCTGATGGCTCAGAGCCTGGAGCTTGCTTCCGATTCTGTGTCTCCCTCTCTCTCTGCCCCTCCCCCGTTCATGCTGTGTCTCTCTCTGTCTCAAAAATAAATAAACGTTAAAAAAAATTAAAAAAAAAAAAAGAAAAGAAAAAATAAAATAGAGTTGGCAGATGTGGGTAGGGGGAGCTCTCATGTCCTAGCACTCATCGTCAATTGCACACCCAACAGGAAGAAATGAACTTGACCTTGTATGGTCTTGACCTTGCATGTGGCTATTACTCTTCCACTCTGGCCCAAGGAAGTTGCTTTCCTCGGCACCCCCAGGCACCAGCTCCACTAATGAGAAGCCACCACACTTAGAACTCCCAGTTTCCTCCAAAGAAATTTTAATTCAGAAAGCCTTCTCGAGTTACCCCTTCTCTCCTTAAAAAAGTGTGCCTTGGGGCACCTGGGTGCCTCAGTTGGATAAGTGACCGCCTCTTGGTTTCAGCTCAGGTCATGACCTCACAGTCTGTGAGTTCGAGCCCGGCGTCAAGCCCTGCACTGACAGTGTGGAGCCTGCTTGGGGTTCTCTCTCTCCCTCGCCCTCTGCCTCTCTCTCTCTCAAAATACATTAAATAAACTTTTTTTAATTTTTTTTCAACGTTTTTTATTTATTTTTGGGACAGAGAGAGACAGAGCATGAACGGGGGAGGGGCAGAGAGAGAGGGAGACACAGAATCGGAAACAGGCTCCAGGCTCCGAGCCATCAGCCCAGAGCCTGACGCGGGGCTCGAACTCACAGACCGCGAGATCGTGACCTGGCTGAAGTCGGACGCTTAACCGACTGCGCCACCCAGGCGCCCCAAATAAACTTTTTTTAAAAGTGCGCCTCTCCTTTGCTCCCTGGACTTGCCTGTGGCTTTCCCACAGCTTGTTTGTCTGGGATTGCAATTCTCTTTTATTCCCCCCAATAAACCCATCTTTTGCTGGTAAAGTAACTGACAGCATCTACTTTTGAGGCTAACGACACCAAAAATGTTAACTTTGTGTGAGGTGATGAATGTGTTAATTATCTTGATCTTGGTAATAATTCCGCACTACATTGTACATCAAATCATTGTGTTGTATACTTTAAACACATACATACGTTTGTCAATTATCCCTCAATAAAGCTGAAAAAAACCCACTTAAACGGGACCATTTCAATGAACAAAGCATGACATGAAACATAATTACAAAGCAGCTTTTGTTTTCACACCTCTTTCCTTTTCGATTTTTTTCTGATTCTTCCCCCGCCCCTGGATAAAAAGGTGAAATGCCATGAAATTTTCTGGCCTCTTTTATTTTTTTTTAATTTTTCTTTAATGTTTATTTATTTTTGAGGCAATGCAAGAGACAGAGTGCAAGCAGCAGAGGGGCAGACAGAGCGAGACACAGAATCCCAAGCAGGCTCCAGGCTCTGAGCTGTCAGCACAGAGCCCCACGTGGGGCTCGAACTCACGAACCGTGAGATCATGCCCCGAGCCGAGGTCAGAGGGTCAGCTGACTGAGCCACTCAGGCGCCCCGAATGGCCTCTTTTATTTAATAAATATCCTCTTCTGACCAATTGAAAATGTCCAGAAGCATGTAAAAGTGAGAGCAACCATCTTGACTTAAGCTTACATGTCACGCTCCCTCCTAGCTCTGGCCCTCCGCAAAAGTGGAAGCCTGCGTACAAGGGACGTGGGCGCCTTTTATTTTCCCTAGCACGCGCTTTTATGCACCTCCTCCCAGTTTTCTGACTTGGTTTCCGAACCCACCAATGTAGGAGCTCGGAACCCTCTGAGCTTCACTGCTATCGCTCCCCAGGCTCCTACAGCGGTGGGTCCTCCTCCATCAGGACCATCATGGTGACCCAGCACTGACACTCCCTGAGCTTTGCAAATATTTAAAGCTGCTTCCTCCCCTTCTGGGTGCCTTCTGGCTTCCACCCACACACACATCTCTCACCTGAACTTCCTTCGATGGGGGGCAAGCGCCTCAATCCCGCTTGCGTGTTTACATTCCTTCTCAACCTTGCAAGGTCAGCAACCAAAATCCAGCGGCAGCTAGGCTGGCGGGCGTCATGCAGATGTCCAGGCAGCTACAGCAGAGGGGCCGCTGCCAGCCACGGAGGTGTGGGCTTATGCAAAGCGAGGGCTACTGCCTGGGGACCCCAGTGCCTGGATGGGGCAGACGCAGGTATGAGGGCCCGAACCTCACGTGTGTAACTTGGGATCTGTCTGGGTAAAGGGGTGCAGGCTGGCTCCATCCCCATGGGAGATGCACCTGTGCAACCCCCCCAGGAAGCAAAATCAGGTGCACTGCGCGCGGCACGACTCTCCCCGGACTCCAAGGGGCGGCGGAGTCCTGACCGGGCCCCGGGGCCGCCAACGGAAACCATTAAGGAGGATCACAGCCCCATGCGAGGGCAGTCGCAGCCACTAACTCAGCAGAGTCCCAGAGTCCAGGAAGCCCCAGGGGCAGCAAAAGCGACCGCGCTGCGAGCCTAAAGGCGCGACCTCGACGGAAACATGGCGGCCCCCTCCGCCGCAGCAGTGCGCATGAGCGAGCTCTGCTGGAGGCGCCTGCGCACTGCGGCGCTGCGCCGCACCGCACGCTCGGCGTCCTCCCGCCAGAAGGAGGGACTGCTGGGGATGCTGGGCTGCGAAATCCCAGGAAAGGGTGCCCCGCAGGCCTTTTGAGTGACAGGGTAAATGCTATATGCTGCTGTGTTTGGTGCATTTTAAACCCGCCCTTGATCCCACCATTGGATGCTGTTATAACCCCTATAAAAACGAAATAACCCAAAACACAGACCAATCCAAGGCGTGACGAGTCCGTTGATGCCTCTTTGGATAGTAAGGTCCTGGTGATCTGTGTTACATTTGCTCATCCAAGTTCACGGTTGGGGCGGGGGTGAGTGCAAATAGGTTCAGGATAAGTTTTACCCCCTTCTCCTTGGGAAGTTGACCTCAGGCATGTTCTCTGGATACTGTTTCTTTGGAACCACCGTGGTTTAAGATAAAGGCGTAGTGTCAGCTGTGTTATCAGGCAACATTGTTTATCATTTAAGAGCTCGCCTGATCCGCACTGGAAGAACTGCGACTATGTGACCGGAGTTAGAGATCCCTGGAAAAGGAATGACAGACATAGCTTTCTGGACACAAGGAAAGTCATTTTAGGCCCCCAGGGCCATCTTACGAAACAATGTAAGAATAAACAGCCAGGAGGTTGACTAATCCTATCAGGGCAATAAATCAGAGTTAAAACTCCCAGTGCTCATTCATATGTGAAGACAGCCTTGTGCACACTAAGGAGTAATCTTTGTGGGATCTAAGCCCTTTTGAGCACTCAGATACTAGACCACAAGGAGCCAGAGAATTGATAATGCTGACCCTTGCCAAACCTAGTGGCTTTGACCTGGACTCAGTCATGTTAAGATGATTTTTCCGCCACGGGGCACCTGGGTGGCTCAGTTGGTTAAGCGTTCCCCCAGTTTTGTTCAGGGAGACACTACTTTGGAAAAGATCCACCACATTTTCCTCGTTGAAAATAAAACCCTTTCTTTCCCTATTCTTTGGCTTCATTGTGTCTTGTGGTTCAACACTACCAAGAGGCCAAGATGTGAACCCAGTTTCTGGGAGCAAATGGACCCATAGGTCCAGAGGGCCTGCATAACCTGTGGACTACTTAAGAGAGAAGTCTCAGTTTTTCCTGGGTGGATTTTCTTGTTTCTGAGCACAACGCTTGCCTGTCTTGGAAGCTACACTGAGTTTCTCTCCTCTAGTCTGTTTTCCATTCACAACAACTATGTGTCACAGCAGCCGATTTCTTCAGTTCACATACACAAGTCACAATAGGCTTCAGCTCAGCAGAGCAGAGTTAAGAGGACATAAGAGGGAAACCCAACATGCTACCATGACAGCGTTAGACACATCTTTATGGGGATGCCTTGCAACTATCTAGGTGGTCCTTTCTGGCCTCCCGAACAGGCAGCCCAGTTGAAAGGGGTAGGCCACGTGGTTGGAGATGCAAACTATCTCACATGTAGATCCTCATACGGGACAGGAACCATCAGCTTGTATCAGCCCATGAGCGTGGCTTCCAAAGTATACAAGTGTCATATTCAGAAAAAAGAAACTTCACCCAGGAAAACAAAAACTTATTCCTTAAACCTTTTTTTAAAAATTTATTTATTTTTGAGAGAGAGAGAGAGAGCCATCAGGGGAGGGGCAGTGAGAGAGGGAGAGAGAGAATCCCAAGCAGGCTCCACACGTCAGCGCGGAGCCCATGCAGGGCTTGAACTCACGAACTGTGAGATCATGACCTGAGCTGAAATCAGGAGTTGGACGCTTAACCTACAGAGCCACCCAGGTGCCCCCTTAAACCATTTTTTTTAAAACAGTCCAGGCTACGTCGGCTATGGGCCCAATGACGATCCACTTAGTCTGGTCAGGGGTCTTTTCAATGATAAACAATGTTGTCTGATGACACAGGTGATGAGGGAGCATAAGGCAGGCTGACACCCCACAAACCACCCCCACAAGGTGGGATGTGTGTGATACATCAGTCACTCCTGGCTGCCCAAGGACAAAGGAAAGGGAGAGAAAACCAATGGTTAACTGATAGAGGTCACAGTCATGCAGGATTTGAATCTCCATCAGTTTACAAATATCTTAGTAAATTACAAGAAAAAGGCAACCTTATCAATAGTCGAATCTCCAGGAACCCCCTATTGTCTTAATGCTAATGCTTTGCTAGAAGGAAAAACAACCTTAGCTTGACAATAGCTAGGCCTCCAGTAATCTGTGTCTCCTTCAGCATATGGAAATCCCTTTAAGAAACTTCCTCTTGACTTCACCTCCCCCCAACTCCACACTATATAAGCAGTCACTCCTCACAACCCCAGCACAGCTCTTTCTGCCCATGGGTCCTGTCCCCATGCTTTAATAAAATCACCCTTTTGCACCAAAGATGCTTCAAGAATTCTTTCTTGGCCATCAGCTCTGAACCCCCATCACTCCAAAACCCCATCACAGGTGACACCCCACATTTATCTTAACCCCGGATGGTTCCAAAGAAACAATACTAAGAGAAGGTCATTAAAAAAGCCCTGTGGCGGGGCGCCTGGGTGGCTCAGTCGGTTGAGCCCGACTTTGGCTCAGGTCGTGATCTCACCGTCTGTGAGTTTGAGCCCCGCGTCGGGCTCTGTGCTGACAGCTCAGAGCCTGGAGCCTGCTTTGGATTCTGTGTCTCCCTCTCTCTCTGCCCCTCCCCTGCTGATGCTCTGTCTCTGTCTCAAAAATAAACAAAACATTAAAAAAAAAATTTTTTTTAAAGCCCTGTGGCTATTGTCCAAGATTCTTGGGATACTTGCTCAAGGAGCTCAGCTGCCAGGCTGTGAGGAAGCATCAGTAGCCACGTGGGCAGGAACTAAGGTCCCTACCCACATTCCTAGACTGAACTCCTAGGTAGCACCCGGAAACAGCTTCCCAGGCACACAAATGAGATGTTCTGGAAGCAAATCCTCCAGGCCCAATCAAGCCACCCTAGCTAATACTGTGGGAGGGAGAAATGAGCCTACCCACATTGTATACTTGTGAAGAAAAGAAACGATTGTTGTTTTTTTTAAGCCATGAATAAAAAGAAAGGAGACACTTTGTGTTAGAAATAAGCCCACCGACCCAATCAAAGGAGGGACACGGAGACTTGGAGTACAGTGAAGCAAGTCTTTAATCAACGTTCTTGCAAAAGCAGGTGTCTGAGGGACAGGTGCACTTGGGGCAGTTACAGCAGACGATTTATTTCCTAGCATATAAGCCCCTCCCCTAGTTCCTCATTGGCTGAATACTACAGAGGTTAAAGCCTTACCCAGATGTTGCCAATGTCTATGTAAGGCACGTTTGGAGGGCTTGGAATTCGTGCAAACTGCACATTGGAGGCCATCCAGAATGTGTTTAAACACTTGGAACTAAAACCCTGGGCCCATCCTACCTCATATTTCTTGATAATGTAGGACATAATCAATTGGTGTATTGTTTCAATGTTCCCTTTACATATGACTCAGTGTATCGCACACAATTTGCTTCAGAGTTTCCCCTTTTAATGTTGTTACTGGCAAAGCACTCTAATATGTACACAAAGACTTAAGTGTAAGAATATTTATCATCTCAGGGCGCCTGGGTGGCTCAGTCAGTTAAGCATCCGACATTGGCCCAGGTCATGATCTCACAGTTCGTGGGTTCAAGCCCCACATTGGGCTGTCTGCTGTCAGCACAGAACCTGTTTTGGATCCTCTGTCCCCTTCTCTCCCTGTGCCCCTCTCTCTATCTCTCTCTTTCAAAAAAAAAAAAATATATATATATATATACACATTTTTAAAAAGTCTATTGTCTTGTTTTTAGGGTAAGACTGGGAAAGCTTAGGTGGCCTTCAAAAGGAGACAAATGAAATAAGTTACAATTTATTTGTAAAATGGAAATGTAGGCAGCTGTAAAAAAATACCTGTGTGCTTTGGGATTTCGAGGGGATATGTATCATACTATCTTAGTTTAGAAATGGAAGGGCACCTGGGTGTCTCAGTCAGTTAAATGTCCAACTTCGGCTCAGGTCATGATCTCACAGTTTGTGGGTTCACTTCCTGCGTCTGACTTCAGCTCAGGTCATGGTCTCATGGTTCGTGAGTTCAAACCCTCATTGGGCTCTGTGCTGACGGCTCGGAGCCCGGAGCCTGCTTCGGATTCTGTGTCTCCCTCCCTCTCTGCCCCTCCCCCACTCACACTCTGTCTCTCTCAAAAATAACTATTAAATTTCTTTTAAAATAAATAAATAAACAAACAAAACTCCGACTCCCTTCCTTTTAAAAGACCTCCACCCCCATTGGCACTCCTGAGTCCAATCCTGTTACCAGTTTCCAGCATCAGCCGCTTTGTAGTTTTAAATAATATGCTTATAATTCTCTCTCATGGGTTTAGGGGCCCAACTCTACCATTTACAAGCTGTGGGATTTTTTTGCCAAGTGACTTGAGTGTCTCAGAACTTCAGTGCGCTCCACCCACGAGGAGGTAACAACACTTCCCCCGGCCGATGCTTGTAAGCGTACAATAAAGTAAATGCATTTGTAAATACCGTGGGAACTGGGGGGCTCCAGTGTATTTCTTATCCAAGTCGAGTCCATCCCTGGAAACATTTTGTTTTTAACTGTTTATTTAGTTTTGAGAGAGAGAGAGAGAGAGAGAGAACACGAGTGTGGGAGGGACAGAGAGAGGGAGACAGAGGATCCGAAGCAAGCTCTGTGCAGACAGCAGAGAGCCCCATATGGGGCTCAAACTCACGGACCGTGAGATCATGACCTGGGCTGAAGTCAGACACTTAAGCAACTGAGCCCCCCTGGGTCCCCCTGGAAACAGTTTGGATAAAAACGTTTGAGGACATAAGAACTTGGATTCTATTTTTTTTTTAAGATATTTTTAAAGTTGTGGGTTTTTGTTTTGGTTTTTTTTTTAAGTAATCTCTACACCCAATGCGGGTTCAAACTCATGACCCTCAGATCAAGAGTCACACGCTCTTCTGACTGAGCCAGCCAGGCGCCCCCGCTTATGGTTTTTTCGTTTTTGTTTTTGTTTTTGTTCTTACTGGCTGACTCAATCAGCCTTGCCTCTTGCTTGACCCTAGGTTTCATGGGATTTCTATGAAGATAATTTAATGATACAGAGAGTCATTCTCCTGCTAACAACGTTTATGATTTGGCTTTCCAGTCAGTTGTACGGTTTATCCAGAACATTCTCTTCCATGTGGCCAGGAACTCCTTGCTGGTAGGTTCAGAATTATGAATGAAGCACCCAACTAATTCATTGAGAAGACAGGAATGGAGTTCTTCTGTGTCTGTGTTCCCATCAGCTGTTCTGTGTGAGCGGTGTGTCCCCATAGATGAGTCTTCTGGTAGGGTGCCATGGGCACGGGCAGGCATTGCAGAAACCTGCGTGTGCAAATACCAACCCACACAGTGCTTGCCTGGGCAGCACATATACTAAAATTGGAATGATACAGAGAAGATAAGCAGAGCCCTGCATGAGGAACACACACACATCCATGAAGCGTTCCTTGTTAAAAAAAGAAAAAAAAATTGGGGTGCCTGGGTGGCTCAGTCGGTTAAGCGTCTGACTTTGGCCCAGGTCATGATCTCGTGGTTCGTGGGTTCAAGCCCCGCATGGGACTCTGTGCTGACAGCTTGGAGCCAGGGCCTGCTTCAGATTCTGTGTCTCCCTCGCTCTCTGCCCCTCCCCCCTCTCAAAAATAAGTAGACATTTAAAAAACATTAAAAAAAAAGAAAAAGAAAAAAACAGGGACACTTGGGTGGCTCAGTCAGTTAAGCATCTGACTTCAGCTCAGGTAATGAGCTCACGGTCCGTGGGTTCGAACCCTGCATCGGGGTCTGTGCTGATAGCTCAGAGCCTGGAGCCTGCTTCCGATTCTGTGTCTCCCTCTCTCTCTGCCCCTCCTCCACTCACTCTCTGTCTGTCTCTCTCAAAAATGAACAAACATTGAAAAAAATGTTTAAACAGAAAACAGAAAAAGCAAATACCAACCCACACAGACTCCTGCCAAATTAGGGGAGAAGGGCTCATTTATATGCATGCATCAGGCTGTATGTAACAGGCCTCCAGCCTGGCCAGTCTCAAGGATTAACTTGCTTCCAGGTATCACACTCCTTGCCTGTTGACTCAAGGCCCTTGATTTGTTAACAGAACTCATTTGCTTTCTTTGAGACCGCTGGCCTTGGGCAATAAGGGACCAGGACTTTCTCAGGCCACAGAGGCCAGCAAGTCTTTTTGAAGCCCCCCTTAAACTTCCTGATTAGCTCAGCAACCTTTTCGCGAAATGTTTCTTTTTAAGGTCACACAGATGACTTCACTGATCTCCCTTTCCGCATCTGTAGACCTGACCCTCCTTTGCAGAAAGAACAGAGTACGGTCCTCTTGCACAAGCCCTGGAGACTAAGGAATGACCTTTTTGTACAACCTGCCCAAACCCCAGGCACCAAGGAACTAGAACTTCTTGTACAACGTCTGGGCACTGAGCTGACTCAGTAGCTGGCATCACGGACTCTGTGCCTAAGCCAGAAATGTCACAGATCACTGTGGTCCCTTAACTGATTAAACCCCTTTAAAAATCTCCAGGCCAGGCAGAGACCTGGGAGTTGGACTTTAGACAAGAAACCGCCTTCACCGCCAAGTGGCCCTTCATGTGATTTTCTCAGAAACCCAAATCGTCGACTTCCTTAGTGTTGTATCAAACACCAACAATATCAGTTCAAATTAGAGGAAATCTATGCCAACACCGGCTTCTTTTTTTTTTTTTTTTCACTTTTGCATAATACAGATTTTTTTTTTTTTTTTTAATTCTCACGATAACATACAGTGTAGTCTTGGCCTCAGGAGTAGAACTAGTGGTTCATCCCTTACGTACCACACCCAGTGCTCATCCCGAAAAGTGCCCTCCTTACTGCCCACCACCCATTTTCCCCATGGATCCCCGCCACCACCCCCCCCCCAGGATCACTCTCCTTAATAATGACTTTCTGAAGTTTTCCTCATAAGTTGGCGTCTCGTCCTTAAAATACTCGGGTCCCGGCTGCTCCAAGGCCTTTTGTGGTGGGGCCACCCCCCCCCCCCGCCCCCGTCCTTTGGTCTTTACCCCTGTGGGCCCATCTCCCTGTCACCCAGGCCACTCTTCCACATCGGTCTGCTTAGGAGCCCACGCAAGAATCAACTGTGGCTGCAAAGTTACTTGATGGCCGTTGCACTTGCATCCTCTGCCAAATCTGCATACTAATCCCTTAGGAATGAGAAGGCGCTGTTGCCTGGCAGGTACCAACGTTAAGTCAACGAATCACTGGCGGCCCCGGGTGGAAATCACGACCTGCCCTATCCTGCCAAGCCGCCCCGAGCTGTTCCATACACAAGACACAAACACTCATGCTTCACCGATTGGGTTTTGGAAGTTAAGCACACCCTGGGCTGCCGGGTTAAACCTCATCTCGTGACGCACTTTGGGTCCTGGTTTGTTCGTACTTTGCTCCGGGTTTTTGCATCTGGGCGCACGTGGGTGGCACGTGAGCGTCCAAAGTCGGACGCTCAACCCGACTGAACCACCCAGGCGCCCCCAGGACGTGGACATCTTTGAGGAGGACCATTTCTGCACCCTCCATAGCCATTAGATCACGCAACCTTTCAGAGATACAATAAATCCAACAGTCCTAGTCAGTTGAGAGGCTGAAAGAAGAAATTAGTAAAAATCTATCTAACTTACCGAGTGTCAAAGGGCAGAAGAATCTCCTAAGAGGGCTGATACTAGGAGAGGCTAGATCCGGAGGCCCGGCAATATTGTCACAGACTCGCTGCATCTCTTCTGCCTTTTCAAGAGTTGACCACACTAATTGTGGCTTCCCTCTTGGTGGAAAACTGGCCTCCGGAAGTTTCCATGGGTGTAGGTATAGGCCTCCAGGAGTGTCTGCTATTGGGGCACTTGGGTGGCTCAGCGAGTTCAGTGTCTGACTTGGGCTCAGGAAATGGTCTCATGGTTCGTGAGTTCGAGCCTCACATTGGGCTCTGTGCTGTCAGTGGGGAGGCCGTCTGGGATTCTCTCTCTCCCCCTGGTCCCCAATCTCACGCTGGTCCCTCTGACCCAACAGCCTCCTCTCTGCATCCTAGCTGATTGTGCCTATAGGCATTGTGGGATCAACATAATTTCAGTAACTCTTGGCTCTTAGTTCTTCATGGTTTGGGTTGCTATTGCTGCTATTAGCAGCAAACCACTCCCTGGGACAGGCAGGCCCCCAGGAAAACCACAGAACAGGTCCCACGCGAGGCGAAGAGGCTGCCCCGCTGCAATTAAGATTAGGGAAAGGCGTGTGGCACAGAGTGAGGACAGGCGGGGGCGGCGCGCCCTCTGGCGGTGGGAGGAGGGAACCGCCGAGAAGAGTGCCGCGTCTTTTTCCCAGCGCCAAAACCAAGCCCAAGGTCAGAGCTGATGATGATGTTCCATTGGGCGCGCGCTACCTGCCAGGCCTAACGCTAGTCGCGCCACCTACGTGAAATACAGTATATGTGAAACTGCTTTAAATAATTATTAGTTTCTTTATTTACTGTGTGACTTCCCCACTGGAAAGTGCGCGCAAGAACTTCCGTTTTACTTACGGCTGAATCCCCCC
>NW_026057588.1:9970461-10017400 GCF_023721935.1 Panthera uncia
CGCCCAGCAGATGCTTCTGGACATTTTATGGAACCCTGAGACCCCAGAATTCCCTGAATGGGCAGCCCCCAGCCCAGAATTCCCTGAATGGGCAGCCCCCAGTCTCCTGCCAAAACCTGCCTGGGGCTCTTCCCTGGGTCAGTGTTGCAAGGGGATCGGGTGTGCACCTCTAGACCCCAGGGGCACCCTGTCTCCGAAGCTGTGGACAGCGCTGGGGCCAGCAATGCCAGGCGCGGGAGGCCTGCATGGTAGGAAGGGGAAGAGGAGTTTAAAAAGAGGAGGGATGGGCTACAACTTGGGAGCCAGGGCCCTGCTCTCTGGTAGCCTCCGTGTTCCTGGCAGAATTCCAAGAGGTGTGAAAATTCGAAATTCCAAGGGAGTTACTTAAAAGGGTCTCGGTGGCAGGTCAGGGGGCTGTGATCACCTGTGAGCAGAGGTGGCCTGAATGAGCCCACGTAAGGGAGGGGACACCTGTAGGAAGTCCTGGATGGGGATGGGGGCAGACTGAAAGCAGTCCCCGTCCCCAGAAAAGAGGAACAACAACGGGGGCGCCTGGGGGGCTCAGTCGGTTAAGCCTCTGACTCTTGATTTCAGCTCAGGTCATGATCTCACGTTTCGTAAGTTCGAGCCCCGCTGTGAGTTCTTTGCTGACAGCATGGAGCATGCTTGGGATTCTCTCTCTCTCTCTCTCTCTCTCTCTCTCAAAATAAATAAATAAGTAAACAAACAAACTAACTAACTAAAAAAGAAAACGAATAACATGAGGCGCCTGGGTGGCTCAGTCAGTTAAGCACACGACTTTGGCTCAGGTCATGATCTCACAGTTCGTGGGTTCGAGCCCCGCATCCGGCCCTGTGCTGACAGCTCGGAGCCTGGAGCCTGCTTCCTATTCTGTGTCTCCCTCTCTCTCTGCCCCTCCCCTGTTCATGCTCTGTCTCTCTCTGTCTCAAAAATAAATAAAACATTAAAAAACTTTTTTTAAACCGCATTTCACAGATGAAGAAACCAAGGATGGCTTAGTATGTGATCTTATCACCAACTGTGTGCAAGGAATCAGGGACATAATGGTATGTGACAGAGAGAAAAAAGCTCCTTCCTTATCTTTAAATGGGGTGGTTATACATCCTGGATTGTTTGGGACAGCCCACGTGGGCCTGTTGACCCAGCAGAATTATCAATAGCTCCCTCTTTCTCTCTCGAGTGTCATGGTTTGAACAATACTTATAGACTTCACTGTATAGCAGGAGAGACAGAAACTAATCCGAGAATTGTACAGATAACTTAATAAGTACCCTTGTGATAAATATGGAGAAGTTGATGTGGGGAAAGCAAAGAGGGGGACTTGTCACCTCTGAGGAGGCAACACAGAAGGACAGTCAGGATGGGGTGTGTGAGGGGGAGGTGAGCATTCCAGGCCTGGGAATGTCAAGGAAAAAAAAAATGGGGATTCTGCATTGTCTTTGTCTTTGCTCTAATCAGCATTTTTTTTAAATTTTTTTTTAATGTTTGTTTATTTTTGAGACAGAGAGAGACAGAGCATGAACGGGGGAGGGTCAGAGAGAGAGAGGGAGACTCAGAATCGGAAGCAGGCTCCAGGCTCTGAGCTGTCAGCACAGAGCCCGACGCGGGGCTCAAACTCACGGACCGTGAGATCATGACCTGAGCCAAAGTCAGACGCTTAACCAACTGAGCCACCCAGGCGCCCCTCTAATCAGCATTTAATTAGTCTTCTTTCACTATTGATACAACGAAGACGAATGCTTTTTTGCTAACCGCCAGAGACTCTGAGGAGTTTTTATAATGGCTGAATTAATTACAAGATCAAATAAAGGCAGTTGGTGAATTAAATAGTTAAAAAATCAACGTCCTAAAAGGTACAGAGGGTAGATTTAATTTCCTATTTAAAAAATACCCTAGTAATACAGTTCTCAGGATTAGGGGTAATATAACAATTACCCATTGAGGCTCTTGTAAATGCTCACAAGGGCATGTCCCACTCTGAGGCTGACAAGATACAGAATAAATAAAATTCTAACACAGGAATACTTCACCCTACCTGGCTAAAGACTATATGCTTCGTAAGCAATCCGATGTGTACATATTCCTGCTTTTTTACAAAAGGCGCCCTCATGTTTTGTAATCTTAAAGGTAAGGTACAAAGTTCCTGAATTTCTTAAGGTTCCCCATTTATTTAGGACTTGTACAGGGGCTCCCGGGTGACTCAGTTGGTTGAGTGTCCGCCTCTTGATTTTGGCTCAGGTCACAATCCCAGGGTCGTGGGATGGAGCCCCACATCAGGCTCCATGCTGAGTGTGAAGCCTGCTTAAGATTCTCTCTCTCCCCCTCTCCCCTGCTCTCAGACTCTCTCTCTAAAAATGTAAATAAATAAATAAATAAATAAATAAACCTTGCACACAGTGCGGACAAAGTCCCCTGGGGACAGGGTAGTCAAAGCATCCTCAAGGGCGGCAAGAAGGGCAGGGAAGCTAGGGGAAGAGGGCCTCAGGAGTGAGTCGGGTGAGACTAGGTTGAAGGCAGGCCGTGGCGAAGTGCTTAGGATCCATCCTAAGAGTCGTGAGAAGCCACAGAAAACGGTGACTCACGTTTGAGGGTCGCTTGATCAGATCTGAGCTTCGGCCTCATGGGGGCCAAGGTGCATGCTGGAAAGTCACCAAGGGGGTGGGAGAAAATCCAGGTGCAAGGAGACGGTGACTGGACCCAGGTGGGGAGAGTGGAAATAAATCAGGGTGGTCTGATTCATAAGATATTTGGGCGATAACAGCAACATGACCAGGGAGTGAGCTGGATACTTACCATTCAGTATATATTCAGCGCCTGCTATGGGCTGGGGTACTCAACACAAGAGGGGACACACTAGAGTTTGGTCAAGGATGATGCTCTGATGCATGGCTTTTGTACCTGGAAGACAATCATGTCATTCCCTTAGACAGGAACTCCTGGAAGAGGGCTGATTTTGGAGGAGAAAAATCATAAACCATTTTAGGAATATTCATGGGAGGTCCCTGTGGGGCATCGAAGTACAGGTGTGAACCAGGCAGGAAGATACACAGTTCCAGAATTCATCTGAAAACTCCAGGCTGGACATAAACACCTAGAAGTCACTTGCATTTTAGTGGTGGCTGAAGCCATTACCTGGATGAAAAATCACCCAGCAGAAAAAAGAATAGTCTAATGGTCAAGGAAGGAAGAATGAGTCAAAGAGGGAGAGGAAAAGACCAGCTGAGAAGCAGAAAGAAAATCAAGACAGTCTTACGACACAGAAGCTGAGGAAAGTGAACATTTCAAGAAGGATGTGGTCAGCGATGTCAAATCCTGCCTAATTGCCCAAGGCCACCCAGCTAATAAGGGGCAGGGCTGAAATTTAAAACCAGGTCTATTTAATAAATAGCACCAGAACAAATGGCTAGCCATTTAGACACCAAATTAAACCCCTACCTCACACCATATGCAATTATAAATCCTAGCTGAGGTGGGGGCGCCTGGGTGGCTCAGTTAGTTGGTCAAGCGGCTGACTTTGGCTCAGGTCATGATCTCACGGTTCATGAGTTCGAGCCCCCCATCGGCTCTGTGCTGACAGCTCATAGCCTGGAGCCTGCTTCCCATTCTGTGTCTCCCTCTCTCTCCGCCCCTCCCCCGCTTGCACTCGATCTCTCTCTGCCTCTCAAAAATAAATAAACGTTTAAAAAAGTTTTTTTTAATAAAATAAAAATTTTGATGTAGCTCTATTTCCTGATCTGGCTGCTGGATACATCCTGTATTCACGGTGCGAAAAGGAACACAGTTCTTCACGCTATTAATTCTATTAACCATATTTTAAAAGTACCTTTGTACATTTTGCTACATGTATGCTATTCCCTAATGCTTTTAAAAGAGACACAAAATGTACATACCCAACGACTCAACAATACTAGTTATGGGATTCTTTTCTTCACTTTGCAAAGTGGTAACAAAAAGATAAACAACTCGAGTTATTATTATTTTTTTTTTTTTAGAATTTTTTTAAGGAATCTCTACACCCAACGTGGGGGCTTGAACTCATGACTCTGAGATCAAGAGTTGTGTGGTCCACCAACTGAGCAAGCCGGGCACCCCAGCCCAATTTATTTTTCAAATGGACAAGGGAGATAACAGGCAATTGATAGAAGACAAATCCAAACGGGCAGAAAACATAGAAAAATAATCTCCTGAGTGGTTATAAAAATGCCATTTAAAGTTACAAAGAGATATTGCCCTCTTCTGGGGTGAATGGGGACTCCAATACATCGCTGGTAGAAATAAGGATTTTTAACAGCCTTTGGGGGAAACAATCTAGTAACAACTAAATACATACAGTCTTTGACTTAGAAAGTCTATATTTATCATTTATAGATGCTTCAGCAGGTAGGGCTGGATGTCTGATAACATTTTGTGCAGCATGGGGGAGGGAAAAAGAATTGCAAAGCTCCAAAAAAGCAAAGATTGGGTCAAATTGGTAAGCCCACAGCATGAAATGCTATGCAACTCTTACGACGATTGAATTAGAATTAGCTGCATTGACCTGGCGAGATGCACAAGAGATAGTAGGTGACAAAAGGCAAAGTGATGCGCATGATTTCATTCCGTTATTTAAAAATATATATAGGGGTGCCTGGGTGGCTCAGTTGGTTAAGCGTTCCCATTTCGGCTCAGGTCATGATCTCATGGTTTGTGAGTTCGAGCCCTGCACTGGGCTCTGTGCTGACAGCTCAGAGCCTGGAGCCTGCTTCGGATTCTGTGTCTCCCTCTCTCTCTGACCCTCCCTTGCTCATGCTCTGTCTCTCTCTGGGTCTCAAAAATAAATAAACATTTAAAAAAGTGTGTGTGTGTGTGTGTGTGTGTGTGTGTGTGTGTGTGTATGACGGGAGCTTTGGGGGACGCCTGGGTGGCTCGGTCGGCTGAGCGTCTGACTTCGGCTCAGGTCATGACCTCACGGCTCGTGAGTTTGAGCCCTGCATCAGGCTCCGCGCTGACAGCTCAGAGCCCGGAGTCTGCTTCGGATTCTGTGTCTCCCTCTCTCTCTCTGCCCCTCCCAGGCTCATGCGCTCGCTTTCTCTCTAAACACATAAATAAGCTTAAAAAAATAATAATAATAAGTCAGAGCGCAATAGCATTGCGTCCCCCCAGGGTGGCTACACCTATCGTGGCGAGCACTGAGTAAGGCACAGAATTGTGGACTCACGACCTTGTGCGCCTGAAACTAACATAAAACTGTGTGCTCCTTATACGTCAGTTACAAACAGTGGGGGGGGGGGGGGCGTCTGTTACCTCAGTCCCTCCGGGAGGAAGAGAGATGAGACCCGGGCCCCCACCGCATCCTGTTGCAGCCCTGCCAGAGAAGGAAGCAGAATCTGGGGTCCGGTGTGACCCGCCCGTCCCGCCCGGGGGTGAAGCAAGGCCTTCCCTACCTCCTGGCCCCAGCAGATAAAGGCGGCCCCGCCCGCCAGCCGCGAGCTCCTAGGCATCCCTCCGCGCCCCGCCCGCCATGTCCCGCCGCTGCGAGCTGCTCACCTGGGCCCTCCTCGGCCTCGGCCTTGGGGCGCCTGGAGAAGAAGCCCCAGGCTCCTGCTGCCCCATAGTGCCCCGGAGGGAATGGAAGGCCCCGGCGTCCAAGTGCGGGGAGAAACTACAACACCCCGTGCGCTACGTGGTGGTGTCGCACACCGGGGGCAGCCACTGCGACAGCCCGGCCTCGTGCCTGAAGCAGGTGCAGAACCTGCATAGCTACCATTCGAGGACGCTGAACTGGTGTGACGTGGGTTACAAGTGAGTGCGGAGCCGGGACGGGTGTAGGGAAAGGTGTGCGGGCCCGAGCGGCCACGGGCCGATCTAGGGCCGCCTGGCTGACACCCTGGGCCGCTTACTCGGCCCCTCGGTGGCCTTGGCTTCTCCCCAGGGTCGGCACACAGCACTGCGCATGTGCGGGCGGCCTCAGGGGCCTGGGGGGGGGGGGGGGGGGAAACGGGGGGGGGGGCTGGAAGGCCAGGCTCTGCCCACCCCCCCACCCCCCCTCCCCAGGAAGGGACAGACTTCGCCAACGCAAAAGAAGGCGTCCTCTACACCGGAGTCCCTTCACAAAGCCTGCCACCTTTGTTGGGAGGCGGACAAGCAGGCTGGGGAAGCGTGGGGCCAACTCCAGTCTCCGCTGGTTGCCGGCCGAGATCCGGGCACTGATGCGCGCTCTCTGCTGGTTGGCTTCCTGTCCCTGCTCTGCAGTCAGCTCCTTTGTGGCCCACCTGGTCACTAAATCAGCCAACACACACACACGCAAAGCACTTAGGACGCCACCGGGCATGCGGTGGGAGCCCCCCCCCCCCCCCCCCCCCCCCGAGTTCATGGACGCTCGCCCTTAGGCACTGTGCCAGGCTCTGTGCCGGTGTGGGGACCGGGACGCGTCAACAGCGCGACTCTGGCCCCGGTGGGATTTCAAGACCCACAAGGAGGAACAGGTGGGAAACAAGCAAAGGCAACCAGATGAATTCAGAGAGTGATGGAAGCAATGGAGAAAGAAAACAGGGGGGCTCGAGGGGTCTCTGGCTCGGGTGGGGGGGGGGGCGTGCGGGAAGAGGGGTAAGCAGGGGACCGAGCAGGAGTAATTAATGGCTGTGAGGGCCAAGTGAGAGGGTCATGCCTGAAGAGCAGAGGTCAGGATGGCTGGGGGGAGCAGGGAGGAGTGACATGAAATGAGGAAGACCGGGTCGGGCTGGGACACACGGCACAGGGCCTCGTGGGCCCCGGTATACGGGAGCCACGGGAGGGCTGTGAGTCCGCGAGAGGCAAGAAGCTCCCTCTGGCGGCCGTGGGGACAACAAACTGCAGGTGGGTAAGAGCAGAAACCCCAGCTCCCTTTCCGGGGTGACAGGCGGGGGGTCCCACACAAAGGCTTCCGCAGCCTTTGAACTTTGAACCCGACGGGTTCTCAGACCTCGGTAAGCACCAGTCACCTTACTGGAAATCCAGGTTGCCAGGCTCCACCCTTCGAGACTGCTTCAAATAGGGCTGGGGTGAGGCTGGGGACTCTGGGCACCTCACTGGAAGTCTAGAGGCCACCGAGGGAATCCTCAGCTCTTCTGGCTCAAGATTTCACAGTTCAGAGGCTCCAACTCCCGGGTTTTGTCTCCTCCAAGACCGAGGGGTTCCGATTCTGAGCGTTTCCACGAAGTAGTGAAGACAACGCTTCAGCCGCTGGCCTTGAACTGCCTTATAGAAAAGCAGGCTGAAGTCTCTTTCTCAGATTTTAGGATTCAGAGTCTGATCCAACTGTCCTGGAACTCCCTCGTCACATCACATTCTCTCTCTGAGCCTCAGTTTCTTGACCTGTAAGAAGGGTTCCTCGCTGTCCCCACCTGGTGGCGGTGCTGATGGTTTAAATTAGAGGCAACCATCTCACGCAAACCTAGCCAATGCCAATTGCCTGTACCAGGGGCTGGGGCAGGGCCTTAACCAGCCCAGTCCTGGGGGCCAGCATCACTGTGGAATTTCTAGTCTCTTCCGGGCCAGATTCCGAGTCTGGCTTCCTGTGCGTGAGATTCAGGACCCAAGATTCTGAAGTTCCAACGTTCTGTACGTCACAAGAAACCCTTTGAGCAGGAGGGCTGAGGCAGCGGGTATTTGCAACATCAAAATGCCGACCTTCTAGTTAATTCCAACGGGCCAAGTCAGACTGGCCCAATCAAGACCTGTCAAATGAGTCTTAAGGATCTGCCGCCAGGCCTGGAAACCTCCCAGAGGTAGATGCTGGGACTCCAGGGTCTGTATCTGGTGGTGACACCAATGCTTGAGTCCCAGATCCTGTCACTCGGTGTACCCCAGCAGGGAACAGGAAGCAGGAAGCAGGCTGGGCCAAGGGCAGAAGAGCTTCTCAGTGGAGAGTTCTGAGAGGCAGGGGTCTCCGGGGCGTGACCTTGGCAAATCCCCTCCCTTTCTAAGTCTCTGCTTCCTTAGCTTGAAATGGGGAGGACAGCAGCACCCGCCTCAACAAGTCAAGAGCTCAACAAATCCTCCCGGGAGGCGGGAGGAAGCAAAGAAGAGGATCACGTGGGTGGGAGTCCCAGGGACCCGGGAGGGAAAATCTGGGCTCCGGCCCCTATCTGGCTGTGTGACTGCAGGCAGATGTCCCCACCTCTCTGATTCTCTGCCGAGTGGGGGCAGTACGGACTCAAGGGTTGCCCGGAGGGTGACAAATGGTGCTTGTAGAGAGCTGTGCTTGGCAGGTGGCAGGGGCCAGAGGCATTGCTGTTATTTCAGAAGATGATGGAGGGGAGGGGAGGGAGGGAGGGAGGGGGTTGGGCGGAATTGTGCCTGAGTAGTAGGGGGCAGGGTGAGTGGAGGAGGAGGGGGGAGTCCTCCCCCAGGATGCCCTCCCTCACTCAGCAAACCCACCCTCCCACCCACCCGCGCAGCTTCCTGATTGGAGAAGATGGGCTCGTGTACGAGGGCCGGGGCTGGGACATCAAGGGCGACCACACGGGTGTCACCTGGAACCCCATGTCCATTGGCATCTCCTTCATGGGTAACTACATGGGTAAGTGTCCAGCTGTAGGGATGGAGGGCAGACATGGGGTCTGGGGGATGGCGCCTCCGTGACCTTGGCCAAGCGGCTGCTTTTCCAAGCCTCCTCTCCTCCTTTGCATAATGGCCATTTCTTTTCAACCCCCGTTTGGGCTAGGATTGGTTCATCTCCATAAAAGTTCTTAGGCCAGGTCCCTGGCACCTAAGAACTGCTTGATTGCTGCCCTCATGGGTAGGACCCCGAGGTCTGGGGGCAGAGGAGGCAGAATGAGCTCCGATCTTGACACTTGCTGAGGGCTTCAGCTGTGCCAGGCACTGTTCTGCGGGGGGGGGGGGGTTGGCCTAAAAGAACTCATTTTATTGTCCCACAGCCCTGTGGGCGGGTGCCACCACTCCCTCCTTTCACAGAGGAGGACACTGAGGCACAGTAAGGTTGAGTCCCTGTGAGGGGACTGGCAGACCCGGTTCTGGGCCCTAGTGGGCCAGAGTGGAACAAATGGAACCCCTGCCCCACACTACCTCTGCCCTTCCACGAAGCGGCAGCCTAACTCCTGCCTCTGCCTCCCCCAGAGCGGTCACCCCCACCCCGGGCCCTCAGGGCCGCCCAGAGTCTGCTGGCTTGCGGTGTGGCTCAGGGAGCCCTGAGCCGCACATACGAGGTGAAAGGACACCGGGATGTGCAGCGGACGCTCTCTCCAGGGGACCAACTCTATGAAATCATCCGGACTTGGCCGCACTACCACGAGTGAGGCCCCGTCTCCCCCTACACCCAGAAACCCCACCGCTTCTCCCCTCCAATAAAGATGCAGCTCAAACTGTGTTCCTGTGTCCCACCCTGTGCCCCCCCCTCCCTCTCTACCTCCCACCAGACCCCCGCCCTTCCCACCCAGCCCTCTGTCCTCGCTGGTGCTTAGAACCCAGAGGCCCCGACCCTGAACCAAGACCCGAGATCCCAGCTTAGAAGCAACATCATAGCTCAGAACCCAGAGGTCTCAGGTCAGAGCGCAGGAATCAGCACCAAGGTGGCCCACGGGTCACCGCCAGCAGTGGGGGGGGGGGGGGCCCCTGGGGGGGCAGGGGACCATGCTCCAGGACCCCCCTTCTTTTTTTTTTTTTTTTAATTTTTTTTTCAACGTTTTTTTTTTTTATTTATTTTTGGGACAGAGAGAGACAGAGCATGAACGGGGGAGGGGCAGAGAGAGAGGGAGACACAGAATCGGAAACAGGCTCCAGGCTCCGAGCCATCAGCCCAGAGCCTGACGCGGGGCTCGAACTCACGGACCGTGAGATCGTGACCTGGCTGAAGTCGGACGCTTAACCGACTGCGCCACCCAGGCGCCCCAGGACACCCCTTCTCTACCACTCGGCCAAAGGGATCCTGCGCAGTTATCTCCGCTTGTACCCCTTTGGGGATGAGCTGCTCACTACCATACCTAAGGTCCCCCCTTTTGTTGCTTTAGGGAGCATGGAAGTTTTTCCTGCCCCTGAACTTCCCAGTCATAGGCGCGCCCAGAAATACACCCAGGTCCCAATGACACCCCTCGCCCAATCCTCATTTCTCCCCGCTCCAGCCCCACACTTCGGTCACACGCTGAAGGATCCCAAGGACAAATATGTTTATTTACAAAATGCACACCCCCTCCCTCCGCCCCCCAGCCTGCAATGCATGGGAGAGAGGGGTCAGGGCCTCACACACGGGAGACCCCAGGAGCACCAGCAGGGGAGGAGCCTGAGCCGGGCCGGAAGGACCCGCCAGCCCCGCCCCTCCACACTGAATGCAGCAGTGGGTGGGGGGGTGGAGGAGCAGTACTCCCTGCCCAAGGTCACGACCTTGTGTCCAGACGGTTCATGTACTCCTGCAAGGCCTTCAGGCGGGCGTCTATTTCCGCCATGTCCGCTGCCTGGTGGTCCGAGCTGTACTCTGTGAGAGCAGGTGAGAGGGGTGGGTGTAGGGGCTGTGAGGGCCCAATATGCTGTCCTCAGACTGTGGGGCAGGGTAAGGGGGGACACGTGGAGTCCCAGGCTCACCTTTGATAGGGACCCAGCCCCCCGAATTAGCCGGGCGTCTCTGACGGCGGCCGCGATCCAGAGGGGTGGACTTTTGCTGCAGGAGGAGGCACGAGAGGGGGTTAGGGACCCTCCCTCTAGTCCTGCCCCCCAAGTCCACTGGAAGTTCTGAACCCGAGGATCTCAAAAAATAAGGGCTGACACCCACTGGCCACTTACTGGATGCAAAATCACCTCCCGGGAGCTTCACCAGAAAGAACCCTCTGAGGTGAAGACGATTACCATCCCCATTTAATTGATCAAAGACACTGAGGCTGAGGGACACACAGGTGATAGGAAGGGGGCGGGGCCGGTTTTAAGACCTTTCATTGGAGGCCAGCGCTGGTGCCCTTGGCCACCATCATCTGCCCCCACCCCACGCCCACCCTCCCCTCCGACCTAAGGCTCAAAACATTCGCCACCAGAAGCATTTCGGAGCCACCCCTGCCCACCTGATTCCCCCACAATGGAATCACGGAGGAAAGGGGCTTCTGGGAGGTTCATGCCGCCCCCTCCCCCTCCAGGGTCTGGGGAAAGACACTCACCGTATTGGACCCACTCCAGGTTGTGGGGCTGGGAGGCTTCCCGCGGCGAACGCTGACGGGAGACGGTAATCAAGGACCGACCCGAGAAGCCTCCGGCACCTCCCACCTCGCCCTCCCAACGTGGTTTCAAGGCTCCAGCCTCCATCACCCAATTTCCCTGCAAAAGCCTCTTTCCAGCCTCCCCGGACACCCGTTTGGAGGCGGTCTCTTCCCCCAGCCCAAGTTTTACCCTCTAGGGAGGGATTCAGAGAAATCCTCAAACTCGCTGCAGGAGCTGGCGGACGAGCAGCGGCTGCGGAGACTGTCCACTAGAGGGAGAAAGAGAGCGTAAGTCTCCGGCGCTCGCCCGGGGCGCCCAGCCCGCCTGCGGGCCCCGCGCTCTGCAGCCCAGTTACCCGAGGAGCTGCGGTGTCGCGAGCGGTTGGCCGCGTCCCCTCGGCCGGTCACGGCGGCGGGCGGCCGAGTCTGGCGCGACCAGGAGACGGAAGGTCCGTCGCCGCTTCCTCCGCTGCCCCGTCGGTTCCGCTGCTGCTGCTGCCTGCGGAACCGCAAAGGAGACGCTCACCCGGCCGCCCCGCTAGTGCCAGGAAAGGCGTCGCTGCGCCCCTACGGGTCGCAGCCCGGGGCCAGTGACTCCGTTGAGGTCACGCGGCCTACGTAAGGAAGAGGCACGCGGACACGCAGACCAGGTGGTGGTGGGAGACAAGGAAGCAGGGCGGGTGGGGGGAAGGGTCAGGAGCGGAGGTGGAGTTCAGGTGCAAAGCAGGAGCAGGAAAGGGAGAGACGGAGCAGGTGACAGGTGATGGGAGACCGCGATGGATGAGGGCACAGGTCAGCGGGCCAGTAAAGGGCCAGGGACTAACTTCATCTTGATCTCTCTCTGCTTCTTCTCCTTGGCTTTCACAAAGGCCGTGGGGTCGAAACGGGGCACGTGACCACCTAGGATGGGGTGGAAGAGTGTGCAGAGAAGAGGCTGGGGTCACAGGATCACGCCTCCACAGCTCTAGTCCATTCCCCCTCCTCCCACAGGCAGGGCAGGGCAGGGCCCGGCCGGCACAGACCTGTGGGTGAAGGCGAGGGGCGGACGGGGCGGCCTCGACCCCGGCTCCCCCGACCGCTCTCCCGGGAAGAAGAGCGGGCGGCACCGCGACCACGAGATGTGGAGCGCTCCCGCGACGACGAAGCCCGATCCTCCCGCACCCGGGGCGGCACCACCGGCGGAGTCTGTCTCCTGGGAGCGCAGGACCCAGTGTCAGTTTCCCGCCGGCCAGCTCCTATCTCAACTCCTATCTCAAGCCTCTTCTCGGATCACACCAACTCCGAACTTTCTGGTCCATCCCACCATCAACTCCCAGACATTCACGCCCTTGCACACGACCCTCACAGACACCTTACCTTGTCCCAGGCTCCCGCCCCTCTCGGAGCCCCAGAGAGCGCCCCAGAAGAACCCGTCTGTCACTTCCCTGCATCCTAACAAACCCCCTTCACCGGGACCCTTCTTCCTGAGCTCTCCCACCGCTCCCTAGAAATCCCTTCCAAAATTCCGTCACCCACCGCAATAAGAAACAGCAGACATCAACCAGATCCCCACCGGCGGGGCCACAACCTTTCACCGTGTGGCCACGCCCTTTCGCTCTACGGGATAGCCTCAGGGTCCACCCCTTCCCAATCTCCAGGCCCAGCCTCCTGACACACGCTCCAAGCCCTGCCCATCTCCCCACAGACTCCGCCCACCACGTCTAACTCAGCCCCACGCGGTCCATTAGATTCCTCCCACCGCTCCGTCCCCACCCACTCTCAGCCTCCCCACTCAGGCCCCGCCCACACGCCCTGGGCCCCGCCCTCCCCCCCTCGACTCCACACCTCCTCCCCAGGCTTCGCCCGTCCAGGCCTGAGCACCCCTGCAGCCCGGTCCCGGCTCCAAGACCCCGCCCACCCCAGACCGCGCCCCTCACCCCCTCTTGTACACCGCCAGCTCGCTGTTCACGGTCCTCAGCCGCGCGCGCAGGCTACGCTCCGACGCCTTCACCTCCTCCAGCTGCCGGGGGAGAACAGGGGCGCGAGGGCCCAGACTGAGGCCGAGGTCCACGGCCCAGCGGCCACCCCCGGCCTGCCGGCCGCCCCGCCCCCTCACCTCCTTGGCCAGGCGCCCGCAATCCTGGCTGCGGCGGCCCACCCCGCGGTGTCCGAGGCCCCGCTCTTGCCGAAGCTCCAGCTCCAGGCCGCGGACGAGCCCACGCAGCGCCTCAGCCTCCTGGCGCGCCGCCCTCCCGGCCAGAGCCTCCTCTCGAGATCGGCCCAGCTGGGCCTCCAGCTCGCGCTTCTCCGATGCCAGGCGTGAAACCCTGGGGGAAGAGGGTAGAGGGAGGACGACAGAGTCGGGAGGGAGGGCGTGCACGATCCTATCATCCTCACTTCTCCATGGGTGCGGGCACGAACCATTTCACCTGCTCCAGGAACCGGGAATGCAGCCCCACCACTCCAGCCGCCCCCACGGCCCCGTAGTCTCTCTTCCCACGGGAGGAGGAACATGGCCATCCATCCCGCGGCGAGGACACAGCCCTGTGAGATCTAATTCCAAAATAAGTCATCAATCTGCCCTTCTCTGTACCCTGAGAGCCTAGCCCTGAGTTCCTGGCCTTACATTGTCTCCCACGCCCCCACCCCTGGCCTCCCAGCCATCACCGCCTCCTATTCACCAGAAGATTCTTTGTAAAATGCAAATCCGATCAGGTCACTACGGTGCTCAAAACCTTCCTTGAGAAAAAGATGTACACACAAGGCTATTCATTGAAGCACTATTTCTTTTTTAAGTTTATTTATTTTTGAGAGAGAGACAGCGGGAGCAGGGGAGGGCCAGAGAGAGACAGGGAGAGAGAGAGAGAGAGAGAGAGAGAGAGAGAGAGAGAATCCTAAACGGACTCCTCGCTGTCAGTGCAGAGCCAGGGGTGGGGCTCGAACCCACGGTTGGAACCCAGGAAACCTCGAGCTCATGACCTGAGCCAAAATAGAAAGTCCAACACTTAACTGACTGAGCCACCAGGGGCCCCAGCACTATTTTGTAATGTTTATTTATTATTTATTTACTTTGACGGGGGGGGGGGGGGGGCAGAGACTGAGAGGTACAGAGAGAATCCCAAGCAACTTCCATGCTGTCAGTGTAGAGCCGGAAGGGGAACTCTATCTCACCAACCTTGAGATCATTACCTGAGCAGAAATTAAGAGTCGGAGGCTTAGCCGACAGAGCCACCCAGGCGCCCCGCAGCCCTATTTATAATAGCAAAAGAGTAGAAATAACCAAAATGTATACCAACAGAAAGGAAGCTGAATTTCTATGATACAGCCACTGAACTGAGTACCACACAACTAGAAAAAGGAAGGAGAAAGAGCTCTATATCCTGTCGCCAAGTGATGGCCAGGATAGAAGTTTAAAAACAGGGCTGAGGGGCGCCTGGGTGGCTCAGTCGGTTAAGCGTCCGGCTTCGGCTCAGGTCATGATCTCGCGGCCTGTGGGTTTGAGCCCCGCGTCGGGCTCTGTGCTGACAGCTCAGAGCCTGGAGCCTGTTTCAGATTCTATGTCTCCCTCTTCCTCTGACCCTCCCCTGTTCATGCTCTCTCTCTCTCTGTCTCAAAAATAAATAAATATTTAAAAAAATTTTTTTTAATAAAATAAAATAAAAAAATAAAAACAGGGCTGAACAATGTTTAATACGTCTCTTTATGCAAAAGAAAAGAGGGGAATTATAAATCATATTATGTTCATATTTTCAAAAATATGTAAGGATAAATCAAAACTTAAAAAAAAAAAAATAGCTTACCTATCAGGGAGAAACCAGTGGCAACAGGGACACAAGTTGGACCCCACTAAATGTACCTTCTTAGTTGTTTTTTTTTTTTTTAATTTTTATTTTTATTAAGTAACCCCCATGCCCAATATGGGGCTTGAAATCAAGACCCTGAGACCAAGAGTCGCATGCCCTACTGACTGAGCCAGCCAGGTACCCCCGTACCTTCTTTTTCAGTTTTGACTTTGGAACTCTGAAAATATTGTATTTAAACAAATTTTAAGAAATCAACCCCTAAAACTTTTATTTTTTTTTTAATGTTTATTTATTTTTGCCAGAGAGATGGAGACAGAGCATGAGTGGGGGAGTTGCAGAGAGAGAGAGAGGGAGACACAGAATCCGAAGCAGGCTCCAGGCTCATGACCCATCAGCACAGAGCCGACGCGGGGCTCGAACTCACAGACTGCGAGATCATGACCTGAGCCGAAGTCGGCCGCCCAACTGACTGAGCCACCCAGGTGCCCCAACCCCTACAACTTTTAAAAGAAACTCGCTCAAATAGATCTAACTGGGTATAAAGTTGGTGGCATATTGGAGAATTATGTCAAGTGGCAAAAACAAAACAAAAATAACGTGGGGTGCCCTGGTGGCTGTCAGTTAAGTGTCCGACTTCGGCTCAGGTCACAATCTCACGGTCCGTGAGTTCGAGCCCCGCGTCGGGCTCTGGGCTGATGGCTCAGAGCCTGGAGCCTGCTTCGGATTCTGTGTCTCCCTCTCTCTCTGCTCCTCCCCCATTCATACTCTATCTCTCTTTGTCTCTCAAAAAATAAGTAAACGTTAAAAAAAGAAAACATTAAAAAAAATAAACTTAAAAAACTTTTTTTAACCTTAAAAAAAAACTATATATTGACAGTTGTTGTCACTTTCCAAGTTTAAATCAATTAGGGATCTGAAAAACACATAGATGCCTACATTTTTGGCAAAACACTGAATTTATCCTTTACAATCCAGAACAAGGCAAGGATGCCACATATCACTGCTTCTTCTCAACACTGTACTGGTGATCCTTACCAATGCAATAAGGAAAGAAAAAGAAATGAAAGATAAGGATTAAGAAAGAATTAACAAAACAGTCATTTGCAGATGAAATGATTATAAACATTAAACATCAAAGGAAATCTACAAATTATTAGAAATAATAAGAAAGCTGGTGGAAGTTACTAGACACAAAATCAACATCTACAGTTAGGGAGGCCTAGGAGGCTCAGTCTCAGTCGCGCTGATGGTGCAGAGGCTGCTTGGGATTCTCCCTCTCTCTCTCTCTCTCTCTCTCTCTCTCTCTGCTCCTCCCGTGCATGTTCTGTCTCTCTCTCAAAATAAATAAAAATAAACTTTAAAAATTTTTTTGAAAAATACAATTATATAAACATCTATATCGTTTATATTTAAATAAACCATTAAAAAAAATCACCCAAAGATAGGAAAAGAATCTAACAAAAGTATGATAGAATAACATCATTCAGACATTAAATAAGACCTAAATAAATACCAAGGTATATTGTTTATATATTGGAGTACTCACTATTTTTTTAAGTAGGTTCCATGCCCAGTGTGAAACCAAATGCGAGACTTGAACTCACGACTCTGAGATCAAGACCTGAGCTGAGATCAAAAGTCAGAAGCTCAACCAAGTGAGCCACCCAGGCATCCTGTGGAATACTCACTATTTATACAGATTTCAGCTTTCCTTAAATTGTTCTATAGATTCAATGCAATACCAATAAAAATTCTAACAAGTTATGGGGCACCTGGCTGGCTCAGTCACTGGAGCAACCAACTCTTGGTCTCAGGGTTGTGAGTTTGAGAGCCATGTTGGGTGTAGAGATTAGTTTATAAAAAAATAAAATCTCAAGCCTATTATTCTAAAAAAAAAAAATCCAACAGGTTTTATGTTTTTGTATTGAAAAACCTATTGATTCTGAAATTTATAAAGAAATGCAAATTTCCAAAAATAACCAAAAAATTCTTAAACTGGAAAAACACAAGTCAGAAGACTTGCTCTACCCAGTATGTCTAATTAGAAAGCTACAATACCTCTAACCTACATATATTATACACACACACACATACACACACATTATTTGTGATAAAGGCGACAATGACGACACAGTAGGGAAAGGATACTCTTTTCAATAAATGTCATTGGACTGATTGACTGGCCATGTGAAAAAAATATGAAAGAGCCTCTACCTCCCCCCAAAATCGATTTCAGGTGGATCGTAGACATAAATGTGAGAGGCAAAAGACAAAAAATTATAGAAGACGATATAGGACAAGATCTTCATGATACTGGGAGAGAAGGATTCTAAGGCAAGACATAACAATTACTAACTTCAGAGAAAAAAACGTATAAATTAGGCTACATCCACAATTCAGAACATCTATTTATCAAAAGACACTATTAAGAGAGTGAAAAGGCCAGCTGTAGAGGGCAAGGAGGTGTCTGAAATACATAACATCAACAAGGGGCTCATATCCAGACTATATAAAGAGCTCCTGGAAATCAGTAAGAAGTAGATGACAAAAGGAAAATAGATACGACAGGTGAACAGGCAACTGACAAAAGAGGAAATCCAAATGGCTACTTAAATATATGAAACACTGCTCAACCTCTTGGTAATTAAGTGGATGCAAATGAAAACTACCAAGAGGTACTGACTGGGCTGACGGGAACTTCATAAGAAGGACTCAGATCTCAACCTCAGAACTCATCAGCCCCAACGCCACCTGACAGTAGGCAAGTACATGGCACCCCCAAGGAAGGTGTCTTGCCAGAGACCTAAATCTGATTAGCCTCTAGCTTTAACAGTGACTTCACAGGAAATACAGGGGACAGAGGAATACACTGACCATGGAGATAAAACGAAGTATTTACAGAGGAAATCTGATGTCTGGGATTTGCTTCTCGGGGAGAGGGGAGGGTGTGGATCAAACAAGAAGGGCAAAATGTAGAACACCGTTGAATCTGGGGCACAAATGCTTGTGCATCCTGCTTCTGTCTACTGTGTGTGCTTGGAATTTTTCCTAATAAAAAACTTCTTAAAATCTGTAGCTCCCCCACCTTCTCCCAGGAGCTCCCCATTTGATTCCCCCTCCTCGCCTCTCCTCCCACCTTCCTCTCCCGTGCTGCGTCAGCCAAGCTTCTCTTTACAGATCCAAGTCCCTCCTCCTGCAACACTTTCTCTCATCCTTTAAATGTCGCATCCGCTGTCCCCAGCCAGGCTAGGTCACGTCCCTCTGTTCTCTGCTCTCATGCTCTCCGTACATTTCCTTCCTATAGCACCAGTCATTGTAGAGTTGGCATTTATCAGTGTGATTATCTGTCTTCTGTCTGGATCCTTACTCCAGCTGTCTGGTCACCGTGAGGGAACCTGAATTCTGTGGTCGGGCTGTGTCCAACTCTACTCCACTTATTACGAGCTGGGTGACCTTGGGCAGTAGCACCTCACATCTCTGGGAAGTGGAACAATAACAATACCTACGTATAAAGTTGTATAAGAATCTACAGAGTGCTTGGACCATATCTGGCACTGAGTAAGGGCTCTAGAAACATTAACTCAGGCCGGGCAGTGTGCCTGGCACACAGTATGAACTGGATAAACACTGATGGATGGATGGATGGATGGATGGATGGATGGATGAATGAATCTTGGAGTCTTCCCAAACTCCCTCACTACAGTTAGGAAGAGGAAGCTGGGAAGAGGAAGAAGCCACCAACCAGCTGTAGGATCTCAAGCCATCCTCTCTGGTTCTGGTTGGCTCTGAGCGACAGAGGGCGCCACGCTGTGGCCAGTCCGGGAAATGCATACATCCACACACACCAGAGAGGCCAGAGGGTAGATCCTGAGGACGAAGTGAGGAAAACACTTATCCTGCTTCCCAGCAATGTACAGCCAGGCTCTTCCAGGAAGACCCACAGGGCTCTCCAGCCCCAGGGGCCCCCACCTCCTCCCTGTCAGCCCTGAACACTTAGCCCTGGCCTAGCGGCCTAGCAGCCACCAACGTAACACAACAGCTACAGAAACAAAGGGGGCTTGGTGCTGGCTGCACGGATTCAAAATCTAGCCTGGCTATATATTACCTACTGTGTGACCTGGGGCAAGTTCTCTAACCTCTCTGGGCCTCAGTTGCCTCCTCTGTAATATGGGGGCAAGAGCAATGTCTACCTTGCAAGGATTAAAAAACTTAAGTCACGAAGGGGCACCTGGGTGGCTCAGTCGGTTGGGCGTCCGACTCTTGATTTCGGCTCAGGTCATGATCTCACGGTTCATGGGATCAAGCCCTGAGCTGGGCTCAGCACTGATAACGTGGAGCCTGTTTGGGATCCATTTTCCCTCTCACTCAGTCCTCCCCTGGCACGCTCTCTCTCTCAAAATAAACAAACATTTGAAAATAAATAAAAATTTAAAATTGAAATGAAAAAATTTTTAAAAAATAAAGAATAATAAAAATAATTAAAAATTAAGTAACAAAGCACTGAGCAGAATCCTTGGCACACAGTTAAATGCTCTATAAATGTCAGCTACGGTTATAATTATCATTGTTCTTACAAAAATTTTATTTGCCCTTCCCAATGGGCGGGACTTCCTCCAGGTGGCAACGGCGTCCTGGATTCAGCACGCCACAGGGCACAGCATGCAGCAGGCACTCGGTAAATATGCCAAAAAGCCTTTGCTCTCTTCACTTTACTCTGCCAGCCCCCGTGTTTTCACCACATCCAACCAAACACAAAGCCTTTGCACACGCCGTTCCCTCTGCCTAGAACACTCTTCCCCACTCGCTTCACCTGACTCACCCCAAGACCCCAGCAGGTTCCTATTCAGCCTCCTAGAGCACAGACTCCCTTTTCTGCCTAATCCCATCTCTGCTAGCAATGCTATTCCCAGGTGGTTATGTGATCAACGTCCATCTGCCCCCTGGGCTGGCCACAACGTGAAGGGCAGGGAGGGGGCCAGCACAAAAGAGGCGCTGAATATAGCCCCACCTCCACCGTCTTTGCACATGCTGTTCCCTTTGCCTGGAACGCCTCTCCCTTACCAGGCAGGCTCCAGTCTCCCCTCCGGGCTTCCCAAACTCCATCCACTGGGTATCTTCACTGTCTACAGACAGAGCTATCTCCCCCACTGGACCTGGAGTCCCAGGAGGGCAGGGCCAGGATTGGCTGAATCATTGCTGTGTCCCCAGCACCACCCAGCACAAGGCAGGCACAGAAGAGGGGCTCGGAATAAATGTTTGGTGAACAAGGGACCACCACCCTTCCAATAGTGCTGAGCATAGGGCCAGGCAGTGACTGATGGGATGCCTCCTCCCTCCAGCCCCAACCGCATTCGCCTCCCGGACTCACTGTTCCCTCAGGTGCCAGATCTCAGTCTCCCGGGTGTCCCGAGCATCCTGGCCGTCCAGCCCTCGAAGGCGGCCCAGCTCCTCCTTCAGTGAGCGGATGATGCCCTGCAGGACCACAGGGTCCGGCTTGCCCTGGTACAGGAGGGGCAGCGGGTAGTGAATCCTGAGGAAGATTAGAACCGTGGCATCTCAGAGGCCAAGAATCCACCCGAGGGTAACTACCAGACCCTGAGAGCCTTCGAGCAGGAAAATGCACAATTCCAAAAACCTCACATTCCTAGAGGCTTAAGTTCTAAATGCAACTTCCAGCCCCCTCCCTGCGCCCAGATCCCTTGCACCAGCTGGCCGTCCCTGAGACTCCCTTCTAGAGCAATTTTGGAACCCCTGGCATTGATGGGCCGGGTGCAGTCCGAATTAACTTGCTCATCACACGCTGCTGGTGGAGTGAAAACTGGTATCACGTTATTTACCACCAAGCAGTCCTAATTCGATTCCACAGGGGTAGATTCTAAATGGCCTGATCTGCGTCACCGCTTAGCAGAGGAAAGGTAGGGCACCTTGATTAACGGCCGTCCCACCAGACGCTATGCTCATAGGACTGACAACTTCCCATTAGAAAATCCGGGAGCGATTATCAAATGGGGCAGATGCTATCCCCTGGCTACCCAATGGCCATTGCCAGCTCCCTCCTCCCTTGCTGCCTCCCACTGTACAGGCTAAAGAGCCAGGCATTGATTTTAGCAGCATCCCCTACCCATGACCACTTGTGGCCAAATATTAGGGAAAGGCCACAAGACCATTTCTGGCCAGATATGATAGGAAACCTATTGGGCATCTTGTAGGAACACTTCTATTTTCCTGATTAAAAACAAAAACAAAAGCAGTAGATGCAATTAGCAAGTACAGCCCAGTTCTCTTCCTCTTGCTTTGATACAGAAGCCACGCCTGGAGGGCCAGCAGCCATTTTGTGACCTTGAGGAGATAAGGATGAGGTCCAAAAGCCAACACTTCAAGGATGACATAAAAGGAATAACACAATACCAAACCATACAAACCCCAACAGTGAAGATTCCAAAGGCACCACCCCCACCCCGCCCTCAGGGTTTTCTGAGTTCTAACTACACCCTCTCCTACCCACCCACCAGCCTGAGCCTGGAGCCAAGTCCTTTATCCCCACCTGTCAAACTCCACAGAGTAGATGAGGATCAGGTAGCGCTTGGAGTTGAGCTGGGCTGATCTTGAGGCCAAAGGGCCTGGGCGGCCCCCCATCTTGCGATTCCGCAGGGACTCCAGGTCTGTGTAGGTCAGCAGGTCAAGGGTGACCGACTCACTGCTCTGTTGGAAGAGGACGAGAGGAACGGCCAGGCCCGGAGCACACAACCCCCAAAGCCAGGCCACGCCCCATCCATTCGTTGGGCTAGTGGGGCCTTTCCGACACTGAGACAGATGACCAGGATGGCCCTGCCCCAGGGGCTGGCAAAGGACACCAGAGGGAGAAACTGGTAAGAACCTAAATGCTCAACCATGGGGGACAGCTTAGTGCTGTGGCTCTCCAAGTGTTGTCCAAAGGCCCCTGGGGGTCCCCGAGACCCTTTCAGGGAATCCACGAGGCCAAGACAATTTTCCTAATAATACTGTCATGGGCCCTTTTTGCTGTGTTGACATTCTTGATGTTCAAAGACTTTCCTTGGGGAGATCGGTGAGGATATTAACAAATGTGACTTCCTGATACCGGATAATGAAATGTGTCAACACTCAGAAGGTCCACATAACGCAGCGAACCGTATTTTCCAAATGACCGGTGCATGATATGATAAAATGGGCAAAAGATCCAAGCAAAGTTCAAGGTACATCAATAGAGTTTAATGTAATGTAAAACAAAAAGTTCATTGATATGCTCTCGGACTCCACACTGCGACAAACCTTTGAGAAATGACCACCTGTGCCGATTTAATACGTTAGCAAAGAAGGATGTGCACCATGATCTGATAAAAGCAATTAAAGGGGGCGCCTGGGTGGCTCAGTCGGTTAAGCGGTCGACTTCGGCTCAGGTCATGATCTCGCGGTCCGTGGGTTCGAGCCCCGCGTCGGGCTCCATGCTGACAGCTCAGAGCCTGGAGCCTGTTTCAGATTCTGTATCTCCCTCTCTCTGACCCTCCCCCATTCATGCTTTGTCTCTCTCTGTCTCAAAAATAAATAAACGTTAAAAAAAAATTTAAAAAAATAAATAAGTAAATAAATATTAAAAAAAAAAAAAAACACATCGCAACAGACTGAATGCAGAAGCACATATAAGAATCTAGCAGTTTTCAGGGCGCCTGGGAGGCTCAGTTGGTTAAGCATCTGACTCCTGAGTTCCGCTCAGGTTATGATCTCATGGTCTGGGAGTCTGAACCTCTCATCAGGTTCTGTGCTGACAGTGTGGAGCCTGCTTGGGATTTTGCCTCCCTCTCTCTCTGCCCTTCCCCTGCTTGCATGCGTGTGCTCCCTCTCTCTCTCTCTCTCAAAATAAATAAAAATTTTAAAACTAAAAAAAAAAAAAATCTAGCAGTTTTCTATTAAGCAAGGCATTAAACAGATTTGCAAAAATGTAAAACCATGCTGTATTTCCTACTAATTTATTGTGTCTTAGAAAATGTATTTTTTCATTAAAATGTTATTTAACACATAACAGGCTTATTATGGCTATTTTAAGTGAACTCATAAATATCTTGAAGTTATTCTCAGTTTTAATTTATAAAACAACTTAATTTACAATACGGCAAACAGGGGCGCCTGGGTGGCTCAGTCGGTTAAGCGTCCGACTTCAGCTCAGGTCACGATCTCACCGTCTGTGAGTTCGAGCCCTGCGTCGGGCTCTGGGCTGATGGTTCAGAGCCTGGAGCCTGTTTCAGATTCTGTGTCTCCCTCTCTCTCTGCCCCTCCCCTGTTCATGCTCTGTCTCTCTCTGTCTCAAAAATAAATAAACATTAAAAAAAATTTAAAAAAAAAACAATACGGCAAACAAATATTGATAGAAAAAGCCTGCATAAACAAAAGCTCTTTGATGGCCTCAATAATTTTTAAGACCACAAAGGGCCATGATACAAAAAACGGGGTTACATAAATCATGCTCAATGAGCGTAACAGAATACTAAGCAACCACTAACAAGGATGACAAACTCACAAGTTGATGACAATAATAAAAATAGACAATATCTATAAAGCACTTATTACGAGCCAGACGCCATTCTAAGGTTTATACACAGAACTTATTTAATCTTCACAACGCTGTGAAACAGGGACTACTTTATCCCCCATGACAGATAGGAAAACTAAGGCATGAAGGGGAAGTAACTGGCCCAGGGCTCCCAGCTAGTAAGTGGCAGTGATGAGTCTGACTTCAGAATTCATGCTCTTGACCATTGTGCTATTCTACCTACACATACACATGAAGTGCTAACAGTCTTGAGTAGGGGAGATAAAGGGGATTATAAAAGACTGTCAGTTTCAGGGCACCTAGGTGGCTCAGTCAGTTAAGCAGCTGACTTCAGCTCAGGTCATGATTACACGGTTCATGAATTCAAGCCCTGTGTGGGCCTCCGTGCTGACAGCTCAGAGCCTGGAGCCCGCTTCGAATTCTGTGTCTCCCTCTCTCTCTGCCTCCCCTGTTCGTGCTAGGTCTCTTTCTCTATCAAAACTAAATAAACATTAAATAAAAAAAATAAGAGGGGTGCCTGGGTGGCTCAGTCAGTTGAGCGTCCAACTTCGGCTCAGGTCATGATCGTTCGGTTCATGGGTTCAAACCCCACATCAGGGTCTGTGCTGACAGCTCAGAGCCTGGAGTCTGCTTCAGTTTCTGTGTCTCCCTCTCTCGCTGCCCCTACCCCACTCATGCCCTGTCTCTGTTTCTCTCTCTCTCCCAAAAATAACTAAAACATTTAAAAAAAATAATAAGAAAGAAAGACGGTCAGTTTCTAAGTCGCACACTTTAATATGTGAGTGCAAATATCTATAATCAGAGAAATAATGTAGGTCATAGTTTTAAAATGCCTAAATAGCACCCTTGCCACTCCAACGTCCAACCTGCTCCCCCCCGCCACTGTCAATACTTCTAACTACTTGACGTTATACATTTTTTCAATTTTCTGTTTCTCCCACTAGAATGTCCATTTCATAAAGGACAGGAATTTTATCTCTTGTGTTTAGTGCTGTATCCCAATGTCTATCACAGTGCCTGGCACACGATAAATGCTCAGTAAATTACGTGAATGAGTAGCTATACTCACTGATGTGACTAAATTTTTATGAAATATCGTTTAATCTTTTACTTTTTTAACTTTTTAAGTTTATTTATTTATTTTGAGAGAGACAGAGACAGCATGAGTGGGGGAGGGGCAGAGAGCGAGAGCGAGAGAAAGAGAGAATCTCAAGCAGGCTCCACGCTGTCAGCACAGAGCCCGACGTGGGGCTTGAACTCACAAAACTATAGGATCGTGACCTGAGCCAAAACCAAGAGTCGGAGGCTTAACCGCCTCACGTGGTTTAATCTTTTCAAAGCAGATTACAGAGGGGTGCCTGGGTGGCTCAGTCGGTTAAGCGTCTGACTTCAGCTTGGGTCATGATCTGGCAGTTCATGGGTTCGAGCCCCGCATCAGGCTCTGTGCTGACAGCCCATAGCCTGGAGCCTGCTTTGGATTCTGTGTCTCCCTCTCTCTCTGCCCCTCTCCCACTCGCCCCTGTCTCTCTCCCTCAAAAATAAACATTAAAAAAAAAAACAACAACTTTAAAAGCAGGTTACAGAATACTTTGGGAAATATATCAACTATATAAAATTATACATCTGCAAATACACACACACACACACACACACACACACACACACTTTCACAAGTAAACAGAGAAGTGGTGAAACGGCTGGAGTGATTTTCACCAAAATATTAACAGGAATGAGTGTTAGTAGAGTGATTCTTCCTTTCTTCTGGACATCCCTCTGTGACAGGAATTTCCCACATTAGAGTAACCATCACTAGAATCAGAATAAACCACTTACATTTGGGAAAGAAGAAAAAGACAGGCCTGTCCCTTTAAGGAAAGAGCCGGTAGAGGGCCTTGCATCCGTCACATGGCCATCCACCTCCCCAGGGATCCACCCCTAGCTCCCAACCTGCCCCTACCTGGGTGAGAGCTGACTCCAGCATGTTACAGAAGATGTTGAACTGTTTGAAGTTCCCTGTCTTGTGAGTCAGATCTTCGATGACTGGGTAGAGAGAAAAGTCCTTCCTGAAGTCTGACCACCTGCCCAGCCCAAGAGCAATGCATCCAAGCTTCCCAACTTGCCCCCCCTCCAGGGCCTCTGGCCTGAGGGACGAGCCCTCCACCCCCACCCCACCTTAGGGAGTCTGGTCGGGTAGAAGACGCAGATGGGCGGGTTCCTGGTTGACCTCATCTTCCGGGAGAAGGTGATCCCAGGGAAGGACAGGTGAAACCACCCCAGGCAGGCACACTCACAGCTGGCATCGAACTCGCCCCGCCACTGGTCAGCCGTCATCCGGTCCTCCACCTCCAGCTCTAGTACCTGCCCAGACACCACCACCCGCACGGCATGCTCCACACCCCGGAAGACATAGTCCACCTGCAGGCCGGCTGGCTGGTCCATGGCCAGTGTCGCTGGAGAAGGGATGAAACAGAGACCCAGAGGGGCTGAGAGGCCAGGCTCCAAGGCCGGAAGGCCAAGAATTCATATCCTGGCTTCACCATTCGCCAGCTTTGACACCTCAGGAAAGCGATTGCCTCTCTGTGCCTCAATCTCCTCATCCAGAAAACGGGTATAATAATGGAATCTACCGCAGAGTCTTGTCATGATCACTAAATTGCAAAATCCACATAAAAACACTTAGAACTGTGTCCACGCCCCACGCGTGCTGGCTGACAGGATATATGATTTCCAACAAGAGAATCGTGATTAATACACTGATATTAATTTATTAATCCTTATGCTCATTATCTATTAATCAGTCACGCATTCATTCAAACGTTTGTGGAGAAAAATCAAGCTACAAAGGGAGACAGAGAGTACTGAGGTCAGGCAGAGCAGATTTAAAATTTTTATTTTATTATTTTTTTTTTAGAGAGAGAGAGCGCATGCGAGCAGGAGAAAGGGACAGGGGAGAGTGGGGGGAGGAGAGAGGGAGGGAGAGAGACAGACTCTTAAGCAGACTCCATACTCAGAGCAGAGCCTGAATCAGGACTCAATCCCATGACCCTTGGATCATGACCTGAGTCAAAATCAAGAGTCAGACGCTCAACCAACTGAGCCACCCAGGCACCTCCAGGCAGGGTAGATTTTTTTTTTTTTTTTTTTTTTAGTTAAAAAAATTTTTTTTAAACGTTTTTATTTATTTTTGAGACAGAGAGAGACAGAGCATGAACGGGGGAGGGTCACAGAGAGAGGGAGGCACAGAATCTGAAACAGGCTCCAGGCTCTGAGCCATCAGCACAGAGCCCGACGCGGGGCTCGAACTCACGGACTGCGAGATCATGACCTGAGCCGAAGTCGGACGCTTAACCGACCGAGCCACCCAGGCGCCCCTTTTTTTTAGTTTTTAAAGTCTATTTATTTATTTTTTGAGAGAGACAGAGACAGCGCAAATGGGGGAGGGGCAGAGAGAGGAGAGAGGATCCCAACAGGCTCTGCGCTGCCACAGAGACTGACGAGGGGCTCGAACTCTGAAACCACTCTTAGCCAATAGGGCTTACTTAGCCCTCTTCTCTTAGCCAATAGGGCTACTACTCCCTGTTAGTTCTATGGAGTGGAGGTCAGGGTCAGATCTGTGCGTTCGGCATGGATTTTAGGGAGAGCCCCAGGTTGCTTGAGCTCGTATCTAGCTTCAGGTATGTGCACAGACACGGGCAAGTTACTTAATCTCTCTTGGACCCAGATTCCTTCTCTTTAAAGCACATGCTCTCCTGGGTGCTGGGGATACCATGAGAAACCAGATTTCGCCCCTACCCTCAAGAGGGCGGCAGCAGTCAGAGGTATAAAAATGTCACACACACACACACACACACACACACACACACACACAAGTTGGGGGGTAGGGCTCCTGGGCGGCTCAGTCGGTTAAGTGCAGACTTCCACTCAGGTCACGATCTCATGGTTCATGAGTTCGAGCCTGGCACCGGGCTCAGTGCTGACAGCTCAGAGCCTGGAGCCTGTTTCAGATTCTGTGTCTCCCTCTCTCTGTCCCTCCCCGACTCGTGCTCTGTCTGTCTGTCTCTCTCTCAAAAATCAAATAAACATCTTTAAAAATGTCCACAAAAAAAAAAAGTTGACTAGTGGGAAAAAAGGAGACGCTGGGGGTAGGGGTTGCTTTTGTAGCTAAGGTAGCCAGGGAAGGGCTCTCTGAGCAGACGCCTGGAGAGGGGTAAGGAGAGGCCAGGGGAGGGCTCCACGGTGGGATGTGCCTCGTTTATTCTAAGAACAGCAAAGTATAAGCGTGAGGGACGGAGAGAGGGGTAAGTGATGAGATGAGAGAAATACCCGGCCAGATGATGTTCATGCAAGCCTCTGTAAGCCCATAGGAGGATAACAGGGCTCATGTCCTCAGACTGGTGTAAGGATTAAACGACTTAATCCCGATAAAATCCTTGGACAAATCAAGCAATGCCTGACACAGGGCAAGCACTCGATACACACCGGCATTATTATTATTATTATTATTATTATTATTATTAGTTGTGTTGTGTCTTGAAAGGCAGTACAGAAACAAGGCAAGTCCATTTTCTCCTCAGTGTACAGATGGGGAAACTGAGGCTCGGCAGAAACCCACAGCTGCCCCAGGGACAGAGCTACCCAGGACTGCCCCCAACCCAGATCACGGGGACCCCTCCAATGCCTGGTCTCCTCCTCTCCCCCGCAACCTTTGCTCCGCGTCATACTCTCCCCCAAAAAGTCTTCCTAAAGGCTGATATTGGAAAATATAACATTTATGAGGCCAGAAAATGATGAGCCCTGAAACTCTAGGCCAGAGGTCTTTAACCTTTTTAGGAGTCTTTGTGCCTCTGATAGCCTAATGAGATCTCTGAACTCCCCCCAGACAAATGAATAACCAACCCTTGGCGAGTAATTTCAAGGGCTCCCAGAATACCACCCTGAGGCCCATCCACAGATCCCCTTTCTCAAAGGCCCAAGGACAACCGCCAAAGCCCCAGACATCCTGGCAGGCACCTCTGACTCTAGACCCAAGTTCATAAATTTATTGGGGGGGGGGGGGCTCTCTCGAGTTTGGAACTGGCTGATGGAATCGAGCGACCTCTTCCCCCTGAAAATCCATACTCTCACAATTGGGCACTTTCACATTCTCTGGAGGTTCAGAGGTGGGGTTAATAATCCCTGACCTATGGGCAAACAAACAGCTACACATTTCAACGTAATCCTGCTCCCCCCCCCCCCCCCAGCGCCCCTCGGTCCTCCGCGCGAGTGCCAGGCAGCGCTGGCCCTGCCCCGCCCGGTGCCCTGGGCCCCGCCCTCCGGCCCCGCCCCTCCGGCTCCGCGAACCAATCAGTAGTCGCGCCATTCCGGTCACCAAGGCGTTGGAGGTACCGGCAGAACCCCGTAGGAGCCTTAACAGCTTCACCGCCCCACTCACCACCACCCGGCTCGCTGCACCAAACTCCAGGGAGGAGACAGAGGAGTAAAGGGGCCCGTCCCATCCCATCTCCACCACCAACCCAGCCCTGCTCTCCTCCCCCACTCCCCCACAGAAGCTCCCCATTCTCTTCCCGAGAATAGCAGCCCTTCCCTAAACCACGGAGCCTTTCCTCATCCAACTGCCGTGAAGTCATTAGCCTCCGGCTCAGTCCCCAGATATTAAGCCCCTGAATATTCTCCCCGAATTCCACTGTCCCCTTACACACACCTGCCCCCCGCACCTCCACAAACTTCGCCCGCTCCCCTCTTCTCGGCCTGATGGGAGCACCCCTGCTACCTCCACATTCCTTTCCAGACCCCAACTCCCCATCTGGGGATTCTGAGCCTGGAGATTCCGGACTCCCTTCCCCTCCCCGCTGCAGAACCTCCCTCCCTCCATTTTCCAGCCTCCCCCCTCCTACCACATTCCGGAAACCAGCCCTCTTCATTCCCTTCCCCATGTCCCTTACTGCCATGCGGCTCTCCAAGATGGGGGGCGGGATGGGCCACATTCCCCCTCTCCGTACACCAGCCCCCAAGTTCTCCTGAGGTCCCCCCCCCATATTTTACCTGACTTTTGCTCCCTCCTGTTATTCCGCCTGGATTCTGCCTGCATATTTGCCCAAGGTTCTACTCCACAGTGAGGATCTACCCCATTTTCAGCCTGTCTTACTTTCCCCCATATTTCACCTGGATTCTGATCCCTCCCAAATTCTATGTAACCCCCCTCTTCCCCCACACACACACATTTTCCATCTCCCTTCCCTGCAGAGCCTTCCCTGAACACCCTGCCTACCCCCCCCCCCCCCCACCAATTCTGGGATTCTCCAGACCCCGAGCCCCTCCCTCCTTCCCACCCCCCACCTTGTCCTTCTACCTGCATCCTTCATCCTTGCTCTGTGACCAGTGGCCCATCCTGGTTGCTGGTTTCATTCCAGTCCCAAGACTCTTCCTGGCTCCTCTTCTCCGCCTCAGCTTCCCGACCCTGCATTCGAGGCCCCGCCCCCGCCAACCCGTGACGTCAGCCCTTCAACCTTGCGCGCTCCGCGTGGACACCCCAGCACCCCACTCGGGCCCACACAGCTGACCCCACTTCTCGGGCCTCACGACCTCATGGCTTCAGCACACACGCACATGCGCACAAGCCCCCTCAACTTTCCGACCCCAGCCCTCTCCCTCCCGTCTTTCACTAAGATGACTCCCCTCTCCGCTTCCAGGGTCACACCCTGGCTCCTCCCCCTCCCAACAGCGCTCCCCGGATATTCCAGATTTCACAGCCCTCGCCCTACGGTGGGGGTGGGAGCCAAGACAAATCCACATCACCATCTCCCACACAAGACAGGGGTAAATCACCAGCTCTGGCAGCCCCCACCCCGGGTGGTTATTTCCACCCTCTCCGCAGCGCCCTCCTGCCCCCACCACCACACGTTCCAGCCTGACCATGACCTAGCCGGCCTCTCCTAAGCAGTGTACCCCCCCCCACCTCACATACTATACACACCGGCCTGGCCCCGCCCCCATTCTAAGCTCACCTCACCGCCCAGTGGGTGAATTTGAGCTGGCTAGAACTCCCCTCCCTTCGCCCTGCGCTCCCGCAGAATATAGACCAAGAGCCTTCCACACTGTCCCCCTGGAACACATAAACACGAAAGGCTTCTGGGACTCCCCAGGATCCACACCTCCACAGCGCACACCGCAGCCCATCACCACCCCGTGGGGTATCCAAATCCCGCCCCCCGCCCCCCCACTATCCCTCAAAGGCTTGTTGCCTTAGATAAGGACGATGCACACCCGATCAACCAGTGACTCATCGTTTAATTCTGCTCTCTGGCAGCTGCTGTAACCATCCCCCATTTTACGGAGGACGAAACTGAGGCTTGCCCAGAATCCTGCAGCGAGGGAAAGGCACACCAGACCCCCTACACATTACCCAGCTACCCTTCCCGGACCACCTTCTGCTTCCTCCTATAACTCCCTGCTCCTTTCCCTCCCAGCACCAATCCTTCTGGGTGGTCTCGTATCTTAAGCATGACACACAGGGACTCCTGGCCTCAGCTCCCATCCCACCACCTGCCCACAGTGTGACCCAGGGCAAGGCACTTAGCCTTTCTGGGCCTTTTCCCATCAGTCAAGTGGGGATAATAAGAGCTCCCATCTCACACAGGGTGACCGTGGGGATTAAATTAATACATGGAAGGAGGTTCGAACAGTGCCTGGCTTTCGGTCAGCTGTTTACCATCTGTGCAACTAGCTGATGATTAGTTGACAGACTAGAAACCCAAGATTTTGATCATTCCTGGGTCTTCAGCACCGTGGGCCTGGCACAGATCAGGGGCTACTTTATGCAAGATGCCAGGAAAACGGGGTTGTAGGTACTGGATACAGCCTAGGTCTGGTCCTCTCAGCTCACCCCTTGTCGCCAGGTCCCAGCTCCAATGTCCACTCCTGCAGGAAGCCCTCCCTGACCCCCAGGCTAGGTGAGGAGCTGTCTCAACCACCAGGCTCCCCAGCACTGCCCAGCAGAGGGCCAGCCACAGAGGGGAGGGTTAACGATGAGACAGCTCCTGTCCAAGCTCTGAACTGGTTTCTCCGAGGGCTGCAGGTGGTTGATGACAATGCGGGATCTTGGGCATGGCCCCAAATCGGCAGAAGCAGAACTTCTGGGGGGAGGGGGTGGGCCCAGGAATCTGCATTTCCCACAAGCTCCCCCAGCACTGAGATCTGAGACCTTACACCCCTGGATGCGACAGTCTTCCCAGTTTATTACCCCATCTTGACCCCACCACCCCACCCAAGACTCTCCCAATACCACAGGGAGCCCCCCCCCCTAGAAATGATGGAGATGATGGTAGAGTATAAGTAACGCTTTTTAAAGCATCTGTGGGCGGGGCGCCTGGGTGGCTCAGTCGGTTAAGCATCCGACTTCAGCTCAGGTCACGATCTCACGGTCTGTGAGTCCGTGAGTTCGAGCCCCGCATAGGCCTCTGGGCTGATGGCTCAGAGCCTGGAGCCTGCTTCCGATTCTGTGTCTCCCTCTCTCTCTGCCCCTCCCTGGTTCATGCTCTGTTTCTCTCTGTCTCAAAAATAAATAAACGTTAAAAGAAATTTAAAAAAAATAAAATAAAGCGTCTCCCTCTCTCTCTGCCCCTCCCCCGTTCATGCTCTGTCTCTCTCTGTCTCAAAAATCAATAAACGTTAAAAAAAATTTTTTTTTTTTAAATAAAGCATCTGTGGACACTTCTAGGTGCTGAGTTCTATACTCTTATGAGGCAAACACTCTATCACTCTAGTGGGGGGTGGGAGTCTAAGAAGCCAGTGGATATAAACAAACACAAATATATGTTGGGTAGGAGTCAGTGTTACCAAGGAAAACAAAACCAGGTGATGACGGGCCGGGAGTAACAGGGGCCAGTTTCTCTTGGGTGGTCAGCGGAGGCCTGTCTGTGGATTTGACATCTGAACAGAGACCTGAAGGAGGTGAGGGAGAAGCCACGTAGACATCTGGAGACTACGCGATCCTGGCAGGGGAGAGCAAGGACATTCCCCGGGGTGGGAAATTTGGTATGTCTGAGGAACGATGAGGAGGCCAGGGTGGCTGAAGCCGTGTGAACAAGGGAGAATGGCAGGAGTTGAGGGCAAAGTGGAGGGGGAGCTGGAGCCAGTGGGGGCACTACAAGCTTGGCAAGGACTTCTACTGCGTGAGGTGAGAGCTATGGGGGTGTCTTGACCAGGGAACACCATGATCTGACTTGTGTTTTAACAGGAACCTCCAACGGGGGGGGGGGGGGGGGGGTCAAGGGCAGAGGCAAGGAGCCCAGCAAGGAGGCCACTGCAACAGACCAGGCAAGAGCAGGTGATGGCCCGGATCAAAGCAGTAGCAAGGGAGGTGGTGAGATATGGATGGATTCTGGAAGTGCTTTGAAGATAGGCCCATGAGATGTGCCGATTGACAGATGGCATGTGGGCACTGGAAAAGGGAGAGTCAAGGACAATTCCAAGGTTTTTGTCCTGAGTACCCGAAAGGATGGAACTGACATCAGCTGGGTTTGAAGACTGAAAGGGGGAAATACAAGCTTGATTGGGGACAAGTTTCGAAAGCATGTATGTCAGTTGGACCTCCAAGTAGAGAAGAGTCGGCCGTTGGACAAATGAGTCTGGAGTTCAGGGGAGAGATCCAGACTGCAGACAGGCATTTGGAGACATCATTATATAAAGAGCATGTGAAGCCAAGAGACTGGGTGAGGCCACTAGGTGGGAGATATAGACAAGTAAGAGATGAGGTCACCCTAACGATGATAAATAAAACTGAGGCACAGAAGGTTAAACAATTGGCCCAAAGACACCGTGACGGTCAGTGGCAGGGCCAGTGGCAAAGCCAGCATTTAAACTCAGGCAGCCCCAACTCCGGACCCCACACTCTTAACCACTGGTAGGGTTGTTAAGAACTTTCAGAGTTAATTCATTCAAAACCTGGCACATAGTAAGCCCTCAACAAACGCTACGTGTATCGATCACATGCCTTCACACCTCGTTAACACACACCTTCATCCCCGGAGTCCTCACTCATTTCCTCCCTCGATATAGTTCCTCACCTGCCCTCCACCCGAATCAAAGCTTGTCACTCATCGCAAGGACCTCCGCTCCTCCACACTGCGCTGTAATAACCCCTTGCCTTAAAACCTCCCATTAAATCGCAAGGCTATATCACAAGGGCGTTTCTGTATTTTACCACCTGCTGTCGCCTGCTTTACACACTTTCCCCATTAAAGACCCTCCTGAGAAATACAAAACATCTCCCCCACTCATATGCTGCCCTCTGCCTTACAAACACTCATCAAAGCGCCTATCCGTGTTAAAGGTCACCCCCTCTCGACTCTTACACTGCCCGCCGCAGCCCACCTTCCCCCAGAGCATCCCCTCCCCCCAGGATCGCCACCCCGGCCCGCGCACCCGCTACTCCCGCCGCCTCTCACCTTCTCCACAGACACCCCTCCTCGCGAGGGGTTCAACTGCCGAAGCTCCAGCCCCGCCCCAAGATCCGGCCTTCTCGCTTCTGATTGGCCCTGGTTTACTCCCAGCCGAGTTCTCATTAGTCAAAACAGACGCCCGTCACGCCGTGTCCCGCCTCGGAGAAGAGCCCACCCACCAAAGCTTGCAATTGGCCAACTCGGATGAGAGGTTCCTAAATGGGCCGGGTCGTCGGTCTTCTCTCCAATCTTTACTGGCTAATTACTACTGCCAGTCATACAAGGAGGGGTGTTCCTCGGAGGGGAGGAAATCCTGGAAGTAGCCCCTTGACTCCGCCCGTCGCCCCCTGCAGCGGAATAGGACGCTCCCACGCGGAGGGGCGGACCGGAGGAGAGCCGGGAACGCATGCGCACAGCCGGGTCTTGGCCGCCGCGGGTCCGGAAGCTGCGGAGAAGTTCTTAGCTGGAAGGAGGGTTTGAGATTTATCGTTGCTCAGTGTGTTCCAAGTCTGCATTAAACACTTACAGGCCTTGGCTTATTTAAACTTAACAACCCTGCAGTGTAGGGGCTGCTGTGATCCCCATTTTGTTATTAAGGAAACAGTCTCAGAGAGGAACAGCCGCTGCCCGGGGATCGCACAGCTTGAGAACGTATTCCTATTTTGAGCCAGTGAGTCATCAACAGGGCCCATAGAGCTTATAGAATTTGGTGGAGGTGTAGGGGAGGGGACCATTCCTTAAGAAAAGAAATACAAAGTTACTAACACAAAATTGGGTATGAGCATGAAAACGTAGACTATGAAATAATAACGAGTCACACATTTAAAAGAGCTCACAAACACCGCAAACGTTGCACAATCCCCAAAGATAACGTAATGTTTTTATTAATTCACTGCCTGACACACCTCTGTGGTTTGTCGCCTACTTTTTTGGCTGCGTGTACTTATTTCATAATATCCTGATCTACAGAGAGAAGAGAACAGTAAATTATCTTTTCCTCTAGTGGAATGAAACTTTTCCTCTAGTGGATGAAACTTTTTCTTAGTCATTATAGCTTAGAAAAAGTTTCAACTTCACAAGTCCATATTGGTGATGTCATCTAAATATTTTGGAAATTTGTGAAACCTTTCACAATGTTTAACTCATGTTAGCTACATTTCGGAACATGTGTTCATGGACTAGCTTCTGGCTCAGTTCTTTTAATCATTAACTCACCTCCATTATACAGGGGCTTGGGGAGTAGCCACTAGAGCGTAAGGTCATGCCCCAGTAGACGGTGGGCCTTGTACCTAGTGAGTTAGCACCTTGGACAATAGGAGCGCTCCTGGAAGCCATTCCTACACCAAGACAACTAGTTAGGCAATTTAAGTATATCTGAAAATGGCTATGAACCGCATCAGCATATCTCATGAAATGCAACCTGAATGTACTGAGCACCTACTATGCTCCAGGCACTTTTCTGGGTGCTGGGGGTAGGTACATCAGTGAACAAAGAGAAAAAGAAGCCTATGCCTAGTGAAAGGAAGACACACAATTAAATGTAAATACATACATACATAAAACAGTGAGTAAATGTATGTATGATGTCAGATTGTGATAAGTACTATGGAGAAAATAAAGCAGAGTAAAGGAGACAGGATGGTCAGAGAAGGTGTCTCAGAGAAGGTGACTTAGAAGGGAGACCTAAAGAAAGTGAACGAACCAGTCTTGTGGATACAGGGGTAGAGCATTCCAGGAGAAGCAAACAATGAGGGCAAAAGCCCAGAGGTGGGAGCCTGCCTGATGCAGTGAGGAGGGGGGCGCCTAACTGGCTTAGTTGGTAGAGTATGTGGCACTCGATCTCGATCTCGGGGTCATGCGTTTGAGCTCCACGTTGGGTTAGAGATCGCCTTAAAAAAAGGCAGGGGGAGGAGGTCCATACTGAGTGGGTCAGAATGCGGAAAAAGATACCTGGAGGGAGCCAGAAGCTAAGTCATGTAGGGCATGGTGAGCCATTGTGAGGTCTTTGGATTTCGCCCTGAGTGAGATGGGACCCATTGAAGATGGAGGGCAGCAGGGACACAATTTGATTCACGTCTTAAGTGGTCGTGCTGGTGGCTGTGTTAAGAATAGGGTGTCATGATCTCAGGTCATGATCTCATGGTTAGTGGGTTTGAGCCCCACATCGGGCTCTGTGCTGACAGTGTGGACAGCCTGCTTGGGATTCTGTCTCCCTCTCTCTCTCTGCCCCTCCCCTGCTTACTCTCTATCTCTCTCTCAAAATAAATAAAAGTAAACTTAAATTAAAAAAAAAAGAATGGGCTGCTAAAATAATTCAAATGAAATAAAATGGTGCAATCTGTGGAAAACAGTTTAGCAGTTCCTCAAAAAGCTAAACATAGAGTTGCCACAGGACCCAGCAATTCCACTCCTGGGTATTTACCCAAGAGAATTAAAAACTGGTGTTCAAACAAATTATCTGTACGTGAATATGCATAGTAGTACCATTCATAATAGCCAAAAAATGGCAATAACCCAAATGCCAATCCACAGATGAATGGATAAGCAAGGTGTGGTACATCCATGCAATGGGATATTATTCAGCCCTGAAAAGCGATGGGGTACTGGTTCATGCTACGATGTGGATGAATCTTGAGAATATAATGGGTGAAGAAAGCCATACACAAAGGTCACATATTGCATGAGTCCATTCATACAAAATGTCCAGAGTAGGCAAATCCATAGAGACAGAAAGCTGATTAGTGGTGCCAGGGATTGGGGGTGTGGGTAGGGGTGGGAATGGGGAGTCACTGTTTAATGGGTGTGAGGTCTCCTTTGGGGATGATGAAAATGTTTTTGGAAATAATAGAGATGATCCTTTCACAACACTGTGAATGTACGAGATGCCTCTGGCTTGTGCCCTGTAAAATGGTTCATCTTTTAACCAAAAGATTTTTTAAAATTATAATTCAAATGAGAGATGATGGTGGCTTTTAGGAAGCAGTAGGAGACGTAGTTAGAATCCACACATGTTCCTAAGATAGAGCTGACAGAATCCACTGATGGGTTGGGTGTTGGGAGGGAGATGAAGAAACGAGTCAAAATGATTGCAATGTTTTTTGATCTAAGAAGCTGCTGAGACAAAGTTTCCATTTATTGAGATTAGATGAATAGCAAGCAGGTGGGGCACAGGGGGAAGTCGGGCTCGGCAGTTTGGTTTTGGACACTACGAGGTACCTAACAGACTTCCAACTGGACGTTCATTGAGAGGATAAATGAATATATGAATCTGAGTTCTGGGGTGAGGTCCAGCCTAGAGAGATATAGAAATTTGGGATGCCATCACTAAAAGAGTGGGTGAAAAAAGAAAAGAGAAGATAAGCACTGAGTCCCAATGTTCAAGGACCCCAGAGATGAGGAAGAAATGACAGACAAGGAGCAGCCATTGAGATAGGAAGGAAATCATGAGTGTGGAGAGTCTTGAGAGCCAAGGGAAGAAGATAAACCTAGAAAGAGAGTGACTATCAGTGAGAGGGCTCAAGTGACATGAGGGCAGGTCACTGGACTATTGGATTGAGCCACATGGAGGTCACCAAGTAATCAACTCAAAAGTTGATTCGGCCAAGTGGTGAAGCCAAACCCTGGTTGGGTGATTCAAGAAGGACTGAGGAATGGAATAGAATAGGAGACATTAGTACAGATCCCTCCGTTTCTCTCTCTCTCTCTCTCTCTCTCTCCCTCTTTTTAGGGTTTGCCGTAAAACTGTAAAGAGCAGAGAACATTGGATCTGTAGCTAGAAAGCATATTTGTGTTAAGACATGTTTTATGACATCAAGAACGATCTAGAAGAGAGAGGAGTGCCTGACAGACAGGGGAGAATCGCTTGATTTATGTCCCTGAGTAGATGGAAGAGATGGGATCTAATGCACACTAGCAGCGTTTCCATAGTTACCAGGAGGGAAGGCAGAGAATGGGGTCTCAGGTGCAGGTAGGACATAGATGCCCTGGGAGCCTTCCAATGGCTCCTCTTCTCTTCATGAGATTGGAGCCCGGCCAAGGGTGAGAATGAGGAGTGGGGCAAGGGGAGAGGTTCAAGGGGGAGGTGAATGGACATAAGGAAGGCATCCAGGCCACGATCAGCATGGAGCCTACCTCGGGGCTCCATCCCATGACCCTGGGATCATGACCGGAGCCGGAATCAAGAGTGGAACGCTCAACCGACTGAGCCACCCAGGTGCCCCTTAACGTGATTTTTTTTTTTAACATGAGGTTCTATAACTATTATGCTTATGATAAAGAGATAAATCCATTGTCAGATTTGCTAAGGCCATCAGCAAACATACCCTAAGCAACCCCTGCATTGTCCTGTCAGGTGATTACGGCTGATTAATATAGAACAGTCATGAAGCCATGGCTGCTTCTGGTCTGTGCCTCCTGAGAGGCAGCGAGGGGGTTCATGAACCTGTCTGCCTGGGTTTGAAGCCCAGCTCTGCTTCTTAAAGTCTATCTCTCCATGTCTCGGCTTTCTCATCTGTAAAATGGGAATGATAAGAGCAGCTGTGCCTCATAGTGTTTTTTGTGAGGAGCGACTTGGTTATTACATATGAAGCACCCACCACAGTGCCTGCCATGGAAGGAAACAGAATAAACCATGGCCATTATCGTATCATTGAATCCTCTTAATCTAGGAGAGAGGTAGGTACTACAATGATCCCTTTTTTACTTCAAGTGACAGAAACTAAAGTATTAAAGTGTTAGCATTCAAGGGGCGCCTGAGGGGTGGGGGGCCAGTCGGTTTAAGCATCCAACTTGGGCTCAGGTCACGATCTCGCGGTCCGTGAGTTCGAGCCCCGCGTGGGGCTCTGTACTGACAGCTCGGAGCCCGGAGCCTGCTTCGGATTCTGGGTCTCCCTCTCTCTCTGCCCCTCCCCTGCTTGTGCTCTGTCTCTCTCTGTGTCTCAAAAATGAATAAACATTAAAAAAAAATAAAGTGTTGGGGGCGCCTGGGTGGCGCAGTCGGTTAAGCGTCCGGCTTCAGCCAGGTCACGATCTCGCGGTCCGTGAGTTCGAGCCCCGCGTCAGGCTCTGGGCTGATGGCTCGGAGCCTGGAGCCTGTTTCCGATTCTGTGTCTCCCTCTCTCTCTGCCCCTCCCCCGTTCATGTTCTGTCTCTCTCTGTCCCAAAAATAAATAAAAAACATTGAAAAAAAAATTAAAAAAATAAATAAATAAAGTGTTGTAAAAAATGAAGTATTCAAAGCCTTACACACACACACACACACACACACACACGAATGCACATGCGCCTGCACACACGCATACGGCTGTACGTGTTTGTAGTAATCCTAGGTGCAAATGAAGACTTAAGAAGCCCAGAGAAGCTACACTGATCTACATTAAGTACGTAAAGCAATATTTTCACAGCCACTAGCTTAGCCAAAATTAGGTGGTCTGAGAACACCGAGTTCCAGAGAAGTATCTGGAAGAATGGGTCAGCTGGCATTGATGACAGCAATATAAACAGGTGTGTCCTTTCTGGAGAGCAATCTGGAATACTCCGAGAAATTAAATACGAGGATGCCTGGCACCCTCCCCTCTCCACTCTCCGACAGGCCCATGCATGAGGTCTGCAGGAGGATGCAAATTGCGTGTGGTGTAGAAGCAAAGAATTGGAGGGAATTTTATGCCCATCGCCGGGTCTTGAGAAGTGGAATGTGAAATAACTGGTGAGGAACCCCCACAGCAACACAAAAGAGAGCGAAGCAATCATCATGCCGTGCTTAGTCAATGCCTGGTGCTAAATGCTTTAAGATGCCAGCTGGCAATGGTCCGGTGAGAAAGGTGCCATTTTGGAACCACCCCCCATTCTACCTGGAGGAGCTGTGGCCCAGAGAGGTTAAGACACTTGCCCGAGGGCATCCAGCTAGGGAGCCTTCCGGGCCTGGGATTTTAAACTCAGCCGGCCTCTCCAGAATCCTCCTGTGACTCTCTCTTCAGGAGCTGGAAATCAACGTAGCCACACAGAGAGCTCTCCAAAAGCACAATGAGAGAAAGAGAAGGAGGTTTGTGGCTTGCTGAGATTTTTGCGAATTTAAAACGCACGCAAAGAAACTGACTGTAAGGATACACGCGAATCTTAATCAAAGAACAGAAGAGGGACGCCTGGGTGGCGCAGTCGGTTAAGCGCCCGACTTCGGCTCAGGTCACGATCTCCTGGTTCAGGAGTTCCAGCCCCGCGTCGGGCTCTGTGCCGACAGCTCGGATGGGGGCGGGGGCAGGGAGGCAAAAGAAAGAGGGAAATGACTAATATGAAATTCAACCAAAGATGATGGCATAGAATCGGCTCACGTCTGTGCACTTGTGGTTCCAAGGTAGGGAAGCATCCAGATTCCCCGGGAGGGGAGAATTCGGCGGGGCGGGGTATGTACCCTGGAGAAAGTTGGTGGAGAGAAGAGGGGCAAGTGAGAAAGAGAAGCAGTGTGATAAAAGTTGGTAAGAGAGTAGCCTTGCAACAGCCAGACTGTCAGGGTTCAAATTCCAACTCAACCCCAAGTGACTTGACCTCCCCGTGCCTTTGTTTCCTGTCTTTTTTTTTTTTTTTTAATGCCCCACACGGGGCTTGAACTGACGACCCCAAGATCAAGAGTCACAAACTCTACGGACTGAGCCAACCAGGCACCCTTCTCTCCCTAATATTTGTAAAACCACACCCTTGGGAGAGAGAACATAGAAAGCCCCTTCTTTCTCTACAAACCTAAGGCAAGAAATCTGGATCGCTCCTCGATGCTCTTACGGAAATGCCACTTGTCTTTCTCTTGGACACCACACGGTCTATAATCCGACTTGGCTTTTAAAAGGCCGGAAAGGGGGCAACGGTGAAAGCGGGGAGCCCAGGAAGAGGCTCCTATGGGAGTCCAGCGGGGAGCCCTTGGGGGCCTGCACCTCGGCGGTGTTGACCTTGACAGACGTGGCGGGCGAGGTGGGGTCAGATTTAGAATCTTGGGTTTGCTGCTGGATTGGATGTAGGTGTGAGGGACAGAGAGGGTGTCAAGGGCGAATGCAAGGTTTTTGGCCCGAGCGACAGGGAGAGTTTGGAATTTATCCCGGAGGCAGTCAAAATCATCGGGAAGATGTTGAGGCTGGCGTGGGGGAGGGGACTGGGTCAGATGCCATGATCACCAAGGAAGCAGCCAGACTGGGAACACAGGCCTGGGAGACAGGCCACGAGGATGGATTCTAGCCCTGGCTCAGCCCCCAACTCACTGTGGGCTCCTGGGCAGGATAAAACTGTTCTCTGGACCTCCGTTTCTCCGTCCTACAAAGAGCCTGGTAGGAATAAAAAAATCCCTAAAGGCCCCCTCGGGGCAAGTATTTTTGGTCCAAGATTCTCTGACTCGAATATTCTCAGGATCAGATAAATACACAATCATTAGTCAAGGTCAACCCTCTTCTTTTGAATCCTCCTTCCCAGAGCCCCACTGGGCAGGGCGCAGAATTTCTCGGGTCTGGGAACGAGGGGGACAATATCAGTGAGAACGGCGGGCGGCATTTGTTGAGCACACGTTCTGTGCCAAGGGCTGTCCACGCTCCATCACACTGAGACCGGACAGCAGGAGTGAGAGGTGGGTGCTTTACTGTCAGCCCCACGTGCAAATGGGGAAGCTGAGGCTCCGAAGAGGTGAAATGATTTGCCCGAAGCCGCGTAGAAGCACCAGGATTCCAGCGATGTCTCCCCACCTGCGTTACTGTCACCCTGGGCCAGCCAGCCACCAACACCTCTCACCCAGATGTTCGCAATCACCTCCTCACGGGGCCACTTACTTGTCCCCGGCCCCCCGGCCCCCCCTCCCCCGGCCCCGACACCGACACCACGTTGCCAGAAGGATCTGTGGTTAAAACCTGAGTCAGCTCAAGCCCTTCCTCTGCTCAAAACTCTCCCAGGATTGCCAGCGCACTCAGAGTCAAAGCTAAGTCTTGACAGTGGCCCTCAAGGCCCCACACGGGCTGCTTCCTGCCTAACTGGCCTCATTCCTCCTGCCCTCCCCTCCCCCTGCTCTGCTGTAGCTTCCCTGGGCTCCTCTTTCTTCCTCCAATAAGCCAGGTGCGCTCCTGCCTCAGGGCCTTTGCACCTGCTCTTCCCTCTGCCTGGACCTCTCTTCCCCCAGAGACCCATATGACTGACTCCCTCACCTCCTCTTCCTTCAGGTCTCTGCTCAAGTGCCACCTCCTCAGTGAGGCTTTCCCTGCCCACTATTTTTAAGCCCAAAGCCCTACTCTCACCCCCCCCCTTGCACCCCAATCCCTCATCCCCCTTCCCTGATGTATTTTTCCTCACAGCACTTATCATCTAACATACTGTATGTTTTACTTCTTTGGCTCGTTTATCGTCTATCTCCCTAGAATGTGAGCTCGTGGGATGTGTGTCTATTTTGTTCACTGCTGTATCTCCAGTGCCCAGGACGGTGCCCAACACACAGCACGTGCTCAATAGATATTTTTGTCAAATGGATAAATAAGGATCCGTCTTCAAGGTGGACGCTAACTGTGCACTGGGTACGTATGGTTACGCCGGTATGGCCATAACCACCATACGTTCGATACACTGGGTTGACTCTTCCTGTGTTGGCTTCCGATCCCATCTCTCCGTCTCTCCCGTCCCTGCTGGGGTCCGGGCAAAGAGCCCTTCCTCCTTGGAGTCTGTTCTGGCTCCACGCCAGCCCCCGGGGTTGGCCCCTTCTCCGTTGCCTCTTTGATGCCCACGTCACTCCCCTGGGTAAAATCCCCCAGCGATCCCAGGATTCCACCTCGTAACTGCCACGCTGGGGTTTTTCACACTGTTGGTCACGACCGGTTAGTGGACTGTGAAATCAACCGACATTTTTCAATAGAAAAGAACAGATCGGAGTCTGTGCCCATAGTATAGACGTAATACACACTAAGGTATAGGGGAAGTGTGAGTTTGTGAAACTTTTGTTTCGTGTTCTATGCATTGGGTGATGACCTAAGTGTATTTCTCACCCTGGGTCAAAACAGTTTGCCAAGTCCTGCACCACACAGTCCTGACTCCTAAATCCCATGTACAGACTGGACGGATAATATTAATATCAGCTCAGACTTCCCTCTTCGCTGGCTGGGACCCATGCCAAGTGGTTTCACCTACTTCCGTTCTTGGACTCCTGGCCGCAGCCTGAGCACCGCTGTGATTCCCAGTTGACAGAAGATGAGACTGAGGCTCAGACTGGAGAAAGCCCATGCCTGAGAGCTGGGAAGCAGACCCAACCTCCCTCCTCAGACTACCTGCTACCTGGCTTGCCCAATCCCTCCCAATCTGCTCTCCATCTACAGGGAGCACTCAGGTTCGCCCGCCCATCCTCAACGCCCCAGGTTCAAGGTGCCTCATAGATCTTCCAAAACCTCAGCCGGCGGTACCGCTTGAACTCCCATTTTGCAGGCTAGGAAACTGAGGCTAGCCAGCCTTTCCAGGAACCGGCCATCCCATCACCCTTCTCCAAACTTCTTTAGAAGCAGGAGAGAGAAAGGGCTGAGGCCACGTCTTTGACTGCCTGGGTTCAAATCTCGCGCCTCAAAACTGTGTGATTTCAGGCAGCCTCTCCGAGCCTCAGTTTCCTTTCCTGCAAAATTGGAATAATAACAGTGCCTACCCAAAAGGCCATGCTTAAGCCTTAACTAAGTTGGAACACATGCAGAGTTCTTAGATCAGCCGCCACACCCCTCTGTCGGGCATCTTCCCAAACAGCCCTATGCAATCAGATTACTATTTGCCCCCCAACATTGTTGCAGAGAAGGGGAGGCCCTTGCCTGAGTTCATACGGCTAGAAAATGGGAGAGTAAGAATTCGGAGGCGGGTCTGGCTGGGCTGTTAGCCACGGAGTCACAACAGCCCTTGGGATAGTGGTTCGACAGCAACAGCAGGAACGGCATTTTCCAAATTAAGGAACGTGGTGGGACACGGAGAAGGTAAGGACACGCCCAAGTCACGCAGCGTGTAAATGTCAGAACCAAGATGCAAACCCAGGCTTGTGTGTGTCCGGGGGCAGGCTGACCTTTGCCCCAGGAGCCCCTCCATAACGTCCTGGCGGAGCGGAAGGAAAAAGTGCGGGGAGGGGTGCCCTTGCCCCAGCTCGGTCTAGAGGACTTGTATGCTTAGCGCCAGCCCCTACCCACCCTAAGCTGGCTGTTCCCCTGAAGGCCCTGGCGTGGAGATACTGGGTGCATTGGATGATGGCGGAGAGGGTGTAGCGGCCCCCTCCTCTGGCCTCAGATCGGGGCCCTGCAATCCCCCAGGATTTGGTGCTTGGAAAGCTGACGTTAGGTTGCTATGGCAATGGGTTTGGGGCGGTTGCCATAGCAGCAGAACTAGCCTGGGTTTAAAAATATCTAGGAGGAGGTTTGTGTTTGTGAGTGTGAGTGCGTGACCAACCGTGCTGTCGTGTGTGTCCAAATGGGAGGCCTTGGGGGGGGGGGCGTGTGGAGCTGGGGCTGCAGGCATGACTTCGGGGGGGGGGGTGACCAGCCCCCCAGATGCCGTGTGTGATGTGCCTGTCACACTGAGTGACCTGTGAGGTCCTATGCATTTTGTGCATTAGACGATGGCAGCCATGTATCTAAATGTGTGTGATTATCCGATTTGCATGGGAGACGGGATTAGGTCTGTTTGTCAGTCTGTATATCACATGTCGCTAACATGTATGCCTTATGTAACATAGGCTGTTTAGGTCTTACGGCTTTGATCATGTACTTGTAACTTCTCAGGGTGTGTGTGGCCAAGTGTGGAGTTATTTTGGCTTCGAATTTGTGCACCTGGGACATACTCGGATATCAGATGTGTGTCTATCTATTTTTGCACGAAACCCTGTGATGTATATGGTCCACATGACTGGATGTCCATTATGCATTATGGGTGTGTGTGTGTGTGTGTGTGTGTGTACCTATCCCCATGAGTCTCCTTCATACATCAGAGTGTCCCTGTGTGAAACCGTTGAGTATACACCTGTGTGTCTGCAGGAGCGCCTGTGTGACTGTGGGTGTCCTGGGGATGTGGAACTTCACGCCAGCCTCCATGGATGTTGGGATATGTACCTGTGCGGTGTGAGTGTGTGTGCATCGAAGGGTCTAAGGTGTGGATCTTGGCCTGACCCCAGTGTCTCCCTGCATCTCTCTTGCCTCTTCCTTGTCTCCATAGCAACCAGCTCCTCGGCTCCCTCCCGGAAGATGGAGGGGGGAGGATCCAGACTGCAGTGGACCACAACCCCCTCGAATCCCCCTTGGCTCCAGGGACAATGCGGGGGGGAGGGGACAGATGGGAGGCCACTTCATCCTCCCCAGGCCATCTGCTACCCTCCCCATCCTGGGGACCAGAGAGCATGGCAAGGCAGGGGCAGGAGTGGATGGAGCAGAGGGAGCCCCCCCCCTGCTGCCATAATTACCCCCCCACACACCCAGACCCCCTCTGAGCCCAATCTTGCCTCTGACTGACCTGGGAAGAATCCTTGGAGACAAGGAATTCAGGGAGAAGAAAATTCAGAAAACTGAGTTTGTATCAGAGACCATTGAATATTAGCAATGATCCACTCCAAGGAAGGGTCCCCTACCTCTAACGCCTTCGGATTCTGAAATTAAGCTTGTCCTGCACTCAAATCCCAGTTTTCCCTCCGTCTGTCTACCTGTGTGTCCTTGGACTGAGTCACATTCCAGGCTCCTGGGTCTCTACTTTGTTGTCTGAAAATCAGGTTTTCTTAAGGAAGTGAATAGTGGTGCTTACTCTACGAGGGCCAAGACTGTTTTGTTCCCTGTTGTATCCCAGGGTTTGGGACAGTGCCTGACACTTAGTAGGTGGTTCGTAAGTGCTGCTGATTGAACTGAGCACCAACTGATTGCAGCAAGCGCTACATGCTTAACACAGGTATTCATTGAACTCGATCTCCCCGGCCCTTGCAGAATCCTATGTTGATTCTTCAAGGGATGGATGAAAGATTTGAAGGGGAACGTCCCAAGTGTCAGAGGTGGGTGACACGCGAAGCGAGATTTCTTATCTGGACCAAGTGATGTCAAATCTCTTGATCAGTTTCCTCCTCTGTAAAATGGGGATAATTGGAGAACCTGACTGACTCGGTTGCTCTGAGGATCAAACGTAGTAAGGTTTGTGTAGTGCTTACTTAGAACCGGACCTGGCACACAGTAAGTGCTCAATAAACGTACATTACCAGTGACTGGTGGGGAAGGTGTGGATGAGCCCAGGGTCCTCATTGTAGCCTGGGGGAGCCTGGTCCCTCTCCCAGCTGCGGAAAGGGGCGTGGTCACGCCCAGGGGGCGTGGCCCAGGCTTCAAGGACAGACCAATGGGGGCGCCGAAGGGCGCGGCCCTGACCGGCATGGGCGTGGCTTTGAGCGGGTGGGAGGGGCCAGGCCGCTGTGGGAGCCTCCGGGAAGAAGATGCTCGGGCCAGCAGCCACCGCCAGCCCTGCCGCCGCTGCCGCCCGCACCCGCCGCCCCCCGGGTCCCCACTAGCGGCCGCCTCCGCCTCCTACCTCCGGTCCCGCTCCTCCGGCCCCCCCCCGCCCCGAGTAGGGTCTGGGGGGCTCGGCCCTCCGGCCGGGGGAGCAAAGAGGGGGGTCCCGACCCCCCAGTGGCGCGGCCGGTCCCTGGCCTCGGTGATCTTGAGAGAGACCCCACCCCTCAGTTCTCTCTGGGCCCTGTCGGGGACTCCCCCTTGCCCTCCCGTCCGGCTCACACCCGCTCTCCAGGCTCTGTCAGCCCCCCAGAACCAGCTCCCTCCCTTCTTCCTTCTCCGGGGTTCCCCCCCCCCCCCCCCCCCCCCCCCCCCCCCCCCCCCCCCCCCCCCCCGACCATGAGGATGATGGCCGCCGGCGCGGTGCACGGCCTCTTCACGGCCTCCGCGGCCCCGCAGCCGCCGCCGCCCCCGCCGCCGCCGCCGCCGCAACCCCAGCCTCCCCAGCAGCCGTCGCCGCCGCCACAGC
>NW_026057588.1:10017800-10037927 GCF_023721935.1 Panthera uncia
CCCAGCCTCCCCAGCAGCCGTCGCCGCCGCCACAGCAGCCGCCGCCGCCGCCGCCGCAGCCGCCGCAGCAGCAGCAGCCGCCGCCCCAGGCCCCCCCCATGGAGCCCGAGGCCCCGGATTCCCGCAAGAGGCCCCTCGAAACGCCCCCCGAGGTGGTCTGCACCAAGCGCAGCAACACGGGAGGTGAGAAAGGGTTGCGGCTCGGTGTGGGGGAGTGGGCAGGGGGCCTCGTCTTTCTCCATCCTCCTCCCCCCTCCGTGGCAGGTGCAAGGGCTCTGGGGAGGGGAAGGGCGCCCCTCCCTAGTCCCGGGAGCTGAGAGGGGCGTTGGGGAGGGGGCCGGACCCCCTCCCCCTCTCGCCGCTGCCCCGGGCTGAGAGCTTTGTCTGCGATGAAAAGGGGTGGGGGGGGGGGGGGGGGGGAAGTGTCCTTGGGGGGGGCAAAGGATGGGGGGCGTGGGTCTCTCCGGGCGGGTGTCTCTGTGTCCTTGAGGGGTGTGTGATGTGACCCTTTCGGGGCAGGGGTGTTCCCGGGCTGGCGTGTCCTGGCAGGGGGGAGGGGAAGGAGTAGAGGAGGCCTGTGGACCCGGAGCTTCCCAGCCTCCCTCCCTGGGGATGTCCTGAGCAAGGGTTGTCCCAGAGGGAGGCATGAGTGGGCCATGGGCAGGATCGTGCGTGGGGACAAGCTGGGTGGGTGTGTTGGGTGAAATGGGGGAATGGATGGGTGTGTAAACCCAGGTGGGAGAACGTGTGGCTGGGACAGGTGTGTGTGTGTTTGTGTGTAAGAGGCAGGGTGAGATGAGGGGCTGGGCTCTGTGTCTGAGGCTCTCAGAGGGGTAAGTGTGGCCAGGGAAAGTGTGTGCCTGTCACCCTGGAGGGGGCTGTGGCCTTGTGACACATGAGTGAGAGGGTGTGTGTGACATGCAAGGGGGCGTGTGGGGGAAGCTGAATGGGCCAGCTTTGGGTGTGAGCCACGAGAGGGAGGCCGTGTGGATCCAGGAAGGCAGTTCCGTGTGTGTGACACAGGCGTGTCTGGGGTGGGGTGGGACCAGGAGAAGCTGGTGAGGGTATGTGACAAGAAAAGGGTGTGGGCGTGACTCCAAAGAGGCTGTGGCTGGGTGTGACACATGGAGGTGTGCAACGGTGACATCAGAGGGGGCGTGTGCGACAAGGGAAGGTGGGCGTATGACGGGAGAGGTTGGGGCTCCGTGGGTGAACTGCACGAGGGTGTGTAACAAGGGGAGGGAAGGATGGGTGCCTGTGTGACAGGGAACAGGGAACGTGTATAGATGACACCCAAGGGCTATGGAAAGGGAAGGGGTATGTGTGCGTGTGCGTGCGTGTGTGTGTGTATGTGTGTAGCTGTCACAAAGGGCGGGTGTTTGTGTGAAATGGTTGAGTGTGTAACACCAGGAATGTGAGAGTGATCTGTGTGTGAGAGAGAGACAAGGGATTGTGTGTGTGTGTGTGTGTGTGTGATGTCTGAGTGTTTGACAACACAGAAGGTGTGTGCGTGGAAGACAGACGGGAGGGCCCCTCACTGTGTGTGTGACCCGAGGAGGTAGGTGTACCAGAGAATAAAGGACAAGCTGGTAACTCTAGGGGTGCAACTCTGTGGCCAGGGACTCAGGAAGGAGGTGGGGAGTCTCGGAGACCCCAGAGGCCAGCCTATTAGCTCCCTGGATGGAGGGAGACCCCAGAGCAGCCAAGCCCCTCCCCGCGGTCACCTTGGCCAAAATCTGCTTCCTCTGGCCTTTTCCTCCGGACGGGAGAGGGATGGCCTGGGGCAGAGTGCGCTCTCCACCCCCCTCCACCCGGTGGGTGGGGTGGGGGCCTCCCGCCTCCTCCCCTCCGTTCTCTTTCCTCCCACTCCAGCCCCCCTCCCACTCCCGTCGCGGTGGGACAGGAATCGGGGACCCCCTGGCTGCCTGTGGGGGGGGGGGTGTCCGGCAGAAATCGAAGGAAAGGGAAGTTGGGGGAGGGGTGAGAGGGAATTTCCTGTCCTTCTTCCTGCTCCCCCACCCCCCAGCACACACATGAATGTGTCCCAGCCAACTTCCTTCCCTCCTTCCTGCCGCGGGCCATTCCCAGTCCCGGGGAGAGCCCGACCTGGCAGCCCAGCCCTGCCCCTGCTTGAGGAAAGGGGTCTCGTCCTTCTTTGGAAGGGACTGAGGTCCTCCAGAGCTGCCTAACGGTGGTGATGCTGTGCCAAGGACGGTCAGGCCCAAGTACTCGGCACCTACTGCCAGTCGGGCTCTGAGATATGGGTTAATTTCCCAATACAGCCCTCTGGGGGAGACGACCGGAGCTGCTTTTTCACAAGAGGAAAACAGCCTCGGCGAAACGAAGCCACTTGCCCCAAGTCACACAGCTCAGGAGTTGGTGGCGCTGGGATCTATCCAGCGCTGGGCTGCCTGGCTCCAAAGCCCGCGTGCTTAACCACCGTGCACCCGGCCTCCCTCAGCAGCGGGGAGACTGGGAGGAGCCCTTAGGGACCCTCTCCTCCAGACTCTGCCACCTCCCCTCGCGTGGACCCGCGGGGAAACTGAGGCCCGGAGCTGCAGAGGGACAGTCCTCCGTTGACGCTCAGGGGGCAGCGTTGGGCAAGGATCCGGGACTTCCATCTCAACGTTGAGGGCTTCTTGCAATAATACTGTCCCGACGCGGGGTGGGGCGGGGGGGGGGGATGCCGGGTCACCCTCGCGTCCCTTCTGAGCCTCAGGGTCACCATCTGGCAAGTGGGGAGATCCCAATAACCGCCCCGATAATAGTAATAATGACTAACATTATCATTGCTTGCTGCTTCAGAGGCAGCATTTCATGTAATTCTCCCAACACTCTGTGATGTAATAATTAATAATGCATTATAATAATGGCTAACATCTATGGTCTGCAGTGCGCCAGGAAGTATTATGGAAAATGCTTGGCACGGACCCGATCATTAATCCTTATAATTCTGTTATGTTACCCTTCTTACAGATGACAAACCGAGGCACAGAGAGGTTAAGTCATGTGCCCGAGGTCAGTCAGCTAACAAGAGGCAGAGTTGGGGTTTGAACCTGGGAGACGGGCTCCGTTCTGTGGCTAGACACGATAGTGAACCCCGTTTTCAGGCGAGGAAGCCGAGGCTCAGAGGGGTGAGGGAGTTTTCTGGGGTGTCACAGCAAGTCGTGGCAGACGGGGGGTGGGGGGGCAGATTGAGCTCCTGCCCGCAGCGCCAGCCGGCCCATTCTTGGGGGCTCGTAGGAGAGGTAGCGGCTGTTACCATTGGTGTCTGTGCGGTGTGACTGACAGAGGCCACTGGGAGGGGGACAGGCTGTCCAAGCACAGGAGGACTTGGGTGAAGAGGTTGAATGGGAACTCCAGGGGGAACCCATCAGAGACACAAGGGACTGCGGGCGGGTGGGAAAAAAAAAAAGAGGGTCCCCCCCCCCCCCCCCCCCCCCCCCCCCCGCCCAGGTACAGATGGGACTCTTTATTTACTTTTTATTTTTTTTAATGTTTATTTTATTTTATTTTTTGAGAGAGAGAGAGAGAGAGAGAGAGATAGAAACGGAGCAGGAGTGGGGTAGGGGCAGAGAGAGAGACAGACTCCGAAGCAGGCTCCAGGCCCTGAGCTGTCAGCACAGAGCCCGAGGTGGGGCTCGAACCCGCTAACCGCAAGATCACGACCTGAGCCGAAGTCGGCCGCTTAACCGACTGAGCCACCCAGGCGCCCTCAGATGGGACCCTTAAAGTGCCACTAGAATAGCAGACTGCTGACTGTATTCCCTTCTCTGTCACCCCCATACGTACAGAAACAGCCACTCTCCCCCACATGTGGGCGCGCGCGCACACCCCAGACTAGCTTAAGGCAGCGGCGTCTTGCTCCCAGCATCCCTCACTGTGTAACATCAAGACAATGTCACCAAGGGTCAAGAGCGAGACCTTCCCCCAGGGGAGGGTTCGTCGCCTCACTGCCACGTGCTTGGTGTGGGACCCTCAAGCAAGTTATTCCACGCCTCCGGGTCTCAGTCTCCGCATCTGGAAAATGGGGGCCGCGGAGATCTGCCCCTGCGCCCCTCCCGGGGCTGTCGGAGTGGGTTCAATGAGATTGTCTCTGTGAAGCACTCGGCAAAAGGCCTGGCAGATGGGAGGCCTGGCAGATGGGAGGCCTACCCTATTGCTATTAGGGTCGGGCCGCCGCCGCCTCCACGACATCGCACCCAGCCACCCTTCTCTCACCCAGAGCCCGCATCGCCCCTTCGGCCTCTCGTCCCTTGGAAGCACGCGCCACGCCCCGGTTGGACTGCATTTCTCCCACGCACGGGCACCCCCGACGTCCACAGAGAGACTTCTTCATACACCTGACGTCCCAGCCCTCCTGGGGGGGCGCCACTGCCCCCCCCGCACCCCGCCATGGCTTGCCTTTCACCAACAACACCCCCACACACACTCCCACGACAATACCAACCTCACACCCCAGCCACCTCGGAGCTCCGTGGGACACACCCACCCTCCCGTCCCCAACCCCCCCACCCAGAGCAGGTACCCCGAGCGCCGACACCCCGACGGCCGGTCCTCCCCAGACGTGCTGTGTCTGAAAACACCTCTACGACATACACCCCTTCGGGTCTGCCTTTGTCATTAATGACCCCCCCCCTTTATTTTATTATTTTTTAATGACCTCCCCCCACCCTCCACGTAAAGCCACCTCTCAGGGTCAACTCTCTGACAATAAAAAGGGCCACCCTTGCCACGGCACCCCCAATCTCTTGGGCAGCTAAACATTATTGAAGGGGAGAGGGGTATTCTTTGCCTTTTGGAAGACTCCAGAAGCATGTCTGAGGACGGTGGGCACCAAAGTTAGGGGGAGACTAGAAGGAGGAAGACAGCCCCTTCCCAAGGGGCGAATGCTTGACATTGTGGTGGGAGGAAACGATCGGGAGAGGGGAAGTTGGCATCTCGACTGCTTCGGTCCCCATCGTGGGTAAAGGGAGCTTCCTGAGTCCCAAGGGGAGCACCAAGAGCAGGGGTGGAGGTAGGTGGGTGCAGAGTTTGGGGGTTCAGACTCTACTTCGGTAGAAGGAAGAACTTTTCCACAGGGAGAGCCTTGGTTGTTCGGACTGGGTGGGAGCGCGTGAAGTCTGGGGGCTCTGGGTTCAGCGGAGGGCCCGTGGCTGCAAGGCAGGCCGGGAAATCGCGGCCTGGCTCTTTCCTGGGGGAGGCGGGGATCACATGGGAGGGAGGGGTGCCCCCGAATGAGAGGGATGTGCAGAAGATTCCGAAGAGGAGCAGAGCGGTCTGTTGGCCACACCGGGGGGACTCCTGCCCTGAGTTCTGCAGGCGGGAGGTCCCAATGGTCACTCTCCACAGGAGACGGGCCTGAGGTCGGTCTGATACGGGCACCCACCCCCCACTCCCCCGCCCAGAGCACCCATAAGATGGTTTCAGGCGGTCCATGGACCGACTTTTTTTTTTTTTTTTCCTTTTACCCTTGTATGTGTCTATGATATGCTTCGTGGGGGTGGGTGGGACGTAACCCGCCTTCAAACCCTGATTATGAGCAGCGATGTTCAAATGTCCTCTTGAAATAGATGCGTTTAAATGTTCAAAGGGAGCGGACTTGAGGGAAATGGACCGTGGGTCTTGTTCCGTGCTGTGTCACCAGCACCTAAAACGAGGCCTGGCACAGAGTGGGTGCCCAGGAAGGATTTGTTGGAGGAAGGGAGGGGAGGAGAAGGAGAGAAGGCAGTCGAGGGAGGGAGGGAGTCAGAGATGCTGGGCAGGAGAAGGGCCGCGGGGGGGGGGGGGGGGGGGGGGGGGGGGGGGGGCGGCTCGCTTCCATCAACGAGAGCTCCTTCCTCCTCCAAGAAGGAGAGAAAGGCCTGGGGCAGCCCCTACGGGGCACGTGATGAAGGAAGTGGGGTCTCCCCTTCCTCCAGTTGCCCAACAAAAACCTCAGACCTTAGGGGCTCGTCTCCCCGTTTGGGCCAGACGCTGTGAGAACTCTACTTGTGTTCCTGACATCAGCATCGCTAGCGATCGGGATGGAGGTAATGAGAGCTAACGTTTCTCAAGGGCTCTACGTGCCCGAGACCATCCCAAGTGCTTTATGATTTATCATTTAACGAGTTGCCGTAGCCCTAGGAGGTAGTGCTCTCATGTCCCCATTCTATCAGTGAGAAAACTGAGGCCCGGAGAGGTGAGGCGGCTTGCCCAAGGCCACGCGGCCTGTCAGTGGCAAAATTCACACTCTGTCGAGGGCTGTTTCTGCGGCTTCAAAGGGAGATTCCTGGGAAAGTGTGAGACAGAGGGAACAGAAAACGGGGTGTGTGTGTGGGGGGGGGGGGGAATCCGCTTTATTTCGAACAGAGGAATACCTTCCATCTTTAAGAGGGGGGTTTGCGGAGGGGGGGGCGGCGCCTGGGTGGCTCAGTCGGGTAAGCGTCCGACTTCGGGCTCAGGTCGTGATCTCGCGGTTTGTGAGTTCGAGCCCCGCATCAGGCTCTGTGCTGACGGCTCAGAGCCTGGAGCCTGCTTTGGCTTCTGTGTCTCCTCGTCTCTCTCTGCCCCTCCCCTGCTCATGCTCTGTCTCTCTCTGTCTCTCAATAATAAATGAACGTTAAAAAAAAAAAAAAAAAAAAAAAAGAGGGAAGTTCAGGATGAGGCCCCTGGCTGGAGAGAAGAGTGGCAATGAAGTCAAAGAAGGAAAAAGAGGTTGGAACCCTTGTGAGAACGCCCTCCCCATCTTTCTGAGCCTCCCGGAGGTGGAGAGCTGGCCCCCCATCTCTGTGGCAGGTTTAGGGGCAGCGTCAGGCAAGGGGCCACCTCTGTGAGCCCAGAGAAGAAAGCGAATTCAGGAGGGGGGGGGTCAGGATGATCGATGGGAAGGCACTCTGGGGGACTAATTACCTAATAGGTTTAATGGTCTGATGAGGCAAGTTTAAGAGGATTGCCTTGGGCTCAGGGCAACCCCTTCATTCTGGACCCTCTCGCCATGCCTGCAAAGCCACATCCAGCCCCTATACCCCCATCTTAACGCATCGGGGAGTTCAGAACCTTCCGTCTTAAGGGATCAAGCAGAGGTGGGCAGGGCTCCCAGCCCCCCACCCTGCCCCCACTTTTACCAGAACAGTTTCTCTTTTCTGCTCTGTGTGTTGGAGTTTCATGTGAGACATTGAAAATAGGTTTCCTTTGGTTAAAAGAAAAAAATTAAAAAACCACTGAGGATGGTTTAAGACCTTAAGCTTTGGAAGCAGAATGGCCTGGTCCCTCCCTTCCTTTCCCCTGGGTTTATTGCATACCTACTATGTGCCAGGCACCACACGAGTCCCTGGGACACGAGGGTGAGCTCCAGTGACATGACCCACAATGGGCCTTCTGTGATACATTGCTCTGAAGGCATAAGACAGGGAGGAGGGATCCACTCCTCCTCTGGGTTCCAGGAAAGCTTCCAAGAAGAAGCAATATTTGAGTGAGGGCCTGAAGGACAAGAGGAATTCACTGTGGAAGGGGAGTTCCAAGCAAAGCGAATGTGCAAAGGCCCTGAGGTGGGGGGGGGGCGGAGGGAACGTTTGAGGAGCAAAGCTATGTCTGATGGTCTGATGCACATAGTGGAAGATGAGGACGTGATGCTGGAAAGAAATGCAGGGCCAAATCACAGAGGATCTTCTACTGAGAAGTCTCCAGAATTCCCACCCTATGAGAACTTAGGGGCAACAGTTTGGTTAGAAGGTAGGAGAGGTTAGGCATGTGCCTTGAGTGCATTCACAAAGTGCTTTACACATGACCGAGAAGACTGGTCCATAAAAAAGAATGGCCACAGTCCCACAGTGGCCACTGTCACCACCTGTAGGTCTTGGAGACTGTCCTTGAGTGTGTTGGTCTTAGCTAGCACGATCGGAAGGTGCTAAGCAAGTGGGGGCCAAGAAGGAAGCAGGATTGCATTGGACCCTCAAGCCAGTGGCTGTCTTGGTGCCCTTGAGCAGCTGACCTTGGGCTGGTGCCTTCACTGTCTCTGCGCCTCAGTTTCCTCCTACGTAAAAATGGAGCTCGTTACGCCCACCTCGTTGGGAGTTGTAGGGAATGGTTGAGGTCAAGCTTGCGAAGCACAGTGCCGGGTCCCTATTGAGTGCTGAGAACATCTCTGGAGTCCAGCCCTCCTCCCCACACCCCTCAGTGGTTCCACCAGTCAGATCGCCATTACTCCTGCCTCATGAGCATCAGAGGGATCTTCTTGAAACTTAAGTCAGACCCCATCCCTCCTCTGCTCATAGCCTTCCCATGCTTCCCATCTCACTGGGAGTAAAAACCAAAGACCTCACCGTGGTCCACAAAGTTCTACAGCCCACCACTACCACCACCCCTCCCGGCCCTCCCCTCCCTCCGCTCTCCCCCTCTCTTCCTCAGCCCCACCGACACCGGCTGCCTCACTTTCCCTCGGACAACTCAGACACGATCCCACCCCAGGGCCTTTGCACTTGCTCCCCCAGAGAGCCACATGGTTCCCTTCCCACCTCCACAGCCTGGAGGCAGCGTATCACAACGGTCGCCAGGTTGGGTTCAAATCTCAGCACTGCCACCTACTAGCTATGTAATCTGGGGCCATCATGTTACCTTTGTTTCCTTGTCTGTAAAATGGGCTTTCAAAAAGTACGTCTTTCATGGCGCCAGTGTGGAAATTCAAAGAACTGGTATGCCTACAGTAGTTGGAACAGAGGTTAGCATGTCCTGGGTTCTGTAGAAGGGTCTGTTAAACAGAGAATGCCACGTTCTTGGGGAGGGCTTTCCCGGCTAGCGGATCTGACCCTGCAGCTCTCCCTACAACCCCTATCTCCTTTTCCTGCCCCTTTTTGTTTCCTTGGCATACTGTCTGTCTCCCCCCCCCCCCTCCCGCCACCCTTCTAGAAGAATGTAGCTGTGTGAGCTCTTGGCTGAATCGCCCAAACTCTTTCGGTCTTATTTGCCTCATTGGCTTGCGAAATCAGGGAGTTTGTCTGCTTCCCTCAGGGCTGTTTCGCTAAGACAGTGCCAAGCGGGCGGTAACAGGTGCTCGGGAACTATTTGTGGAATGAATGAGTGAGTGAGTGAGTGAGTGAGTGAATGAGTGAACATCATTATTTGTGTTATTTTCCCCACTGCTATTCTCATGATCATGGCCCCTGTGTGTTCCTGGGATGCCGGTGGTTTCCTGTGCCCACAACCATACCGAAGATGAAGACCCCTTCCCCTGACTCCCTCACTCCCCCCCCCCTCCGTGTGCCCCTGCAGAGGAAGGCGAATACTTCCTGAAGGTGCTGATCCCCAGCTACGCAGCAGGCTCCATCATTGGCAAGGGCGGGCAGACCATCGTACAGCTGCAGAAGGAGACAGGAGCTACCATCAAGCTCTCTAAGTCCAAAGACTTCTATCCGGGTGAGCCCTGGCCCAGGACTCTGCCCTAGGCCTCCTGTCCTCCCACCTGGGTCCTGGATAAGCGGCAAGAGCTGCCCTTGGGGCAGTAAGAGTGATGGGGGGCCTCCCCCTCCTAAGGGGACAGAGCTGCTCTCAGCCCCAGGGGCCAGGCCTGAGCAGATGGGGGTGGGGGCAGGGCAAGACAATGGGCCTGCTGCATATTCATGAGCTCATTTGCATGGTGTGCTCGCAGATGTGCCCCTTCCCACACACCTGCCCCTTTGGGTCAGTTGGAGTTGCTGGAGGGGGGTGGGCAGGGAGGCAGGTGTCAGGGTGGCCCTTGGGGCGTGGGGGGGGGGCAGCCATCCGTGTGCACACCCCCGCCGCTTCTTGCCCCCACTCTCCCCCTGTGGATTTCTCTGTTACCCCATCTTGCCCAGTCCGGGCCGCTCTGGTTTTCTCTGTGTCATTCTTCCTATGTCCTTCTCATTCTGCTTCTGACTTTCCCAATCTCTTGTTCCCTGAGTCTCCATCCCCACCCGCCCTCTGTCCACCTCCTCCGGCTCTTCTTTTTGCTTCTATCTCTCTGATTCTGTTGGGACCCCCTCACCTCTCGTTCCCATCGGTCGGTCCGTCTCTGCTTTTCCTCTTCTCTCCCTCCCTCCTCTTTCCCCCTCTTCCTCCCTTCCCACCCCTCTCCCCAACTTTTCCTTTCCCTCCACCTCTCGTGGTCTCACGTTTTTCTTTCTCTTACTCCTTAACTCTCTCCGGCCAGTCGTGCACTCAACCAGTGTTTCTTCGATAGCACCCCTCAACGGGGTCACTCTGCCGGATTGCCCCTCATTTCTCCCTGCCTCTGCTCACCCGTCTCTCCTTTTAGGTTTCCTTCTCAGTCTCAGCCCCCTTCATGGGTTTCCTTTCCTTTCTCCAAACCCAGCGTCTTTTCTGCCTGTCCTCCAGCTCTCTCTCTCCCACAACCATAACATTTTCAAGGCCCCTCCACTCCCTCTAATCCTTCTGCGTATATCACCTCCCACTTCTCTCCCTCCCAAGACCAATGCCTGGGCTTCGACATCCAGGAATCCAGGGAAGGCCCCCAGAATTGCATCTTTGGTCCAGAGCTGGCTCTAGTTCATCCTTAATCCCCTTGGACTTTTTAGGTCAAACACCAGAGCTGTAGCCCAGGGTCAGGGCACATTCATATATTCATATTCTCTCTCTCTCTCTCTCTCTCTCTCTCTCTCTCCCCCTCCTCCCTCCTCCACCCGCCCTGCCTCCCATCTCACTAAGCAGCTTTGGCAAGAGGTTTAGAGAACAGTCCAGGGAACCAGGCACACACACACACACGCACACACACACACACACACACCCGCCGCTTTCCTCTTCCACCCTGGCCCAGTTTCCCCCGCACCCCCCTAGGCCCACAAGATACGGATAAGAACCTGTACCTGGGGCATTTATCCGAGGACACTTGGTTCCTTACTCCTGGATCACATTGTGTGACATGAGACACATCATCTCCTCCCATCTCAGTGACACAGCCCACAGGCCAGGCAGCTGAGATCCCCAGAGGATGGGACGGTCATTGGCTCTCTTGGGCCAAATACCATTCACACAGGCAGCGTGAGCCAGCAACTCCCCCCAGCCCCAGGACATGCGGCCAGCGCGCGCACACACACACACACACACACACACCCCATTCCTGACATGGAACTTCTAGATCGTCTGGCACGTGCCGGCTCTTGACTCAGAGGTACAGGACACAGCCCTCTAATCCTAGTCCTGCCCCCAGGACTTCCCACGAACCACAGGAACACGAGAAATGAGAATGCTACTGCTTGAGACCATCAGCTTATTTCCCTCTGCTCCTGGCTAACCCCCTTTCATTAATTTATTCACCCCACATCTGCTGGACACCTACTGTATGGACAGCGATGAGGACACAGCCGTGACTGAGATGTCCCGCCCTTTCCCTCACAGATCTCACAGCCCAGGGGGGAAGACAGGCGGAACACCTTCACTGACCCAGCATGGTCAGGGCTAAGAGGGGGAAGGCCAGAGGGTGGTGGCAGCCCGGCCAGGGCACCTGACCCAGCCTAGAAAGGTCAGGGAGGGCTTCCTGGAGGAGGGGCCCAGGACAATAAGTAAGAGTGAGCTAGATAAAAGCAGGGAAGAGCACTCCAGGAAGATGAACTGGCATGTTCAAAGACCGGAGGGGTAGTTGGTTCATTGTGACTGAAGCATCCAGAACAGATGACGAATGACAATGGTAACATCCAGAGGGCCCTTTAGGCCTTATGGGTTCACACACAATCACACAGACAGATGGACACACACACACACACACACACACACACACGGCACTTGTGTTCACTACGTGAAACAAAAACCCGCCTGACCTTTAACCCCAGGGGAGGGGCAGAACCCAAAGGGTGTCCCCTCCTTGGTACAGGAAGCTCCAAGCCCCAGATTCCATCCTTCCAGATCATATGTGGAGAAACTGAGACCCAGAAAGCAGGTGCACAGACTTCTGTACATCCACTCAGGCACCCTAGAGTGATTCCTAAACTCCTTCTGATTTTGAGCATTTGCCCAAAACTCTGTCCCCAGAAAAAAAAAGAAAGAAAAGAAAAACGCACAGACACACACACTTCAAAAAAAAATTATTGATTTATAAAATAGTTGCCTTAAAGTGCAAAATCTTAAGTGAGTACCTAGTAAATCCATACACATTCTTTTTTACTATGAAAAATACAAAAGCAAAAATGTAACCATTTTGTGCCTTTCCCCCAACACACACACACACACACACACACACACACACTCTCCACACACTCCATATCTAGCACAGGGTGTCTCAGTGGTTAAAAGCCCAGGCTCTGAAGCCAGACGCCTGCATTCAAAACCCTGAACTTTCACTACTGGCTGAGTGAACTTGGACAAATCCCAAACCTTCTCTGTGCCTCAGTGTCCTTAGCAGTAAATCAAGAATCATCGTGCTGCCTACCTCATCCTTTAAGTGCACGAATATATACCGAGTGCTCAGATCGGTGCCTAATACTTGGTATTTTGGAAGCGCCAGCTGTCATTACTGGACGCTCTTTCAGGGGTTAACCGAACCCCTTCCCCCACAAAGCCCTTGTGGACCCCAGTTAAGAACGACAAAGAGCGGGAAGTCACAGACTCCTGAGCTGGAAGGGAGCCACGCAGAAATGGAGAGAGGAGCCACTCTAGCCAGGCTGTCCCTAGGGCCACCCCGCCCCCCCCCCCCCAGTTCCCACCCTGACCCACACCCTTTCCTATTTACACCCAGACGGAGGCAGCCTGCACGCTGACTCACCCTTGGCTCAGACCAATCCATTGTTCTGGGGTTGGGGGGAATAAGAGTGAGTAACGGCGGCCCAAAGGATATGGGGGATGTCAAGTACACAAGTGACCCAAGACAGTGATGCCCAGATGCATGGAGAGACTGCCAGATGCCAGGCTGAGACATGGCAAGGGAGGGGTCAGAGTGGAAACACCATCGTGCTGCACTAGAACGCCCACAGGACGCCAGACACTCACCCCCAGATGTCCCAGACGCCCGGGCACACGAAGCCCGGCACACACTCAAGACCTTCTACAAACCCAGGGAGCTAATGGTCCTGCCGGCAGAGTCCCACCCCGGGAGAGAGACAGATACCGGTTCCACACACGAAACATGCCTGGCTCCCCCGGGCACTCATACAATTGTCACACGGACCAGTCATAGTTGAACACCTAGAGGTTGTCTCTTTCTTGCCAACACTCCCACTGACATCCAGTCTCAAAGTGATACACACTCGTCACACAGCCTCAATGCTGCTTCATGAGATTCTTTGTTTCTGTGTCTCAAACTCTCATGTTCTACCAGCCCGGTTCTCACCAATAGTATACATACCCTTGAACTTCACAGTGACATCCAAGTCTTTCCCCTGCATAACAGTGCACATATCTTTACTGGATTCACTATGTCACGCGGTCTCTCCCACTCTTTCTCTTACACACATACACAGATAAAGATAATTTAGCCAGTCCTGCCCAAGTATACACATGCATGTATGTGTGTGCGCGCACACACACACACACACACACACACCACTCACTCAAACAGCCTAAGAGATATATTCACACTGGTTAGAGTATCACCCAGAGTCTCTGTCCCACACACATATATCCCAACACCACCCAGAGTTGGCTTCTCTTCTCCTAGCTGTCTCCCCACCTCTGATACACACACACACACACACACACACGCACGCACGCACACACACGCACACACAATAAGCATGCCTAGATTAGAACCACAGCCAATATCTAGGTGATCTCCAGCAAAGGCATCCACCCCACCCTCCTTTCTCCATCCCTGAGTTCCTGCCCTTCCACAAGTTGCCTCCTCTCTCCCCTGTCCACCCCCTTGCCCTCCCCCACCCTTCAGCCCTCCATCTGGTGGGTCCAAGCAGGCACTCAGGCCTCTCTTCTGCCTCCCCCATCCCCCAGCCCTTCCCCATCCTCTCCAAAAGCCCAGAGGCCTTCGCTGCAGGCTTTCAGGGGTTGCCACGGCAACGGGGCTTCGTCCCTCGTCCCCCTGGGGGGTGGGCTGAGGACCCGGCCAGCCAGACCGATAAGGGGGTTCCAGTTACTGTGGCAACCGTTGCAGGCCTGAGCTCTTTCCGCTTCTGGGGGGGGGGGTTGGTTGGAGGGAGGGAGTGAATGGTTGCCAGAGCAACCGGGAGCCGGCAAGGACTGGGAAGAGGCAGCTGAGCCCTGTCTCCCCTGCCCAGGGCTGCTGTGGGCATCGCAAAGCACTTAAGCATCATCCTTCCATCCCCCTGGGGTTGTTTTGGGGGAGGGACACGAAGTACAGATTATGAAACAGGCATTCCACTCACTTTTCCAGCTACTCATCATGGCCTGAGAACCCTGGATGCCAGCTTCCCCAGGCTTACTTACCATGTGATCTGGGCCCAGTCAGGTTCACTTTCTGGACCTAGGTTTTCTCTTTCCATTAAGTGGGACCTGTCTCCCAGGAATTTTCCTATTCCTGTCTGATGAGTGTGCCCTCTCTCTCCCTTGCTCAACAGGAACCACAGAGCGAGTATGCCTGGTACAGGGCACAGCAGAGGCCTTGAATGCTGTGCACAGCTTTATTGCTGAGAAGGTCCGAGAAATCCCACAAGCAATGACCAAGCCTGAGGTGGTCAACATCCTTCAACCCCAAACCACGATGAACCCCGACAGAGCCAAGCAGGTCAGCAGGGGCAAAGGCTGGGTTTCTGTAAAACCGGTGAGGTTCGGAGAAGACACTTCTCCCATACCACTGAGTTACTGTGGAAGTTTAATGGGGTAACGCCGATAAGAGGTTTGTCAATCAAATACATGGTAGTAGTTAGTTAGTCCTATTATTAGGGAATCAGCCTAGGGACTCCAAAACTCTTGGAGTGGGCTTGATTCAGAGAAAGAGTGAAAGTTTGGGAGAATTTGGCCCAGACAGCCCCCCCCCTCCAACTTATCCCTCCTTCCTGGGATTCTCTAGACCCTCTCTTTCCTTCCACCTCATCCCATTGTCTCCCAGAGCAACCTGCCTCCCACTTCCTGTTCTCACCGGAAGTGGCTTCAGTGACAGCCCATCCTCATCCAGAAGAGTTTAGAAATGACTTCATACTCCCTCTCTCCATGAATTATTGTATGAGAGTAGCCACCATTTTGGAGAAGTGGTATTTCGCTAGCGAGAGAGAAGGCACGTCCCTCTCCTACACAGCGCTCTCTAGGAGGGATGAAAGGAGGAGGGCCGGTCCTCTTGGTTGCCTCAGTTACTGGGAAGCGGTGGCGTAGGGGCGTGGCAGCGAGGGGACCAATCACTCTCCCAGCCTCTCTGGTTGCCATGACCACGGCGCTCACCGGGCAGGTGGGCTTGCGGCAGGGGCCCTGGAAGCGTGGCCCCGAATGGGTAGGAGGCGGAGGGGAAGGGAACTGCGCGCACTCCTGCTTCTCTCTCCCTTTCCCCGCTCCCATATACTTGAGCAGACGAGGCAAAGGGGAGAGAGTCCCTGGCAGGAAGACAGGCCACTTGTGAGGGTTCCTTAACGTCTGCCTAGAAGCAAAGACAAGAGACAGACCCTCGGTAAAGGAATCTGGAATTTTTGGGAATTCTTGTTGCCCTGAGATGGGAGAAACCACGGACCTGAGTTCCCCCAAGCTCCTGGGAAAACGGTGGGCGGAAAACCCTGGAAGAATGCTGCCTAGCGGATCGTTCCCAAAAAAGACTTCGGGCTTGGGGGTTTGGAGCGCGGCTGCTGTCCTTGGTGCTGAAGCGTCTCTGCCCGGTCTCTCCCGATTCCCTTCCCACGGGCAGGCCACAGTTTACACACAGTTTACAGGGTCGCAAGGATATTGCCTCTTCCCTCTGCCTTGGTGGCGGCCTCAAAGGGCTCCAAGTTCACGAAGAGTTTGCACATGTTGCAGAGAAATGGGGTCAGCACCATCTGCGCCTGATCCTTCCACCCCACCCCCTAATCCACAGGAATTCAGAGGTAGTGGAATCGAAAGGTTATAGAACCAGGATTTTTCCTCCCCTTACTTATTACTGGGGGGCTTCAAAGAATGAAAGAGTTGAGACTGAAGGCTCAGGCTCTGGAGTCAGATGTTGAGTTGAATCTTACTCTGATAATGTACTTCTTACCTGTGCGACCTTGAACAAGTGACTTGATTTCTCCATGCCTCAAATTTTCTCATCTGCAAAATGAGATTCACTAGGGTACCTACTGAAGGGCAGTGATTAGTGCTCCCTGGTTTTTAAAAAAGCACATAGCATGTATGCCTAATACATAGAAAGTTCTCAAAAAATGTTAGCTGCCGTTATTAGGGGATTTTTAGGTCGGGAGATGGGTCTCCTCTCTTTCTACATTGGACTTGCTGTGTTACTCTGGGTCCCTTTCCCTTCTGTAAGCCTCAGTTTCCTTTCTTTACAGTGTGGAAGCTGGGCCAAATCAGGGATTATAAATTGAAATGCCTCCAAGATTCAGCAAGGGAACATAAAGAATTGAGGACTCTGGCCTCGTCAGAGAGATATAATGCCCTAAACGGGGCAGCTGCTACTCAGCTCCACTTAATTCTTGCCTTTTGGGAATGTAGACAAAGTGTGGCCACATCTTCCACATTTTTCAAAAGAAGCCAGAAATATTTGAAATCGACTCATTTTTAAAGGTTGGCTCAGTCTTAAAAACACTATGTATGGGGCACCTGGGTGGCTCGGTCGGTTAAGCATCTGACTCTTGATCTCAGCTCAATTCTCGATCTCAGGGTCGTTGAGTTCAAGCCCCACACTGGGCTCCACACTGGGCATGGAGCCGACTTAAAAACAAAACAAAACAACTATGTGGCTGTGGGCTGCCTATGGCCCGAGGACCATCAGTTTGCCACCTCTGGACTACACCAGTGGTTCTCAGCCCTGGCTATCTTATCCTCTAGGTAGCATAGAATGCAGATTCCTGGGTCCCAGCCCAGAGCCACTGAATCAGAATTTCTGGGGTGAAGACTTGGGACTCTGAACACAGATTCTGGACTGGGATCAGATCCTGGCTCTATTACTTACTATCTGTGTGACCTTGAGCAAGTTATTTAGCCTCTCTTGCCTCTGTTTTCCAATCCATAAAATGTGATAATAGTACCTAACCTATGCTTGTAGGATGGTTATAGAAATTAAGTAAATTACTCTACAGAAGTGTTTACAGCAGTGTCTGGCCTATGGAAGCACTGTTAGCTTCTGCTATTATCATCATCATCATCATCATCATCATTATCATTATTACTATTTGAAAATTTCCACAGACTTGCAAATCATGGAGACAGATGGTCTCTCAGGTCTTTCTGGCCCTAAAACTCCTACAGTTCTATGGCTCTGTGATTTCAAGATTCTAGACATACATTATTCTAAAACTCTGTCCATGAAACTGCACCTTGCGATCTCTCTAAGATGCTGTGGTTCTACCACCTGACCCTATCATGAAGACAGCTACCATTTTCTGAGGGCTTCCCATGTGGGCAGGCATTCCCATCACTGAATGTTCCCAATAGTCATACGGAGTAGTAGTGGTTGTGTCGGTGCTGGAGATAAGGAAACTGAGGCACAGAGAGGTGAAGGCATTTGCTCTTACCATGTTTTGGTGAACAATTACGTCATCCTTTTGCCCTCTGAAGTGCTGTATCATACTAAATACCTCTTTACTCTTAGGTCTGGTTTTGTGCATTCTGTTCTATCTGCTTGACTTGTCTGACATTTTTCTGATGATATATATATATTTTTTAATAACGGCTGTGTTGAGATATAATTCGCATGCTGTAAAGTTCACCATCTTAACGTATACAATTTATTGGTTGTTCAGTATACTCACAAAGCTGTGCGTCGATCACCTAATGTAATTCCAAAACGTCTTCACCACTCCAAAAAGAAGACTCATACCCCTTGGCAGTCACAGCCATTCCCTAGCCCCACTCCCTGTCCCTCCCAACCACTAACCTACTTTTGGTGTCTATGGATTTACCTATTCTGGATGTTTTATATAAATTGAATGATATAATATGTGGCCTTTGGTGTCTGGCTTCTTTCCCGTAGCCTCATGTTTTCAAGATTAATCCGTATTGTAGGGGCGCCTGGGTGGCTCAGTCGGTTAAGCGTCCGACTTCGGCTCAGGTCATGATCTCACGGTCTGTGAGTTCGAGCCCCGCGTCGGGCTCTGTGCTGACAGCTCGGAGCCTGGAGCCGGGAGCCTGCTTCCGATTCTGTGTCTCCCTCTCTCTCTGACCCTCCCCTGTTCATGCTCTGTCTCTCTCTGTCTCAAAAATAAATAAACATTAAAAAAAATTTAAAAAAAAAGATTAATCCGTATTGTAACATAGACCAAAACTTCCTTGTTTTTTTATGGCCAAATAATACTTCACTCGATGGAGAGACCACATTTTGTTTGTCTATCAGTTGATAGTCCTTTGGGTTGTTTCTACTTTTCAGCTATTATGAATAATGCTGCTAGGAACATGTGTGGGCATAGTTTTCCGTTCTTTGGGGTATATACATATGAATGGAATCGGGTCAGATGATATGTTTAACTTTTTGAAGAACTGTTAGACCATTTTTAAAGTGACTGTGCCACAGATGTGAGATGTAAATCCAGGTCTGCCCATGGGGGTAACAGCCATTTCCTGAGTACCTACTATGAGCACATATTAACTGGCTGCTCACATGGCACCTAACTTAGCACATAGCAGGTGCTCAGAAAATGCTGCTGGTTTGAAACGGATGATGATATGCCCATAAGAGCCAAGCAGAAACATAACTAAGGGGCAGTAGTTCCTTACTGAAGCTCATCATCCCATGAATGATCTCAGGCCTCACACAAATTCTGTGGAGGAGGAATGAATAGCCCCATTTTACAGACGAGAAAACGGAGTCTCAAAGAGGGTATGTCCCTTGCCCAGCATTAGTGGTAGAGCCAGGATGTTGAACCCGAGATCACCAATATATAAAAACTAGGGTGCTTCCCATTCTACAAATCAGAATTTCCAATTAATCTAGAAAACTTGTATCAGGCTGAGTTTTCTCCCTCCCTGCCTACACACACACACACACACACACACACCACCACCACCACCACCACCAGGTGAGATACACCTGGCCTCCTCCATCCAGTTCCATTCCTGCTTGGTCCTGTGGACACATTATTGTTCCTTCTTCCATCCATCCATCCATCCATCCATCCACACACTTTTTGCTGTATGCGTACCAGGCATTCCCCGAGGCCCCAAGAACCCAGTAGTCAACAATCCAGACAAAAATCTCCACCCTTGTGGATCTTACATTCTTTCTTGGGGACACCAAAAACCAGAAAATGAATAAAATAAGTAAATGGCAGAGAGTGAAAGTGCTATGAAGAAAAATAAAGCAGGAAAGAGGAGGAAAGAGCACTGGGGCATTTTTTTCTCCTTTTTATTTTGAAAATGTTTAAAAGTAACACAGTGAACTCTACACACTGCACTTACATTCACCAATTGTTAACATCTGCTTTACCTCTTCACACACACACACACACACACACACACTGGTTGGTTTCATTTGTGTGTTTGTTGGGTTGTTTCTTTATTTTTGCTGATCCACTTGAGAATAAGTATAAACGTCATGACTCTTCACCCCTACATTCTTCAGCATGCGTCTCCCAAGACTAAGGGCGTGTCCTATATTGTTATGTTACTATTATCACACCGACAAAAGCTAACACCAATTCCATACTTTAGGTTAATAAAAAGTTCATATTCACATTGTCCCCAAATATCTTTTATATCTATAAAGTATTTTTCTTAAAAAAAAATTTTTTTTAAGGTTTGTTTTTGAAAGAGAGAGAGAGAGATAGCGCCAGCAGGGGAGGGGCAGAGAGAGGGAGACACAGAATCCGAAGCAGGCTCCAGGCTCTGAGCTGTCAGCACAGGGCCCAATGCGGAGCTTGAACCCTTGAACCGAGAGATCATGACCTGAGCTGAAGTTGGACGCTTAACCGACTGAGCCACCCAGGCACCCCTATAAAGTATTTTTCTATCCAAGAATATTCATGCATTGCATTGGGTTGTTATGCCTCATTACTCTCTTTTAATCTAGAATAGCCTAACATATATTAGACTATATATTTTAGTCTATACATTACATAGACTATATACTTATAAATATAGTCTAATATATATAAGACTATA
>NW_026057588.1:10038327-10170710 GCF_023721935.1 Panthera uncia
TTTTTAAAGTAATCTCCACACCCAATGAGCGGCTCAAAATTGTAACCCTGAGATCAAGACTCACCGTCTACAGACTGAGCCAGCCAGACACCTCATCTACTATGTATTTTGAAGGTAGTGGCCACAGGGTTGCTGATTGGGTGTTGAGTGGGAGAGAAAGAGAAGACTCCTAAGTCTTGAGTCTGAGAAGTGAAAGAGTGCAGTTTCCACATACTGACATGAGGAAGACCATGGCAGAAACACATTTGAGAAGATGAAGAGTTTCACTTCGGACTTCTAAGTCTGAGGTGTCCATTCTACATGATACTAGCGATGTGAGGTTAGCAGTTGGATACAAGTCTGGAGGTGTTTGTATAGGGACAGAAAATAAGCCAAATAAACAAGCCTTGATAATTGGGGTGGTAAGGTCCCTCCAAGGAGGTGCATTTGTGCAAAAACCTGAATGATGAGAGAGGGGAGTCTTCTTTTCTGGGAAGGAACATCCTAAGTAAGGGAACAGCAGGTGCAAAGGCCCCGAGTCTGGACCAAGCTTGCAAGTTGGAGGAACAGCAGGGAGTCTAGTAGCCTGCGCAGGGGTCAGCGACAGGGAGCGAGGGAAGAGTTGAAGTCGGCTCACACAGAGCAGAGCAAGGAGAGCAGTCGTTCTCAGTTTTGTCAAAGCCCACGCCCTCTTTCTCCTGCAAATATTTTTCCCACCCCACTTAACTCTGAAATTATACACACACACATACACACGCTCATTGCGGCACATGAGAAAATGCATATGATGTCCATATATTACATATCTAAATCTGTCATATCTTTAACAGTCGTATTGAGATACTCATTCGCACCCGTACAATTCACCCATGTAGAGTGTGCAGTTCGAAGTTTTTAGTATATGCAGAATTGTGCATCCATGCCCACAATCAATTCTAGAACATTTCATTTCCTCAAAAAGCAACCTTGATCCCCTTAGCTATCACTCCTCAATCCCCACAGCTCAGCAGCACCACCACCCCCACTCCAGGCCTAAGCCACCGCTAATCTACTTTCTGTGTCTATAGATTTCCCTGCTCTGAACATCCATATAAATGGAATCATACAATAGGTGGTCTTTTGTGTCTGGCTTCGTTTCACACAGCGTGTTTTCTAGGTTCATCCACGTTGAAGCCTGGGTCGGTACTTGGTCCATTTAAGTTGACTGCCAAAGAATACTCCATTGTACGGATGTACGTTTTCTTTATCCCATAAGACTTTTTTACATAAGAAATGAAAGGAAGGCGATTTGTTATAAAATGAGATGGATTTTAACATGTAAGTGTTCAGCCAGGACCCCAGTAGAAGTAACGAAATAGTCACCTGCCCACACCTCACCCAGCCTGAGCGAAAGAGACAGGGACAAACACAGGGATCCAGGGTGTAGCATCGGACACATAAATAATATATGTGGTGTTACTACTGTTGTCACGTTTTATTTTTAAATGACGCACGACTCTTGGTGAAATTCAAAACAAAACAAGGTACGATCTTCCCTTCATTTACTGATTGGTTGCATTCCTGGCAATTTCAGTCGATCTTAAAACCATTGGGGGGAAACAAAATTAGGTACTTACATGGATCATGGGGCTCAGGTTTGGGCTCTGAGATTTATAAACAGACTTTTTACCGAGATGAATGTCCAGGGAGGCATTTAAAATCCATATAGGGGTCACCTGGGTGGCTCAGTCAAGTAAGCATCCGACTTCGGCTCAGGTCATGATCTCACAGTTTGTGAGTTTGGGTCCCGCATCGGGCTCTGTGCTGATGGCTCAGAGCCTGGAGCCTGCTTCGGATTCTCTGTCCCGGGCTCTCTGCGCCCCTTCCCTCCTCATGCTCTGTCTCTCTCTCTCACACACACAAAAATAAATAAACATTAAAAAAATTTTTTTAATAAAAATAAAAGCCACGGGGACCTGGACGGTTCATCCTTGTGAAGAACTGACTCTCACATTCTGGGGTGCAAATACCCAAGGCCCTGCCCACTGAATGCCTGTATCTGCTTCCAGTCACCATGACAACCAAAACCGCTCCCACAAATGTCCCAAACACCCCCCAGGGGCTGGCTCAGGGGCAGAGAGGAGACACAGGGGTGACAGCGTCAGGGGGTGGAACCCACAGGTCTGACAGGACACGGGGAAGACTGAGAAAGAGGAATTTAGGTGTGGAAATGCTCTCGGATATGTGAAAGGAGAATTTGGGCATTGAAATCTCCCCGCTGGAATTCAGACTGATCGGATTTGCAGCGGCAAAGGACCGGCTGCTCTGCACCCCAGTAGGGGACCACTGTTATTTAAGCGATCGATTTTCTCCCTGCCTTTGCCGGTGTAAGGTCTTGTTATCTTCATTCTACACCTAGGACAACGGTATTAGACTGCTAGGGCTGTCCTGACAAAGCGCCACCGGGTGGCTTAAGCAACAGAAGAAATTCATTCGCTCCCAGTTGCTGAGACTGGAAGTCTGCGATCTGGGGCAGTGTTGGTTTCTTCGGAGGCTTCTCTCCTTGGCCTGCCGGCAGTCGTCCTCTCTCTCTGTGTTCTCATGCGGTCTTCCCTCTGTGCTGTGCGTGCCTGTGTCCTAATCCCCTCTTCTTCTAAGGACGCCAGTCCTATTGGATCAGGACCCACCCCGGTAGCCTCACTTAACCTTAGTTGCTTCCTGAAAGACTCTGTCTCCAGGGGCACCTGGGTGGCTCAGTAGGTTGAGGTCGGAATTCGGCTCAGGTCATGATCTCACAGTTCGTGAGTTCCAGCCCTGCGTCAGGGCTGTGTGCTGACGGCTCAGAGCCTTGAACCTGCTTCAGATTCTGTGTCTCCTTCTCTCTCTAACCCCACCCCCACCCTGCCCTCTCTCTATCTCTCTCAAAAATAAACATTAAAAAAAATCAAAAATAAAAGACCCGCTCTCCAAATACAGCCCTATTCCGAGGCACTGGGGATCATGTGAATGGTGGGGACAACAATTTGGCTGATAACAAAAAGAGGTTAAGGGAGGCGACCTTGACATAGGGCAGGAAACACCATGGAGCAGGAATCCGTGAGTCTGGATTTCAGCTCCTTCGCTATCTGGGTTACCTTGGGGCAAGTCCCTTGGTCTCTTAGGCCTCAAGTGGCTCATCTGTAAAATGAGACTTAATGAGTCCTTTTCTGGGGCTGGGAGTCAGAGTGTTCAATGAGCTAGAAGGCTAGGGCACCAGTGCAAGTGGGGAACAGTGTCCTGGAGGGGGCCCACTGGGTCAGCCATTTGGCCTTTAAGGTGCGGGATGGAAGAGAGGTCCCAGGGGCCCCAGAGGCATGGGACAGGGTGGCTGAGCGCCTACTGAGGGGACTTGGAGTATTAGCCCTTTTTACTTTGTTTTTTTAACCAACCTATATGGAAGCATTTCACTTTTTAACAACCCATAGGACCCTGGGGTGCATTTCAAGGGGCACACCGGGCCTGGTTTGGGGCACTTGAGAGCAGGGGGGCGAGAATGACTTAAGACGGCCAGCCCCAGACTGATTTACTGTTCAGTCTCCACCCACCATCCTAAAGACCCTCCCTCTCCCTCCACACGCAGGCCAAGCTGATCGTCCCCAACAGCACCGCGGGCCTGATCATCGGCAAGGGGGGCGCGACAGTGAAAGCCGTGATGGAACAGTCGGGTGCCTGGGTGCAGCTGTCCCAGAAGCCAGAGGGCATCAACCTTCAGGAGCGCGTGGTGACAGTCAGCGGCGAACCGGAGCAGGTGCACAAGGCCGTGAGCGCCATCGTGCAGAAGGTACAGGAAGACCCCCAGAGCAGCAGCTGCCTCAACATCAGCTACGCCAACGTGGCTGGCCCCGTGGCCAACTCCAACCCCACCGGCTCACCGTACGCCAGCCCCGCTGATGTGCTGCCCGCCGCCGCCGCCGCCTCGGCCGCCGCCGCCTCCGGCCTGCTGGGCCCCGCGGGGCTGGCGGGCGTGGGCGCCTTTCCGGCCGCCCTGCCCGCCTTCTCAGGCACCGACCTGCTGGCCATCAGCACGGCGCTAAACACGCTGGCCAGTTACGGCTACAACACCAACTCCCTCGGCCTGGGCCTCAACTCGGCCGCAGCCTCCGGGGTCCTGGCCGCCGTGGCCGCCGGTGCCAACCCCGCCGCCGCCGCCGCGGCCAACCTCCTGGCGTCCTACGCGGGGGAGGCCGGGGCCGGGCCGGCCGGAGGGGCCGCCCCGCCTCCACCCCCGCCCCCCGGAGCCCTGGGGTCCTTCGCCTTGGCCGCAGCCGCCAACGGCTACCTCGGGGCCGGGGCGGGCGGCGGGGCGGGCGGCGGGGGCGGCCCGCTGGTGGCCGCCGCAGCTGCGGCAGGGGCCGCCGGGGGCTTCCTGACGGCCGAGAAGTTGGCGGCCGAGAGTGCCAAGGAGCTGGTGGAGATTGCGGTGCCTGAGAACCTGGTGGGGGCCATCCTGGGCAAAGGGGGCAAGACGTTGGTGGAGTACCAGGAGCTGACGGGCGCCCGCATCCAGATCTCCAAGAAGGGAGAGTTCCTGCCAGGCACGCGGAACCGGCGGGTCACCATCACGGGCAGCCCTGCGGCCACGCAAGCCGCTCAATACCTCATCAGCCAGCGGGTCACCTACGAGCAGGGAGTGAGGGCCTCAAACCCCCAGAAAGTGGGATGAGGCCTGTGGTGTCTGCTCCCACCCTCCTTCCTGTCCCTTCTCCTCCTCTTCCTTCTCCTCCCCCTCCCCCACACCCCCAACTCCTGACCTCAGCTCGGTGTAGTCCTGCTCCTCGTGGGATGGGGCTGGGGTAGGCCTGACTGCACCCCCCCTTCTGGTAGTCATAGGCAGGATTGAGTGCTGGCTGGGGATGGGGCCCAGAAGCTCCCTCCCCAGCCCTGAACTGACCCCTCCTTCCCTCCCTATGCTTGACTGGGCCGGACCCTCCTCTCCCAGGGCCCAGGTCTGTGTGATATCTGTATATATTGCATTTTGTTGATTTTAATAGAAAACAAAGAGTTATTTTCTCTTTCTTTCCCTCCTTTTTTTTTTTCTTTTTATTTTCCTTTTCTTCTACTTCTTCTTTTTTGTTTTGTTTTTTTTTGTTTGTTTGTTTGGTTTGGTTTGTTTTGGTTTGGTGTTTTGGTAAGGATTTCCCCCCCCGCCCTTAGAAGTTTTTGTTTCCATATGGGAGGAGGGGAGGGAGCCTCTGGGCCACCTAGAATGAGAGGCCTCCCCAAAACAACACCCCACCTCTCCTGCTTTCGGTTCCAGATCTGAAGGAAGGGATGGGAGTAGAGGTAGCCGAGGAATCTGAGCTGAAATGGGGTATTTGGAGCAGGGACCCCAGAGTTCCCAGATCTTCTCAGCGGCTCTACCCCTCTTGGAATTGCCCCTTCTAGGTGGGACTGTTCACTGTTCTGTTGTCAGGTTGTTATGGTGGGGGAAGGGGGTGGGGGAGCGGTGTGCAGTGCCTGCTGGGAATGAGGCCGGCTCTGGGATTGGTCCAGTCCTGTGGGCATGACTCTTGCGACGGGCTGGAACAACTTCCGGTGGCATCTTCGGTGGTTTGACTTAGAGTAATGGGAATGAAGGTCTCTGTTGGGATGTCACTGAGTCAAGTACTTTCTGGGGTGCTTCTGGCACTCCTTATGATGTCACGGGAAGCAGTTCCCCAGAGGTCACTTCCTGTGATGACAGAAGAGACAGGTACTTCCTATGATGTCTCAGTGAGCCTTCCTTGGAGGCTACTTCAGGGATATCATGGGGCCAAGTACTTCCTGTGGGATCTCCAGGGTATTTCCCGTGACGTCACTGGGATGGAGCATGCACTTCCTGTACTGGGCCATGGCCAGTCACTGACACTCCTTCTCCACTCGCAGCCCTCTTTGGTGGGTCGTGGCCCGGGGGTCTTCCGAGGAGGAGAATGAGGGGTGGGACTTGGATCTTATCTGGAGGACTCTAAGGAAAAAGACCCAGTATTGCCAGGGTCACCTCTATCCGAACACACCAAGTCTGTGAGCTGAGCTCACCTGGCAGCGAGGGGTGGGAGACGGAGCTGGAGAAAACTGCTGTTAAAGACCCCCATTCCCACCCCGCCTTTTGTGTGCATGCTCGTGTCCGCGTGGCTTTGTTCCATTGAGTCTGGTGAGCCAAACGTGTGGTGGCTCTGTCGGGCCATCATGACCCCAGTGTAGAGTTCAGTGAGCCACGGCAGGGTCCCTTGAGCTGGAATGCTCCGTGTGGTCTGAGAGTTTAGATTGGCTTGTGGTTTCCAGCAAGCTGGAGTGCTTTAGTAGTATCGGAGGGATCCGAGTGTCTTGGTGCTCTCTCACCACGGGCCCTGAGGCGCTAGAATGTTCTTTCTGGATGGAGTCTGCCAAGCCAGGCAGCCCTGAGAGATGGTTTGGGAGTGGCTTCCCTGAGCACTGCGGCTGTGGTCTGCTCTAAGGCCTCGTTGGCGGGCTGAGATTTCAGGGCCTGACAACGCTATGGACTTAGAATAGCTGAGACCCACCTCTACCCTCGCCCATCTCCCCCTTTCCCTTGGAGACCACCTCCGCTCCCTCCAACCCAAAGCAGGGCCCCCAGTGCCCTGGTTCCATCATCAGCATCTCTGGGGGAGGGGCATCCATGCCCATCCTCTCCCCCATTCGTTCCCCTCCTAGGTCTTCCAGACCCTTCTCTGTCCCATGGCTTTGGGGGAATCAGGCCTCCTCGTCTCTCTCCCACACGAGAGAAGAAAAGCCAGAGACAATTCCCACCCCTAAAGCCTGGGAGACCCCTGCCCCTCGCTAGAGAGCCACCCCCAAATCAAAATGTGAAAATCCCTAGAAAGCAATAGCCTTCAAGGTACCTTGCACTGAATTTCCCACCCCGCCCCTTCCACCTAATGGGAGGCTGTAGCTTGGGCACTAGGGTGACTTTTTTCCATGCCCTCTTCATCTCCAGGGTGGGGGGCAGGCCCCATTTCCCCATCCCCCACCTCCCATCGCTGCTGCCCCCACCCCTAGTCTCCAGACTGAACCCAGATGGAGATTCCAGTGCCAAAACAATTCTTGATGTAACTTTGTACATATCTTCTGCAGGGGGCGGGGGCGGGGGGGGGGGGCTCTTGGTGTTGGAGGTGGAGGTGGCCCTGTGGGCCATTGCTCCCCTCCACCTCTCAAAAGACCCTACAGTATTTCGCACTATCTCCACCCATAGTGGGTATTGCAGTGTCTAGCAGGAATATCCCCCTACAGCCCCCCAGGCCCCCATGAGGAGGGGAAGGAGCCAGGGAGAGGTAAAACACGGTCTGGGAGTGGGGAGGTGGGATTTGAAAGCGCTAATTTGCATATCATTTGCATCCTCAGCTGCCCTGGTTTGTCAGATGCTTTCTATAGCCCCTTTCAAGGGGGTCCGGGTCCCAATCAGCAGGACCCAGTAGTCCTGTCACACAGACACGTCTCTGGAGGCTGGGCCTCCCGAAAAACGTTCCCCTGGGGTATGTGTGTGACAACCCTCTCCCTATTCACATTTCTCGGGGACCCCCCTACCCCACCAGCCAGGGGTATCTGAAAGGTAGTTTGCTAGCTCAGTGAGCTAGTTCACTCGCCAGATTGGTGAGTGGAGAGCCACACACCTTTCTCCATTTTTACCCTAGGAAACCCCCTCCACCATCTTCCCCAACCCTTGAAAGTCTCTTTGCATTCTGACCTCAATCTTTCGTGCTGCAGTGTGTCCAGAGGGGACACAGATGTGGGGTCAGGGATGGGGATCATTGACAAACCCACCGCCTCTTTTTTTTCTCCTCTTCCCTGTCAGCCAATCAGATCTCAGAGACTCTGAGTGGCCTCTTTGCACCCTGCTCTTCAGCACCCAGTAGGTGCTTAATAAGTGTTTGCTGCATTAAACTGTCTCCCTGTAACTCCCCATTCGCCCTCCAGCTCCCAACATCTTCCCCCAGAACTTCCCTCTCTCTTTCTTGGGCTCCCTATGGCTTTCTACCTTTTTCTCCTTGTGGCTCCCATCATTACCTGTCCTGTCTCTATCTTTGTCTAAATCTGTCTTTTGCCCTCTTCTCAACCCTCTCAAATTTCTCTCCTCCCCCATTCCCCCAGCAATTAAAAAAAAAAAAAAAAAGTGCCAAACTTCCTTAGAACTGAGCCGCTCTGGGGGGAGGGAACCTCAGATAGAGAGGAGAGAAATGGAGCCATCTCACTTTGAGGAGGCCCCTAAGAGGCATTGAAAAAGTCTGTGGACACTTAGCTAAATTGGGTCCCCCTTCCTCACCCCTCCCACCCTGAGTTTTTCTTAGAATCTTTGTAAGAAAAAAAAAAAGAAAAAAAAAGAAAGAAAAAAAAAAAACTCCCTCTCAGCTAACCCCTAACCTTTTGGATCCCCCAAATTCCACCAGCCGGGGAGAACCCCACTTTGCCTCCTTCAGGCAATTCTGTAGAAATTGGGGAGGAGGGGACAAGCTCAACCCCTCTTCTGTTGGCCTCGAGGGACGGGTGCCAGCTGGATTCCAGAGAAGGACCTCAAAGCACTTAACGAGAAGGGGTTCAATGTGCCAAATTCACCTCCTTCATCCCCCGTCTCAGGGGCCTCTGAGCCAACCTGCCCCAGCCACCTTCTTCTGCCCTGTCCCAACCATCTCTGCATGGGCAAGGAGGCTTCACTGCAATAATTATTAGGGGATCAGAAGGTGAAGATCGTGTGCCACCTTTATCTGCCCTAGCCTGCCCCGGACTTGTAGGTGGGAATTATGGGTATCCCAAGCGGAGTTTGGTAAGAGTCAGACTTAGAGACCGTTGGGGACCTAGGCTTGGAAGAACATGGCACCACTTTTCGGAGTGGTATTTCTCCCCTTCTTAACCCCCAAGTCCCGCACTCTCCCCTCTTTCCGTTTCTCTTGCCTACTTCTCCATCCCCCACCCTCCTTACTTCGTTTCTGATTGGTGGCCTACCGCTTGGAAAGTGAAGGGATTCCCCTGCATTGATTGTCGCTGTGGCAAGACCAGGACTCGAGGTCGCGATACGCGGAGCGGTGGAAAAAGTATTAACTAAGAGCGGCGACGAGGCTGGCTATTGGGGGCGTCCAGGCTGCTGATTGGGTGCCCACCTCTCGCGACAGCCAGGCAGGCCTTCGCTGTTGGCCACGCCCCTGCCCCGCGCCGACTTTGAAACTCCGAGGCCGGCTATCGCGAAAGCCTGAACCGGATGTCACGATGGGGAGGACGGGATCGCGATGCCCAAGTTGGGGCACCGAGGGCCGGGGACACAAGTTTACGGCTCTCGTGGAGTCGCGACACCCAGCCCTGCTATCTGATCCCTCTACACTGCAGTCAGCTGTCTGGACGCCGTGGTGGAGGGGCTTCTCTCGGTGGCGCCGCGGCTGGTGTGTGTCAGGTCCGTCTCAGTGGCCCCTGCCAGTCGCGATGGGGATTGCTGGGTGGCAGGGGGGGAGATGGGGAACGTCTCTGGGGGGGGGGGGGGGGGGTTTGCTGTTTTTTAACCCCTTCTCAGCCAGTCCAGGACATTCTTGTCTCTCAGAGATAAGTGGGGGGGACCGCCTAATCCCCCTCCCGCACACCTTTCCTCCTCCCTACCCCACCCCCCCAAAACCACCAACCTCTCATATTCTAAGTGACTCCATCACCACCGGCCACCGGGACCTGCGGCCTCATTGCTCCAGCCCGCCCCACTCGACCGTCAGACTCGCTCATCGAACTCTTTTTGATTAACCCTTTCTGTGTTCATCCCACGGAAAACTGTGTGTCCGGCGAGGGGGAGGGGGGAGGCGAGGGGCAGCAGCTACCTTTCCTCCATCTCCTCCCACCGCCCATGCCTCCCCACCCGCACCCCATCCCATGGCCTACCCCATCCCTCACCTTAGGGTCCTCCCCGCCCTGGGGAGAGTGACCCTTTATAAATATCTCTGCTGTTTGGCTTTGTCCCTTTCAAAGGCGGGGCCAGGGGCGTGGCCTCCTGCACGCGGAGCGCTGACTCCGGCCCCAGTCTTATCTGTGCCCTCCCCCACACTCCCCACCCCTTCATTGTAAATAGTCACTTTTGTACTGGGTTTGAGCCAGGGGACGTGGGGAGTCATTTTTTTCCTTTGTGTTGACATCTCAGGCCCCTGGAGGCATGGCCCACATTCCGGTTACATTTGGGAGAATCCCAAGGTGGGTCCTCTCACCTGCCCCCAGTGCCGAGGATTTCAAGATATCAGTATTACTCCCAGAGGAATGCGGTGCACCGATCCCCTCCACGGGGAGGTGGGAGAGGCGTGGCAAAGGTGTAGTCTGACGGGGATGTCTCGGTTGTCCCCATCTATGAAATGGGTTGGTCCTCCAGGTTCCCTGGGGAGCCTCAGTGAGATAATGGTGGAGTTAGCATCTCTCTTTGCCCCTTTCTCTGTTTGGGACAGACAGGGTAGGAGAGTGGAGGCGAGGGGATGACTGTCTATGGAGAACAGACCGCTAAATCCTTACTGGGGACCTTAAGCTAACTTCTCCCACGCTTGTTCTCCCTCTTGGACAATGGGGGGATTGGAGGACCTGTGAGGTCCCTTGGGTATCCCCAATCCTTACATTAAAGGCCCAAGCCCAGAGCTGGCTCGCTGCCTGCTGTCCCACATTCCCACATTCCGTTTCTTGGGCCCAGACCATCCGCCATGTGGCCATGCCTCCAGTGCCTCCATTCAACCCCCTCTAACTGATTCCTTCCATCCTCTGCGACCAGAGAAGCCGCCCACCTCCCCCCCCCCCCCCCTCCCCCCACCACCACCTCCAGAAGCTCCTGGCTGGGGCCCACTGCCCTCTCCCCTCCCCCCCCCCACATTGCCATGCCTGGGCCCCGCCCCCCCCCCCACCCACCCCCCCCAGTGTCCGTCGTGTGACCTAGTGCACCATGTATTAGCTTCCATGGCCCCCACCCCGGCCCCCACCACACCCCTCCCCCCCTCCCTCGGCGACTTCACCTTTTTTTGCCGCGATAAACGCCATCTCAGCATCTGTGTCTAATGTTGTCTTTTTTGCTTGACATCACACACTCCTTCTTAACCCATCCCCTTCCCTCTCCCTCCTCCCCACACCTCCACCCTCATCCTAAATTCTTTCCCCCTTTCCCTCGAGGGCTCTGGGTATCCAGGGGAGGGGGTGGGGGGACCCCTGAGGATGGGCTCAGGAGGGGGAAAGAGGGGAGGGGTGGATTATTCTCTCTGGACTGGGCCAGCACCCAGAGCAAATGTGTCAGAGGAGAGCCAGCATCCAGGTTTAGGTTGGGGGGGGGGGGGGGGCTCAGTGTCCAATCAGGAGGGTCCACGCCACTACCTGCACCACATATACTCAGCACGACGGCCGCGCAAAGACGCTCCTGGACCCAAGTCCACACGCACAGCATTGCAAACGCACAGCCCTGAGCAGAGTCAGGATAGCCTGGGGTTACGGTTTTGGAGTCAGGTAAGATCCGGATTCAGATCCCAGTGCTGCTATGTAACCCTGGGCCCTTGCCCCTCAGAACCTCCATCTCCCTATGTATGAAACGGAGACGTTTTTAATGTTATTTCTACGGTCGATACCAGGATTCAATACACCATCCGCTTAAAAAAAAAAAAAATACTGAGCACGTACAATCTATAAGGCACCATTCTGGGTGCTGGAGATAAAGCGGTTAACAAAACAGACCCAGATAGCTCTGCCTTCATGGAGCATAGATTCTCCTGGAAAACCTGGAGATTCTTCCTTAGCACAGAACCTGGCATGCGGGACTAAAACCAATTCAGAGGTTGCAAACCATCCGCCAGCAGGCCTGTCTGGCGCACACGCAATCTCGTTGGGCACGAACAGCGGTTTGTGTGAATTTGGTGCCAGCATTTAAACCTTGGGTGACTTCTGAAAATGTGGGTTGCAGGACCCTCCTGAGGCATCAGATGCGCCATTATCTGGTGATAGCCACGTGGCCAGAATTGGCCGGAGTGGGCCAGTCACTACCCCTCATCCAGGGCAGGCAGCATCAGCCCCTCCCCCACCCTACACTCTGCTTTGGTGTCACCTGCCTGGCCCCTGGACACATTTGAGTTTGCAACCCCTGTGGTAAACGTTTAATACCAAGCCCCTTACATTTTGGAGGTGTCAGAGATGGCTGGGCAGGTGATGATGTCCCGAGCACGAGGACGAATGGCATTGGAGTTGGAGAGACAGGTTTAGGGTGAGGCCAGACGGGCAGGTTCCGGTGTGACCGGGGCGCCTCGCTTCCTCTCTCTGGGTCTCAGTCTCCACGTATGGAAAATACCCTACAAAGGTGTACTTACCTTCTGGAATATTCCAGAAGGATTCCACGGGCGCATCACCCCATCAGTACCTGACACAGAAGAGATGCTCAGCACACGGTGGTCACTTGTAGAGATCCTTCCAACTGAAAAATAACAATAAAAGGGTTCTAGGGAAGAACAGAAACCGAGAGAGGGGGGTAGGAGGAAGGAAACTGAGGCTAGGACAAAGTGAGAAGGCAAGTAGCAGACCTGGAGAAGAGTCCTCAGCTGCTCGGGGTGTGGTTTGTTTTTTTTTTTCATTCATTCAGTCAACCATCCATTCATTCATTTGTTCCGCAGACATTTATTGAGCACCTGCTATGTTCTCAGGCCTAGGGACATGGCAATAGCCCTGACAGGTCACTGTTCTCGTGTTGCCAGCCCGAAAGCCACATCCGCACCTCTTAGCACACAGTCGATGCTCAAAAGTCTACCATTCCTGGCCCCACAGGCACGTCTGGTCCTGGTCTGTGGCCCACAAGTATTGCCTGGTATTCAGAAATATTGCCCTAGCCAGGCCATTTTCTGGAAAAGTCGAGGACTTTTCCGCCAGGAAGCTGGGAACTTCGAAGGGATTTGAGGGAGAGGGTGGAGTGTGGTCTCTAGTCTGCTGTGTGACTTTGGGAATCTCTCTGACCTCTCTGACCCAGGAGGTGGAAAGGAGAGGAGACGAGGTCAGGATGTAGGTGAGTAATGGGGGATTCCTGACTCCCTCAAAGCCTCCAAACCTTCTCCTCTGGAGGGGGGGGGCGGATTTTAGGGGTGCAGGGTGGCCTCAATGAGAAGAGAGATGAAGAAAAAAGAAGGAGTTGCCTGGAGGAGGGAGATGGCCCCTGAGGCAGGGCTGGGAGGGGAGGAAGGAGGGAAGAGCAGGGCCTGGGTCCGGGGATGGGGGTCTCCGGAGTGGCTCTGAGAGAGCACATCAGAGCAAGGTCATTTGGAGAGAACAGAGAAGGCAGAGATGGACCGGCAGAGAGGGAAAGACAAGCAGAAACACGAAACAGACAAGAGACAGAAACAAGACAGGGATGGGGATACGGTTGCCAGATGTAGCATATAAAAATACAGTATGTCCAGTGACCTTTGAATTTCAGATTTAAAAAAAAATTTCCTTAAGGATAAATATGTCCCGTGCAATGTTGGAGCTATACTTACACTAAATGTTAGCTGTTGTTTATCTAAAATCCAAAGGTAGCTGGGCATCCTGGATTTTATCCGGCAACCTTAAAAGGAAGAGAACACAGAGATCTGAGGGGCATCAGTGACGCCAGAACAACTAGTCAGAGGAGTCAGGTCGTCTGGGTCCACTTTCTGGAATCCTAAAGCCGGTGTGCTTGGCTCAGCGCCCCCCTCTCTCCCCGGGTCCCCTTCTCTCTGCCCCTGGGGCTCCCTCTCTCTGCGTCAGTCTCCCCAGCTCTCTGCCTCTCAGACCCCTCTCTTTTCCACTCCGTTTCCCTCTCCTGCAGACAGTCTCTCTGTTCCCTCCATTCCTCTTCCCCCTTCAGTCTTGCTCTACCCTCAGGCATCTGCCTCAGACATCAAAGGTGATTGACCCACCAGGTCACCCTTCCCTAAGTTAAGTGGGCTTCGGGGCAAGTGACAAGCAGGTGGGGAGTGCATTCAGGGACACTACTGTTTTCCTCAGTCAGGGCTGTTGAAGCTTGGGGCTGGGAGGGGGAAGAGACAGTCTACTGGAAAAACTCTCCATCAGCAGGCCAGGCCTTGGTGAGTCTGGCAAGTACAGACCTCCCCAGGGTCCCCTCCATCCTCCTATCCCCAACTGTGACTTAGTCTTTCTAAAGTGTCCTCTCCACCAAAACGCCCCATTGCAGCATTCTGGAGAGAGCTCGGCCACATGGTTTCTGCAACCCCTGCCCTTGCCTCTGTCTCTCTCTCTGCCTCAGTGTACCTTCAGTACCTCTCTGGGTGTCTGTCTCATCACATCTGCCTCCTTCCATCGCTCTTTTTCTCCCCCCACCACCTCTTTTTTTTTTTTTTTTTTTTTTAATTTCATCTCCTTGTATCCCTCCAGGGCTCTGCCTCTCTGCTCGCTTCCGCTGGGGGGGGGGGGGGGGGATCTCTGCGTACCTCTCTGAATCACTTTCTGTTTCTGCCCGCCTCCGCATCTCCTTCTCCCTGTGTACCCATTATCGCTGAGTGGCAGCGAACAGAATCCACTCCGGCCAGTGTAAACTTAGTAGGCGACACAGAGCCTGTATGAAGAAACTCTCCAGGCTGTGCCTTCAAGGCACTTCCAAATCTACCCTCCAGAAATAGCCGCCCAGGAACTGCTGGTCCTCCTGCAAGATCAGGAAGCCAGCCGCTGGGCTCCGCAAGGGCACCAGCCCTGGGAGCCAGTGGAGGCAGGGGCGGCGGCCTCGCGGCTACCTCCCTCCCCGCAGACTTTAGTTAGAAATTCAAGCTTCCCGCGAAGGCATCTGATTGGTGGACCCTAAACCTACTTCCGGAACGGCCAACCACAAGGTATTCTGGGAAGTGTAGTTTTTTTTTTTTTTTGGCTTGCCAGTCTGCGGTCGCAGGAAAGCGCTGAGGAAGACTGGGACAGACGCTACGCGGAAGAGATGTTGGGGGGACCCGTTTTCTCCCCATTATCGCACGCCCTCTTTCTCTGTCCACCTCTCTTTCTATGTGCATGTGTTTCCCACCTTCAGTCTTTCAGTTTGCCTCTATTTTTCTCTTTGTTGCCTCTTTTTCACCGTCCAGTTGTAGTTCAGTCCTTCCACCTCTATGGCCTTCTCTGTCTTCTTTCTTCGCCACTGGCTGTGCCAAGCCCCACTGCGTTCCTGCCTCATCCCCACCTTTATCCCCCGTTCCAGCTCCAGTGTTGAGCAGAGTCTCCCTCCTGGCCCTCACCCCATTCTCAGCTGGACTGGAAGCTGAGAGTTCTAAAGCAGGGAATATATGGATGTCCCTGGTTCCAGGAACAAGCTAGGAAGAGAACCCAGGCTCTGACCTTACTCAGCTGCTCTCCCGGCAGGTGGGCAACGTGAACCACAAGTTGGGTGAGTTCCTGGCCAGGGCTGAAGTGGCCACAGAGGTTTAGGGACAGAGCTAGACCCTCTGTTGGCCAGATATAATTGAACACTCCTGGCAGCTGTGGCCACGGCCACCTGCTCCCATCTGCACTATTCTTTCTCTGACCCAGTCATCCCAGAACCACCGGGAAATGGAGCTGCATCTTTCTCAGGAAGCACATGGTCATTCAAAAGGTATTAAGTGTCTACTATATGCCAGGCACTGTTCTAGACATTGAGTAACGAAAAGAGACAATTCTTCCTATCCTGGGGACCTTATACATTATGGGGGGGGGGGGGGGGAGAGATGGACAATAAACAAGATAAATAAGTAAATCACACAGTACACTAGGTGATAATACACATCATAAAGAAAAATGAAGCAGAGAAGGGAAACTGAGAATTCTGGGAGAAAGAGGCATTACAATTTTCAATAAGGGGAACGGTGAGACTTTACTGGAAATATGACATGTGAGTAAATACCTGAAGGAGGTGGCGGTGGGCATGTGGGTACCTGGGGAAAGAGCATTCCAGGCAGAGAAAACAGCAAGTGCAAAGGGCCTAGGGTGGGATGTCCCTGGAGTATGCGTGGAATAGCAAGGAGGCCAGGGTGGCTGGAACAGAGTGAAGAAGGAAAGGGTGGGAGGAAATGGGTCCAGAAAAGAGAGAAAGGGGGCCATATTATTTAGGATCTTGGGGGCTAGTGTAGGACTTCTACTTTTCCTCCTAGTGAGATAAAAGCCATGGGAGGTTTCTGAGCAGACAGATGGGAGCCGACTCAGGTTTTAACAAGATCCCTTTGGGTGGGGGGGGGGGGGGGCTAGAGAGTAAACAAGGAGCCTAAGGAGAGGGTGACTGAAGTAATCCAGGAAGAAGATGATGGTGACTGAACCAGATGGTGACTGTGGAGGCAGAAAGGAGTAGTCAAACACTGATAGAACATGAAGGTAGCACTGTTAGCATTGACTGGCAGACTGGATGTGGGGAGTGAAAGAGAAACAAAAGTCAGGGATGACTCCAACTTACATGAAACTCTTAGCGCCGGAGTTTGGTTCCGATTAAGATTAGAAATTCAGAATCAGGCTAAGGCTAAGCTTAAGGATCAGTAGCAATCAGTATTGGTGGAGTTTGGTTTGGGGTTGGAGACAGGGTTAAGATTCAGGGTACAGGATGGGGCGCCTGGGTGGCTCAGTCGGTTGATTTGACTCTTTTTTTTTTTTTTCTTTTTCAACGTTTTTTAATTTATTTTTGGGACAGAGAGAGGCAGAGCATGAACGGGGGAGGGTCAGAGAGAGAGGGAGACACAGAATCGGAAACAGGCTCCAGGCTCCGAGCCATCAGCCCAGAGCCTGACGCGGGGCTCGAACTCACGGACTGTGAGATCGTGACCTGGCTGAAGTCGGACGCTTAACCGACTGCGCCACCCAGGCGCCCCTTGACTGACTCTTGATTTCAGCTTAAGTCAAGATCCCAGGGTCGTGGGATGAAGCCCTGAGTCAGGCTCTGTGCTGGGCATGAAGCCTGCTTAAGATTCTCTCTCCCTCTCCCTTGTCTCTCTCTCTATCTCTCTCTCTATCTCGAATTGAAAAAAAAAAATTCAGGTAAAGGTGACAACTAGCCTAGTGTTTGGGTTATGGCTATGGTTGGGGTTAGGGCTGAGTACACAGGACCTGGGTAAAGACTGGGTATAGAGTTAAGACAGCTAGAATCAAAATCAAGGCTAGGATTGTAGCTAAAATCAGGGCTGGATTTGGATCTAGGGCTGGATTGGGACTGACACAGAGATCAAGGTCAGCGTGAATCTCTGCTTAGGACCAGGATTAAGGTTCAGACTTGTGATATAAGTGGGTCATAATCATCAGACTTACTTAAGAGTAGTATCAGGGCCAAGGTCATTAGAGAGAGAATTAGGCCAAGACAGTGTTGGGTTCAAGGACAAATTCAAATTTGGGTCTATACCAGAAACAGAGCTAGGGATTTACCTGAGGTCAGAGTCAGGTTAGGTCCAAGGTAGAATTGAGACTAAGACTGGGGTAAGATTACCTTTAAATGTTCACTCAGCTTTTGGCAGGATGTGAGTAGGGTCCTAATATGAGCAGACATTGTCCTACCATTGGAGATGGATATGTGAATTGAAGATTCAGGAATTTTAATGTTGGGGTCTTGTCAGCTTTCTGTATGAGAAGGTAGGTTGGGCATGGTAGGTAGTAAGGTAACTTTAGCTGCTGTAACAAATAAACCCTGACATCTCAATGGCTTAGGACAACAGCAGGTTAGCTCTAGCTCATGCAACCGTACAATGTGGGCTCAAAGCAGACGTCCATTTATAGGCTCCACCATCACCAATGTGTGCTGCCCAAGGAAGGGGAAGGGGAAGGTGGAGAAGCCTTCCTAACTTCTTTCTGTCACCTCTGCTAATCTTCTATCTGCGAACACTAATCACTTGCCCCTTGCCAGTGATACAGAAGAGGACCCTGGGAGGAGTAGAGTGGAGTAACAGCCCTAGAATTGATGGGGAGAAATATGCCTGGACAGTCGTCAGCCCTGGTGTTGGAGGGCTGAGAAGGGGCATGGCCAAAAATCCAGGTAGATGGCAGAGACTGAGAAGGCAGAGAAACTCAGTGTCGGAGAGAAACAGACAGAGACCCCAGAGAGGAGGGGAGAAGTCAGAGAGAGGGACAAGAGACGCAGAGAAAGGACAGAGACACACAAGAGAGGCACAGCCAGAGAGATGGGGGATAGAAACCCAGAGAGAGCAGGACGGACGTATCATGAGGGGGTGAGTAGAGACCCAGAGAAAGAGAAAAAGAGAAGCGAAAATACAGAAATCCAGGGAAGGTGGCTGGGGGCAGACCCCAGAAGCCCCCTCCTCACCTTCCCTGGATCTACCTTTCACTCCTCTCTTCACTCAGCGATGAATGACCCCCCACTCTGGGTCCTTCCAAGTGATACCGATATGTAGTTCATTTGTTGATTTTAGTAAATGAACTGTCATCTCCCTTTCTTTTCTTTCCTTTCCTTTTTTTTTTTTTTTTTTAAGTTTTGTATCTTAGAGGCAGGAAGGAGTCTGCCCAATTCTGACCACCCCCCCCCTTTAAAAACAAAACAAAACAATCATAACGCTTTCCTCTCTTGCTATAGATTCCAGAGATTGGGTGGAACTTTGAGGATGAAGGTAGAAAACAAGCGGCCTTTGGTGAGGGGTATCCCCACATCACCCCAGGTGCCTTTGGCTCTTTTCTCCCCACCGGAAGATTGATCCCTGGAGACGTTTTTCAAATACAGATCACTTGCGGACAAAGAGGGGGTGGGCAGAGGTCTCTGGGTCGGCTTCTGCCTACCCCGCGAGGCCCAGAGATTCATGTGTCCGTAGGGCAAGATGTACTTCGCCAACCTCCCATGGCAAGACCTTTTTGCGGGCAAATAAAGTCTCCAGGACCCACACCCTTCCACAATCTAGTGACTGCTCCAGGCCAGGTGCTAGAAGGGGGGCGGTGCTGGAGTCCGTGGGGGAGAAGGCGTGGCTAGAGCGGGAAGAGAAGGAGGCGTGGTGTGCTGTGGGAGGACTTCGGCACACCCAGCGGTGGAATTGACAGATGGGCGTGGCTTAATGGCCTCACGCCTGGGATTGGAGGGCTGAGGCGTGACCACATAATGTTGGGCGTGGCTAAGGAAAGCAGGCTTCCGGGAGAGGGAAGGTAGCTGTCGCTGTTTAGCCCTGGGATTGGAGGGCTGGGGAGAGGGCGTGGTTCCGGAACCCGGGCCCGCGCGGGCGTCTGAGAGTGGATGCCAGGGTTTTAACCTTGTAACTAGCCCTGGGGACAGAAGATGCGGAAAGTATCGACGCAGGTCCTCCAAGCGCTCAGGAGTACACGGGTTGGCAAACGTAACACCCAGAGGAGGCACAGTGAAGTTGATGGAATGTCACCCAGCAGACACTGTGGAATGACGCACTAGATCGAATAGGCTGCCCTTGAGGAGCCCCTTGCCACGGGCTGGGTGACCCCCGACATGCTCCATCTCCTTGAATCCTCCCTCACAAAGCCTTATGAGGTGGAAGCTGTGATTGCCTCCATTCTACAGACAAGGAAAAGGAGACACAGAGACGCTAAGTAATTTGCCCGAAATCGTCCAGCTAGTGAGCCGTGAGCAAGAGTTGAAGCCATGCCACCTTCCCGAGCCTATGCTCTCATTTACTAAAACTCAAATACTCCCACGGACCCCAGGAGCAGACACAAGGTAACAAGCAACAAACGCACACAACGCACACCCTGACTGGATCCTCTCCCCGTGCCCACCTTGCCAGCTGTGGAACTCCACAACCCAGCCTCCCCGCCTCCCAAGCCTGGGGTCCTCACCTGACCCAGCAATGACAATCCTTGCTTTATTTACCCAGCTTTCTTGGCGCGGCTGGGGTCAAATAACCAAAGTTGCTAGCCACTGAGCCTGAGACCCTTGGAAAGACCTAGCATGGATTTCAGAGTGTCTTTGCCCCCTAAGCTTGAGTTAACTTGGAGGGAGTCCTGGCCTAATAGCTAAGAAGAGAGACTCCGGGTTTGTCACCCTTCCTTTGTCATTGGCTACCTGTGGGATCATGGAAAAGGCAGCCCTCTCTCGTTCTCTCTTTCCCATCTATACCATGGGGGATCATCAAGGACCTTCCGTCTTGGATTGTGGCAAAGACTGTGCTATCCGTTTATAAAGTACTTAGAACACAGCCTGACACAGACTAAGGGCTCTGTAGGTGCTAGTTATTAGTAGATGTGAGTCTCCATTTCTCTGTCCAAGGGGTGCGACAAACCAGATAGTCTGAACCTGAGCATTCATTGAACCCCCCGAAATTGCACACAAAATTGCATGTGTTTACATACAACTTTTATTAGGTTCCCCAGTGGGTCCCCAAAATGGTAAGAGAAGTCCACAGGAAGGCACAAAAAGATGTCTTTCTCTATAGCAAGGGACCCCCAATCACATCACCCTGTCCTGACACCAGGCTTCCCATGTAAAATCCACACTACCCATCCCGGTCTGCAGAGTCCCACTCCACTGGCCAACCCATCAGCCTGACCTTGAGGGGACTCGGATTCAGCCTTGCTGGCTCTCCTTGCTACCCCCCACCCCCCATCCCTGGCCCTCTCTCTGCTCATCAAACACACCAAATTCTGTCTGGCCTCAGGGACTTTTTACATTTGCTTTTCCTCTTCTTTCCAACTCAGCTTCCTACCTAAAATAGCCACACAACTCACCTCACCCCTCCCCAGAGTCTCTAATGAATATCCCCTTTTAGCGCCTAACGCTCTTCATTCATTGCTTCCAACATGACTTTATAAAGCGGACGTGTCAGGTGCTCTTTCAGGCAACAGACACAGCAGTAAACAAGACAAAGTCGCTGCCTTCACGGGGGGCTGAACCTCTGAACCTCTTAACTGTTTATTTGCTGGTCTATTGTCTTCCTCCACCACCCCACCCCCAAATAAAATGTTTACTCCCTGAGAACCAGAAGCATTCCTGTCTCCTGCTCTCTAAGACACTTTTTTTAAATGTTAAAATGTATCCTAAACAGGATCTGCATACAGTCTCCACGTGTGTTCCAGACATTCCTTGGTAATTACAAAGGGGGGAAGGTATTTATACAGTGGTGAGATCATCCCTCTCATCTGACTCTGTACTGACACCGTGGGAACCTGCTTGGGAGTCTCTCTCTGCCCCCCCCCCCCCCCACCTTCCATCTCTCCCTTTTTCTCTCTCTCTCTCTCAAAAATAATAAACAAACTTTAAAAATATATGTATATAGATGCTTGAATTTCAAATTTGAACGTGCGAAGTTTGAACACTTGAAATTTGAATGTTTGATAGTATTAAGAAATTATGCTTAACATTTAGACATCCTATTGTGTGGCTGTACGTCAAAAACAATCTTATTTAGAGCCGCGTCCTCTAGTGTGAGTAGTCGAAATGATCTTATGGCTGGGATTTATTTCAAATAATCTAGCAGATGCAGGAACAGAGATGAAACAAGAAAGGCCCTGGGGCAATAACAGCGGAGCCTGGGTGACAGGTATGGGAGGCTTCAGTAAACCATCTTCTCTGCTTTTCTGTACGTATTAATCTGCTCAGGCTGAGATGACAAAACTCCCTAGACTGGGGAGATTAGATCGCATACATATATTTTCTCCTAGTTCTGCAAGTCCAAGAACAGGGTTCTCGCCGTGTCCTCACCCAGACTTCCCTTCGTGCTGGTGGAGAGGGAGAAAGAAACAGAGAGAGAGAGTGCGCGCTGGTGTTTCTTCCTCTCTAAGGACACCACTTTCAACAGATTGGGGTCCCACTCTTATGTTCTCCCTTAACCGTAATCACCTCCCCCAAGACCCCATCTCCAAATACCATCCCCCGATGGTTAGGGCTTCACCATATGCGTAGGACGGGAAGGGAACCACAGTTCAGTCCATAACAGCGTGTGTTTGAAATTTTCCATGCTAAGAAGTTCTTCAGGAGAATTCTCAAATGCCAGTGTGCATCAGAATCGCCCAGAGTGCTGGGTTAAAATGCAGCTACTTGGGTTGGGAGGGGGGGGGGGGGGGGGGAGTGCCTGGCTAGCGCAGGTGGTAGAGCGTGTGTGTGTCTCTTGATTTCAGCGTCGTGAGTTCCAGCCTCACGTTGGGTGTGGAGCCTACTTAAAAAAATAAAATGAGGGGCGCCTGGGTGGCGCAGTCGGTTAAGCTTCCGACTTCAGCTCAGGTCATGATCTCTCGGTCCGTGAGTTTGAGCCCCGCGTCGGGCTCTGAGCTGACGGCTCAGAGCCTGGAGCCTGCTTCCGATTCCGTGTCTCCCTCTCTCTCTGCCCCTCCCCTGTTCATGCTCTGTCTCTCTCTGTCTCAAAAACAAATAAACGTTAAAAAAAATAAAAAAAATAAAATAAAATAAAATGAAATCTAAAGTGCAGCTACTTAGAGACTCATCCTCAGAAACATCTGATTCTCTGGTGTGGGGCCCAGAGGCTGCACGTTTAACCAGCTCCCCAAGCTCTCCTGATGACCCTTGGACGACCGTCACCCTACTCCACTCCCAACCTCAGAAAAGTAGTACCAAGTACAGAAATCCAGGAGTTAGGGTGCAACGCAGTCCCTCTGAGTGCAAGAGGTCAGTGGACTGTGGGGTGTGAGTCCCAGCCATGCTTCACGTAAACCTCCACTGTTAATTCAAACACCTTCCAGCCATCCTGTCACTTCATCCATATATTCCAGGAGGTATCTTTAAAAACAAGGGCTTTTTAGAGGCACCTGGCTGGTTCACTCAGAAGAGCATACGACTCTTGGTCTTGAGGTCATGAGTTCAAGGCCCACGTTGGGTGTAGAGATTACTGAAATAAATTAAAAAAAAAAAAAAAAAACTTAAATAAGGGCGTTTAAAAACATCACTAAAATACAATTACTGAAATAAATTTAAAAAAAAAGCTTAAATAAGGGCGTTTAAAAACATCACTAAAATACAATTATCACATCTAATTTAAAAGTTTTTTAAAAATGTTTATTTATTCTCTAGATAAAGAGACAGAGTGAGAGTGGGGGAGGGGCAGAGAGCGAGAGACAAAGAATCCTGAGCAGGCTCCAGACTCTGAGCGGTCAGCGCAGAACCTGACATGGGGCTCGAACTCACAAACCACGAGATCATGACCTGAGCCAAAGTCGGACGTTCAACTGACTGAGCCACCCAGGCGCCCCACACCTAAATATTTTTTTAGAATAATTCCTAACATCACTTAAAAGTCCGATGTCACCCAGTGTGTTTGAACATATGAGAGGAGTTTTTACTCTTATGGTGAGGATTCCCTGGTGGGAAATTAAGCCAACAACAACAGATGGCAATTATTCAATCTCATGAAAACAAAAAGTTATCAGAGAAAATAAATGTAATCATAGCACACTATAAGGCTCAGCTGGGGACAGGATTTTACTTAGTCATAATAATACAGACACGAATATTGATCTAATAATAAACTGCGAAGCAATTCTACAGTGAGGAAGGAGAAGAGACGTGAAGTCAATAGATAATGTGAAATAGAAACAAAAGAAGTAGGGATTTAAACATGTTATCCAGAATCCTGGAAGTAAAATACCAAAAGAAACAGTTACAAGATTTCAAAGTGGTGGGGCGCCTGGGTGGCTCAGTGAAGCTTCTGACTTAGGCTCAGGACTTGATCTCTCGGTTTGTGACTTCGAGCCCTGCCTGGGGCTCTGTGCTGACCGCTCAGAGCCTGGAGCCTGCTTTGGATTCTGTGTCTCCCTCTCTCTCTGCCCCTCCCTTGCTCACACTCTGTCTCTCTCTCAAAAAAAAAAAAAGGTTTCAAGGTGGTTTGATAAGAATAAAAATTAAATAAATTAAAAAAAAAAAAAAGAATTGACATTAAATGCACTAGGGGTCCTTATCATGGAGTGTCCATAGTCTCAGAAGGGTGGCGGTCCTTGGGCCATAGGGTTTTGTGTTTGTGTATGTTTTGTTCAAAGAAGTGGGGTGCTGGGGTGGTGCCTGGGTGGCTCAGTCAGTTAAACAACAGACTCTTGGTTTCCGCTCAGATCATGATCTCATGGTAGTGAGATCAAGCCCTGAGTCAGGCTCCACACTCAGCCTGGATCTGGAATCTGCTTGGGATTCTCTCTCTCCCTGTCTCTCTGTCCCTTCCCCCACCCCATGCACACACGCGCTCTCTCTCTCTCTCTCTCTCTCTCTCAAAGATAAATAAACTTAAAAAAGAAAAAGAAGCGGGTGCTGGACTCTGGAGGTTCTCTGAGACGAGGCAGTGGGGGGAAGGTGGAGGCAGGGCCACTAGAATTTATAAAGAGCCTAGCACAAGTTCAGGGAGCTCTCATCACCCCCCCACCCCCGCTGCCAAAGGAAACTCAGGACCCCCAGGGAAAGCCAGACTACTGTCCCCAAAGGAAACAGAGGGCACGTTCCATTGGAGTCGTTTCAGCAGCTGAATGAGGAGGCTATTTACAAAGGTATAGCCAACCCCCAAGAGGACAGTGCAATATCCTGGGTCAGGTAAACTTGGGGAGCCGTGACCACCCCAGGCTGGGAGCTGTGAGGAGGGGGAATGCGACCAGGACCCAGAGATAGGGAAGGGTCTTCGAGGGGCTTGGGCAAGAGCTGATGCCTTGACCTGTCTCTCCCTTCAATTCCTCCCTTGTCTTGGAGGGAGAGGGGAGGCAGGCATTGGCCGAACCCAACGGGAAGGGGAAGCGGGATCCCATTGATGCACCCCGATCAGAGGTGGGAGAAGAAGGGCAGAAGTGGATCTGACAGGGGCAAATGGAAATTGACCACAGCAGGGGAGCTGAGGGACAGACCAGTGAGTCAGATTCTGCCCGCAACTGAAAGGGAGGATGGTGATAGCCAGGCCCTTGGCTACGGGGAACCTCCCCCCTGCCTCCCCTTACAGACGCCCGCCCGGATCTCTTCCCCGGTCCTCTCCAAGTGTTTCTCCTCACCACCCGCGTTCCTCCTCCTTCTGAAATGCTTCCCTGGTGAGGAAGGTGGTTCCTGGAAATAGCAAAGGAGCCACACTGGACCAGAGAATACAAATGAGTCATCAGCATGAGAAAAGACGCTCACCTTAGGGACCCTGGACGAGGGAATGACACCAGTAAAGATCTTTAGAAAAGATTGTAACCTGGAGAAGTCGTGGTCTGGCTATCGTTTGAAAGCCAATATGTTGGAAAGTTTAGTTTTTTTCTGCTTCCGGTAATGGCAGGCTGAGTTATTTGCCTCAAGGGAAACGCTGGCATGTATAATGTTTAATCTCAGAAGCCCCGAGGAGAAAACAGTTGAACACTTTGTTAAAACACCAATCAGGGGGCGCCTGGGTGGCTCGGTCGGTTAAGCGGCCGACTTCGGCTCAGGTCATGATCTCACGGTTCGTGGGTTCGAGCCCCGCGTCGGGCTCTGTGCTGACAGCCCGGAGCCTGGAGCCTGCTTCCGATCCTGTGTCTCCCTCCCTCTCTCTGCCCCTCCCCTGCTTGTGCTCTGTCTCTTTCTCTCTCAAAAATAAATAAAAACATTTAAAACAAGCTGCATAGAACTAAACGCTCATACGTACACACAGATGAATTCAACTAAATGCAAACTCCAGATAAGATCAGCAGATTGTATCAACATCTACATCGCGGTTGTGCTATTATATTATGGCTTTGTAAAATATTATTAATCAGGCAAACTGAGTTAAGAGCGTGCAGGATTTCTATTATTTCTTACGACTGAAGGTGACCCCACAGTTTATCTCAAAATAGAAAGTTTTATTAACAGCATTCACGAGATGAAAACACAGACGGGATATAAACCTACTAGAGTTTGCAGTAGAAACAGAGATGCGGGAAGAATTTACAGAAGGTGTTGTATCCTAAGAGTGTTTTCCTGGAGGACACGGTTGGGTTTCATTTCGTGGCCCCCCAGGGTCAAAGGCCCATTGCCTGGCCAAGACAGGAAGTAGACTGGAAGGCACCCCCACATTAACCTGAGACCCCAAAGTGCTTTTCCGAGTTAGGGCAAAAGCCAGATCTAAACCTGTCCCTGCCCCGACTCCAGGAGCAACCGCCTTGACACAGCAGAAGAGGAGAATGACATTTTCAAAAGTCCTTTACAGAGGTGCCTGGGTGGCTCCGTCAGCTAAGTGTCCGGCTTGATCTCAGCTCAGGTCCTGATCTCAGGGTTCCTGGGATCAAGCCCCACATCGGGCGCTGGGCTGACAGCACAGAACCTACTTGGGGTTCTCTGTCTGCCTCTCTCCCTGCCCCTCCACCCCCCTCAAAATCAATAAATATTTTAAAAACCTTTTAAGTTTATTTATCTATTTTGAGAGACAGAGAGGGAGAAAGCACGAGCAGGGGAGGACCAGAGAGAGAAAGAGAGAATTCCAAGCAGTCTCCGAACTGCTCAGAGGCCGATATGGGGGCTCGAACCCACGAACGGAGAGATCATGACCCGAGCTGAAGTCAGACGCTCAACGGACTGAGCCACCCAGGCGCCCCTCAAACTAAATAAGCAGTTTTTTAAAAATCCCTTAGAAGTTGTGACCTCAGAATGACTCCGGGACAGGGATGCCTGGCTGGCAAGTTGAAAAAGCACGCAACTCTTGGTCTCAGGGTCATGAGTTTGAATCCCACATGAGATAGAGAGACTAAATAAATAAACCTTAAAAAAAAAAAAAAAAAAAAAGAATGACTCAGGAACAGATTGACACTCCTGGGACAGAGATCTGGGTGAGCCAAGGAACATCAGGGCAGAACTGGGTCTAAGGTGGCTCTGATTGGAAGTGTTACCCCAGACCCCGACCAAAGCAAACACAGCCTCCGGTGGTGGCACATCCGTGTTGGGACTAGGGGAAATCCCACAAAGCGGTAATCATCAGTCAGAAATAATCAGGTCACAAGGAAATACTACAACATCAAGAGCCAAGAGAACACAACAGGTGAACTCAGGCTACAGGTTCTAGAATGATTAGACACTGATTTTAAAAGTTATGCTTACCATGTTGGAATAAGGGCACGCACGCTTGAGAATATTTGCCGAGAATTAGGAAACGATCGAAAGTGACACTGTTTTCTGAAAGAGAACCAAAAAACCAGAAACGAAAAAGATGAGCAATGAAATTTAAAAATCAACAGGTGTGGGGCGCCTGGGTGGTTCAGTTGGTTGAGCATCTGACTTCCACTCAGGTCATGATCTCCTGGTTCTTGAGTGTGAGCCCCGTGCGGGGCTCTGTGCTGACAGCTCGGAGCTCGGAGCCTGTTTCAGAGTCTGTGTCTCCCTCTCTCTCTGCCCCTCCCCTCCCCTCAAAAATAAACATTAAAAAAAATTTTTTTTAATAAAATTAAATAAATAAAAATCAACAGGTGTGTGTAACAGCAGGATGGGTAGAGCAGAAGAGAAATCAAACGAAATTATCCAAGACACAGCACCAAGAGAGGGAAAAACAGAAAACACAGAGAAAGAGAGAGGTTGATAGATAATACAGGGGAAAAGGTCTAACGCGCACACTTACTTCCAATCCTAGAAGGAGAGAAGAGGGAGAATAGGCCAGAAGTAGTATCTGTAGAATAGTTGAAAATTGTCCAGAATTGATCAAAGACATCAGATCACAACTTGAAGAAGCCAGCGAATCCAAAACAAGACAAAAACGAATACACACGTTGAAAACTCAGAGTAAAAAGTTAAAAGCTTCCGGGTTCCGGGGAGTGGGGGCAGGGGCAGGCGGGGGGGGGGGGCGTAGATTACTTTCAGCAGAAGGCTGTTAAACTAGACGTGACCCCTGGACAGCACCAGCGGAAGTCACCAGAATGTGACATGAAATCTCCAATGTGATAAAAGGCTATAACTTCAAATGTAAAATTTCACAACCTGCAAAAGTAGCTCCTAAAGGCTTAACATTTTATTTTATTTTTTTTAATTTTTTTTTAACGTTTATTTATTTTTGAGACAGAGAGAGACAGAGCATGAATGGGGGAGGGCCAGAGAGAGGGAGACACAGAATCCGAAACAGGCTCCAGGCTCTGAGCTGTCAGCACAGAGCCCGACGCGGGGCTCGAACCCACTGACCATGAGACCATGACCTGAGCTGAAGTCGGCCGCCCAACCGACTGAGCCACCCAGGTGCCCCAAGGCTTAACATTTTAAATTTTGCACCCGTAAAAGGCACTCCTGGTTTGGGGGCGCCTGGCTGGGTCAGTCAGAAGGGCACGCGACTCTTGATCTTGGGGTGGTGAGTTCAAGCCCTATGTTGGGTATTGCGACTATTTAAATTAATAAATAAAAACTTGAAAAAAAGAGGGTAGGTTTTACTAGTTTTGTCGGGCCATCATGACAAAATACTACTGACTGAGGGACTTAACAGAAACTTATTTTGGAGGCCACAAGCCCAAGATTACAGTCTGCGGGTTTCCAGACCTGAGGCTTCTCCCTGTGGCTTGCACATGGCCACCAGTGAGAACACAGTGGCCTCCTATGGTCTCTCCTCTGTGTACCCATGTGTCTTGGGTCTCTTTTTTTTTTAATCTTTTAAAAATTATTTATTTCTGAGACAGAGACGGAGCATGAGCAGGGGAGGGGCAGAGAGAGAGGGAGACACAGAATCGGAAGCAGACCCCAGGCTCCGAGCCGTCAGCACAGAGCCCGACGCGGGGCTCGAACTCACGGACCACGAGATCCTGAGGGTCGCTCAACCGACTGAGCCACCCAGGCGCCCCTCTTGTGTCTTTTTCTATGTCCTCATCTCTTCTTCTTCTAGGACATCAGTCATATTGGGTTAAGGCCCATCCTAGCAACCTGATTTTCACTGGATCACCTCTTTAAAGGCCCTATCTCCTGATATAGCCACGTTCTGAAGTCACATAGTGAGAGTCAGACTCAGCGTCAGTCACATACTGAGAGTCAGGGCTTCAATATATGAATTTCGAGGGAACACAAATCCGTCCATAACCTAGGTAACCTAAAAAAGATTTTCAGACTACAAAATGAGTTCATGAGAGATGAGAGATGAGAGAGTTCATCACCCCCAGACCATCATTAGGGAAAATTATGAAGGATATACTTTGGGCAGAATGCATCATCATCCCAGAAAGAAGGTCTGAGAACGTAAAAAAAAATTAAAAAATAAAAAAAAAAAAAGTAATGTTGGGGTGCCTACTGGCTCAGTAAGAGGAGCATGATCTTGGGGTTGTGCGTTTGAGCCCCATATTGGGTGGGGAGATTACTGAAAAACAGAATCTTAACTAAAATAAAAATAGTAGACAATAGTAATTCATACACTGGGAACAAATGAAGGGAAGGTAAAGTGTTCTCAGGTCCTTGTATTATCCAGAAGCGGACGAAAGCGTAAATAGTGATTTCAATATGTTAACTATGCATTTGTAATTTCCGGGATGCCCAGTGAAGGAACAGAAATGGGGCACCTGCGTGGCTCAGTTGCCTTCTGCTCAGAACCCCACCCTGCCACTCTCCCTCTCAATCCACCCAAACCATGATGTCCCTTGAGTACCTCCGTCATGCCCTGACCTCAGGGCCTTTGCACCGGCTGCTCCCTCTGAGACATTCTTCCCCCACGTATCTCTAAGACTCCCTCTCTCACCCCCTTTAAGTCTCTTCTCTAATGTTACTTCCTCCAAAAGATCTTCCTTGACCGTTCTCTACCTGTATCTCACACCTTTTATTTTTTTCTCTATAGCACATAGCCTTACCCAATACACTATCTATCATCTGTCTATCTTATTTGTTTGTTACCTGTAGAAAATTCCAGCTCCATGAAGGCAGGGGATTTCTGGATATTTTGCTCATCGCTGTATCTTTAGCAACTCGAACTGTGCCAGACACACATTAAGTAATCAGTAAATGTTTGTTGAATGAATGAGCAAATATTCTCCCCATCTCTCTGGGCCCCCACTGTCTACATGCCTCAGCATAGCACTTCTCAGTAAATCTTTAGTGAGAGAGATTAAGCATGATGGCCAAAGGTCACTATGTACCTGTGCTAATGACTTTACCTGCGTTCTCAGCTGTCATCCTCAAAAACAGCCCCAGGCGCCCCTGGGTGGCTCCATCGGTTAAGCAATCCGCAAGCGAGCGATTTGGGTTCAGGTCATGATCTCACGGTTCGTGAGTTCGAGCCCCCTCGTCAGGCTCTGTGCTGACAGTTCAGAGCCTAGAGCCTGCTTTGGATTCTGTGTCTCCCTCGCTCCCTGCCTCCTCACCACTCGTGCTCTCTCTCTCAAATACAAATAAACATTACAAACGTAAAAAAAAAAAAAAAAAAACAGTCCCATAGTAGGGGGTCTGCAATGGTCTCCCTTTTTGTTAAACAGGGGAGACAGAAGTCCAGAGAGGTGACATGACATGACTCCCTCAAAAGCACACAGCTGTGAGTGGCAATGCCCAGATTTTACCCAGGCATTCTGGCTGCAGTGACCACCCTCCCAATCACCAGGCGACATCATGTATTTTTCTTTTATACATATATAAAAAAATTTTTTTTAGCATTTATTTATTTTTGAGAGACAGAGAGACAAAGCATGAGCAGGGGAAGAGCAGAGAAAAAGGAAGACGAGAAAGAGGGAGACAGAGAATCCAAAGCAGGCTCCAGGCTCGGAGCTGTCAGCACAGAGCCCAACGCGGGGCTCAAACTCAGAACCGCGAGATCATGACCTGAGCCAAAGTCGGACGCTTAACTGACTGAGCCACGCAGGCATCCCCGTAGCATATTGTTCTTATTTTCTGTCTCCTGTCTCCATCTTTCTCTCCAACAGTCTCTCTTTAACTTCCCTTGTCTTGGTCTCTGCACAAGTACACCCCTCGGGTCCTTCTGGGAATCCCTGCTGCCTCTCTCTGTGTGTCTCCCCCACTTTCTCGGGGTCCCCCTCCTCCTGACTCACGCGTGCCCCGCCCCGTCCTTCTCTGAACTTCCCAGGAGCTGTTTTCCCACCAGGCACCAGGTTGAGAGGGAAACTCACCAGTAAACAGGGCAGCCTTGGAGTCTGGTCCACTGAGAGTGGTGTGGCCATGGTGGGAGTGGAGGCTGCGATCGAGTAAACACCATGGCTGATGAATTTCTCATCAGTATCATCTCTGACTTTCCCTCAATACACAGCTCTGACCACTCCATGGAAGAAGGCTTGTCTGAAGAGGGATGTCCTTCAATTACTGATCCAGTAAAACACCACTGGGAGGGGGAGGCAGGGTAGCCATGTGCTAATAACAGTGTCCTAGAAAAAACGACCCTGGGGGCGGGGCGGGGCGGGAGGGGGGAATAATAAGGTAAAAAAAAAAAAAAAAAAAAGACTCGAAAGCAAGGGAATCTGAGAGTCTCCAAATGGTAGGTGCGATTATTAAGGGGAGTTCATGGAACCTCCAAACCCCCACTTCTCCATAGTCAACCTCACACATGCCATGGCTTCCGGGACTCGCACCGTGTCCCTACGTCTCCGTCCTGCAACGCACAGGGACTCCTATACCTGCCGGAGCGAAAGCTCCCAGCTGTGACTTTGTGGAAAGCACTTAGCACAGAGACCCCCACACTCGTCCTGGTCCCTCCCTCCAGGAGCCTTGTTCTTCCACATGGCAGATTCTGGTCTCTTCTGCCTCAAGAGGATCCATCGATGGCCGGCAGGTCTCTTTTGTTCTCCCTGTGAAAATCTATGTGGCTCAGCTACCCCCAACCTTCCCAGTTTTCCACTGCAGAATGCAGAATGCCCCTACACCCGGGAAGTCCCTTTCTGCTCCTCTCCTAACCACTTTTGCAGACTTTCAGGGGGGTGGGTGGATGTCCTGAGTTCAGCTCCAGCCCCCACCCCATACTATCCATACAACCTTGGACAAGGCCCCTCTTGAGCCTCCCACTGGTTATCTGTAAAATGGGGCTGCCTTACAGGATCTGGGGAGGATTCAAGAACACAGGTAGCCCATCATGCTGACCCAAAGGAGATGCTCCGTAAATAAGTGCCCTTAAAATCATTGCCTTCTCTGTGTCTTAATTATCCTAGCTAACGTTTTTGGTTGGTTGGTTGTTTTTTTAGAGAGTGAGAGACAGTGTGAGTGCTGGGGAGAGGGAGAGGGAGAATCTGAGGCAGGCTCCACACCCAGCGAGAAGCCCTCCGCGGAGCCAGACTCGACAGGGGCAGGTGGCAGAACCACACGCGGAACCTGATGTGGGGCTCAATCTCACGAATCAAGAGTCAGATGCCAACCTGACTCAGCCACCCAGGCAGCTCTCTAGCTAACATTTAATAAACATATCCAGGGGCGCCTGGGTGGCTCAGTCAGTTAAGCCTCCGACTCCGGCTCGGGTCGCGATCTCCTCAGGTCATGAGTTCGAGCCCCGCGTTGGGCTCTGTGTGGCCAGCTCGGAGCCTGGAGCCGGCTTCAGATTCTATCTCCCTCTCTCTCTCTCTCTCTCTGCTCCTCCCCCCCCCACCCTGGCCCTCTGACTGTCTCTCTCTTTCTCAAAAATAAAAATGAACATTTACAAAATGGCATCTTTCGATAAATAAATAAATAAACCACATCTCATCAGGCGGACACTAGCATCTCTGTGTAGACATCCATGAATGAGACAGGAATAAACTGTGTGTTGTCTGGACAGTTGCCACCATTAGGCTGGGTGGTGGGGCTTCTAGAAATAGTGAACAACTCTGGAAAACAATATACGCGGTAATTGCGTTCCAAGAAAAGTCAGTGTATCTGAACATCTCGTGAAAGTGCTGGCGTTTATATGCAAAACACAGCTAGGTTCTAGGCTTAGATCATCATAAATGGCTTTTTCTACACACGTGGGTGTCCAATAACACACTGGACAGTTAAATGGGGCCCAAAACAGATCTTGGTCATGTGGATTGTTGAGCTATCCGGCATTCTCTGCTCACTAATTCCAGTCACACTTCCTTTTTTTTTTTTTTTTTAACGTTTATTTATTTTTGAGAGAGAGAAAGAGACGGAGCGCGAGCACGGGAGGGGCCGAGAGAGAGGGAGACACAGAATCCGAAGCAGGTTCCGGGCTCCCAGCTGTCAGCACAGAGCCCGACGCGGGGCTCGAACTCACAAACTTCGAGATCATAGCCTGAGCCGAAGTCAGACGCTTAACCGACTGAGCCACCCAGGCGCCCCTCCAGTCACTCTTCCAATCTCTGTGACAAACCCAAAGAGCCCCCAACCATTTCCAAAACATCCCCTAAAAGCGATCCATAGTCCGATGGCTTCTAGCCACCCCTGCACGCTGGGCTGGCTTATCTTGGGATACTCGCTCTGTTCTGTCCACCCTATCCCTCTTGCTGTCCCCAAATTTTAGGCTTCCATAGCTTGCATTAGTCTTTCTGGAAGATTCTTCTCTGTGGTTTCAGCTTCTAGGTCACTTCCCTCAGCCCCGCCTCCCTTGGAGCACCCTCACTGTATGTAAGCGGGTATTTTGGGTCTATTGTTTTCTCATTTGCTGGCTGTCCCCCCAGTGGACTGACAGCTCGTGAAACAGGCACTAGGTAGCCGTCACTGCTGAGTTTCCAGCATCCAAAACAAGGAGCCTCGGTGACTCTGCACTGAGTGGTCAAGGCAACAAATGGAGATGGTTAGTGGAGGAAGAATTCCCCGAGGTGACGTGGGCAGGAGGCAAAGGTCTTTCTTGGCCCCCAAGTTCAGGTAGGATTTGTGACAATGCACAGGGCCATGACGGGGCATTCTAAGTAAGGCTGTGCCATGCCAAGGTCCCCTGCCTGCTGCTTCTAAGATCAATTCCCAGTATTTCTAGAGTCACATGGGGCGTGAATTCCAGTTACGCCATTTCCCTACTGCGTGACCTTGAGTACCTCCCTTAACCTCTCTGAGCCCCCATCCTCCTCTATAAAATGCAAGTGATAACCACCTCCTTGAGTGGCTATGAGGCTCAAAACCTGTTTATAGACGTCACTTATAAAACACTGTGGTGTGCACTCAAAAAACATTTATTGAATATATGCTTCCCAGGTCCAGACGTGATGGAAAAGTTAGCTTTTAGCCCAAAAGAGCTGGGAGGAGTGCTTGCTTTGGGGTCCCGAAGACCCGGGTAAGAGCCCCAGCTCGGTCACTCGCATGCTCTGTGACTCTGGGCCGGTGAGTTTCCCCCTCTGAGCTTCAGGTAACTCATCTATCACATGGGGCCCATAACTGCAGTGAGAAGGAGATCAGATCACGCAGGGAACTGTGCAGCATAGCGTGTGGTGCGTGGTAAGGGGCGGTTATTACAATCAGGAACGGGTCTGGAGTAAATGGAGGACCCCGGCCCGGGAGTAAAGGAGGAGGGGGGTGAGAGGGGCATTTGTGGACACGGAGCTTTATTGAAGGGATAGAGAAACTGAGGCCAGGGGAAAGGAAGGGCCTTTCTGGAAGTCTCGAGGCACCCTGGAGGCAGAGGAAGGACCAGAGACCAGGGAAAGGGCCTCCTTCCTGATCTCTGTGGGGGATTACAGTCGGATGGAGTCGTGGGTAAGGAGTGGGCCCTTTAAATCCTAAGCTCCACCTTTGCTTAGAAGGGTCTTTGGGGGAGTATAAAAGGGGGTGCAGTTCCTCTCTGCTCCGTCAAAGCACCTGCTGCTCCTTCCCCCTGGTCCCGCGGCCCTGGCCTCTCTCTAGCCACGTGTCACCTCTGCCGGAGAGCCATGCAGCTGCCTCCCTTCGACATGTGGAAGGACTACTTCAACCTGAGCCAGGTGGTGTTGGCGCTGATCCAGAGTGGGGGGCAGAGGCCAGAGGCCCCAGGGACCGGGGAGCCGAGACCTGGGCCCCCGCTGGAGCAGGCTCAGGGTCCGGGAGGGCCCGGGGCCAGCGGAGGCCTGGCCACCTTGTGCAATTTCTGCAAGCACAACGGGGAATCGCGTCATGTCTACTCGTCACACCAGCTGAAGACCCCAGACGGCGTGGTGATGTGCCCCATCCTGCGGCATTACGTGTGTCCCCTGTGCGGGGCCACCGGCGGCCAGGCACACACGCTCAAGTACTGTCCACTCAACGGTGGCCAGCAGTCCCTCTACCGCCGCAGCGGGCGCAACTCGGCCGGCCGCAAGGTCAAGCGCTGAGGACTGTGAGGTGCCCGCCCCCCACCCCCTCCTGGTTCAGTCCCTGCCAAGTCCCAGGACCCTCCCCCTGACTCCCCCCTGCCCTCTGGAACTCCTGGCCCCCCAGAAGGACATCCCTGCTGGATCCTGAAACAACAGAGGCTGTTAGGGGGCCAAGCCAGCCCTGCCCCTGGGACCTCTCGGCCACGGGGGTTCTGTCCTGGGGGTGTCTGTGGATTCTTGGTGCGGCAGGACCGCTGCCCCTTGGGACCGCACAGCCTCGTGGCCCTTTGTGCGCCACCGTTCATGGATCTTTACTCTTCCTGGGGCTGCTGGTGACGCTAGCCCTGCCCCCCTCGACTTCTCAGCCCTCTGGTTCCATTCCTCGTGGATTCTTGCATCCATGGACCTAGGGGACACCGTGTGCTCTCCCAGGCCAGCCCTCAGAATCTGGAGAGAGTGAACAAGACTGGTTTGGACACTCCCCCCCCCCCCCAAGAACTTTCCAGATGGGATTCTGACTCGAGACCAGCCTTGTCCACCTTCTTCAGCCACCTGTAGAGCCACCGGTGCCTCATGGACCTCCCTGGACTGTTCCTTCCCTGGCCCCGGAGCCCATCCATCATCAGGAGCTGGGGGAGGGAGGGGACACGGGGGGGGCACCCTGTCTTCGAAGGCTTATCTGGGAGTAGAGAGCCTTGTGGTGGGCTGACACCTTTCACCGCCCCCCCCCCACCTTCTTGTTCATTCCATTTCACAGCACTCAACCCCCACCTGCAAATCACCAATGGGTGTTTTCCCCCAGCCCGAGGGCGTCTCTCCACTGCCTCCCACCCTTCAAATCCTGCTAGTTTGCTAAAGGTCTTTTTTTTTTTCTCCTGTTTTTTTTTTTTTTTCATCCTCCAACATTTAAGTCAACAAGCTTCCCGAGAAGCATGGGGTTTTAGTGCCCAGAAGGGAAAGGCAGGTGCCTAGATTTTATGTTAGGGGCGAAGTAAAGAAAGAGCCCAGGTCAGATTTTAAGTTGTATGGTTTTTGGCTCCTGGCTGGGGCCCTGGGGCGGGGGGGGGGGGGGGGGGGGGGGGGGGGGGGGGAAATGAGCTCTGGAGAATAAAGAGCGTTTCTGGTTGTCTTTGAAATCACTGTTTCTGTCTTCTCCCTGGAGGCTGGGGGAGGGAACCACGTCTGCCCCCAACGCAGGGAGGAAGAGCAGGAGGGGGTCCTGGGTTCCTCTCACGACGTGTCCTCCCTCATGTCCTCTGACACAGGTCACCTATGGACTGGTCCCCACGTCCTGGCCTCCACCTTAACCCCAGATTCCCTTTCTTCCTCCTTCCTGGGGCTCTGTCCAGGGGTCCCTCTCCCGCCCCTCTAAACCACGGGTCTAAAAGGACCAACTCTGATGGTAGCTCTTAAACTTTGGGCTCCCAGACCCCCTTTGGAGAGCTGACAGAAAGTATGGTCCCTGCCCCTTAGAAAGGCACGTAGGCACAAAACATTGCCCGGAACATCAGGTCTCCTTTTATTCCACACGTTCACAGATATTTATTGATCACCTGCTTTGTGCCAGGCACCTTTCTAGGGGGTGTAGCAGTAAGCAACGCAGACAACACTCCTGCCCTCATGCACCTGACTTTCTAGTGGGGCGGGGGGGGGGGGGGTGCACTGACGATTAATCAACAAATATCTCAGGAAATATCGGGTGGATGATGAGCGCTCCGCTGGGAAAGAAGGCAGGGGAAGGGAGAGACTGTTGCCTACAGGGCGGTCAGGAAAGGCTTCTCCGTGAAAGTGGCATTTGAGCAAAACCCAAATGAAGGGGCGCCTGGGGGGGGTCCGCCGGTTAAGCGTCCGACTTCAGCTCAGGTCACGATCTCACGGTTCACAGGTTCGAGCCCCCGCTGTGCAGAGCCCTCTTCCGATCCTCTGTCCCCCTCTCTCTCCACCCCTCCCCCGCTTGCATGCGCGTGTGCGCTCTCTCTCTCTCTCTCTCTCTCTCTCGCTCTCTCTCAAAAACAACATTACCTGAGCTGAAGTCGGACCCTTCACCAACCGAGCCACCCAGGCCCCCCTGCCCCCCCCCCTCATTTGTATTCTGCATGTATCTGTGTCTGGACATAATCTACTCTAGTCCCATTGACAGCTGATTTCTTCCCTCATTGAACCTTCCCCATTTTTATATTCTGTTAAATTGTCTTAGCTTAATTTTAGTTGGGTTTTCTCCTCCATGCATTTAAATTATTCCCAACCGGTTCCCAGACGTCGGCTATGATTCTGGGGAGTTACGCTGAAAACTGAAGGTGTTCCTTTCCCCCCCGGGGGCCCGGCAGAATGGCTCCCACAAAGAAGGGTAGCGAGAAGGGCCCTTCTGCCATCAAGGAGGTAGGGTCCAGAGAACACAGCAACATTCACAAGCGCGTTCATGGAGTGGGCTTCAAGAAGTGAGCCCCTCTGGCACTCGAGGAGATCTGGACACTCGCCACGAAGGAGATGGAAACTCCAGATGCGAGCTTGGACGTCAAGGCTCAACAAAGCTTTCTGGGCCAAAGGAAGAAGGAACGTTCCATCGTGTATCCGTGTGTGGTGGGTGGTCCAGAATACACAACGAGGATGAAAGTTCACCAGACCAGCTCTCTACGTTGGTTACCTATGCACCTGTCACCGCTCACAAAAAATCTCCAGACAGTTAATGTAGAGGAGAATTAGTCGCTGATTGTCAAATAAAGGTATAAAACTGAAAAAAAAAATTAAAAATAACAATAAATTGAAAATACTTAATAATTAAAGAAAAGATATTTGTTTTTTTTTTATTTTTTTTAACATTTTATTTATTTTTGAGAAAGGGAGAAACAGAGCATGAACAGGGGAGGGTCAGAGAGAGGGAGACACAGAATCCGAAACAGGCTCCAGGCTCTGAGCTGTCAACACAGAGCCCGACGCGGGGCTCGAACTCATGGACCGAGAGATCATGACCTGAGCTGAAGTCGGACGCTTAACCGACTGAGCCACCCAGGCGCCCCTAAAGAAAAGATATTTGTAAAAAAAATAAAAAAATAAAAAAATAAAAAAATAAAAAGTCAAGGGAGCAACGTACCTTGACCTCCATCTTCCGGCACCTCACCCCTGTAGGGCCCCGTGCACCTCTGCGGGTACAGCCTCGTCGTGATCTCCACACCAGATTTAGACCCAGCTCCCCACTTAGCCCAGACTCTCAATGAGTCACGGCATCCTGGCTGCCTCCCCTAGATGCCCAGGGGAAGGGGACGGCTGGGTGACACGCGGGTGGCCGGGGCAAGTCCCGGTTGGAGGTAATGGGGTCAATGAGGACATGATGAGTATAAGGTGCTCCAAGGGTGTTACGGGTTGAGTTTTGTCCCCCCCCACCCACCCAAAAAAAGGATGTGTTGACGTCCTAACCCTCAGCATTTCAGAATGTGACCTTCTCTGGAAACGCGCGGTCATCAGAGATGTGATTGGTTCAGATGAGATCCTACTGGAGTAGGGTGGGGGGCCTTAATCCAACATGACCGGTGTCCTTATAAGAAGAGGAAAGAGGGGCGCCTGGCCGGCTCAGTCCGCAGGGCATGCAACTCTTGATCTCGGGGTTGTGAGTTCGAGCCCCAGGTTGGGTGTTAGAGATTGCTTAAAAGATCAAATAAAATTTTAGAAAGGAAAAGGAAAGAGAGGGGCACACAGGGAGGACAGAAGCAGAGATTGGAGTAGTCCTGCCACAAGCCAAGGAAGGCCCCGGGGCTGCCGGAAGCTCCAAGAGGCGAGGAAGGATCCTCCCCAGTGACTGTGGCACTACCGACAGCGTGGCTTCAGGATTTCTAGCTTCCAGAACTTGGAGAATACATTTGTGTTGTTTTAGGCCACCCGGTTAGTGGTATTGTTATGGGTGCCCTCGAAAACTGAGGCGTCCCTAAGAAAACGAATACACCGGGCATCCAGGGGAGGCATCCAGAATGTTCTTGGTGCCAGGGGAGTCTGGGTTGAGAGGGGGGCTGGGTCTAAATCAGCTCTCACGAGAAGGCTGGAGACAGGGAGCCATGGACAGCAGCGAGGCATAGAGAGCTCTGCAGGTGTGGGTACATCGAGGCAGGCTCAAGAGGCCTGGCATCCCCCAGCACGTCCCCCGTCCCCCATGAACACAGAGACAAGGCAGCTGGGCAGATGCACAAACACACGAGGCAGCCCCCTGGGCTCAGAGCAGGCAGACGAGGGGCAGGGTGGGCTGGGAGAGCATCTGGAAAGTTCTGCTCAGGGGCCTTGTGCGCCCACTCTGTGCCTGCTAGAGCACAGCAGAGGAGGAGACAAGAGGCTGCACTCCATGCAGAAGTGCAAATGCTTAGAAGTGACCCCCTCCCTCCAGCACCACGCTGGGCTTAGGAGGGGCGGTTCTACACCCACTTAGAGCCAGGGAAGGAAAGTCAGGCCCTAAAGATGGCTCTAGAACCCCACAGAGTTCCCGTTGCGCCCTGAAGCGTACGAGCCTCAGGCCGAATTCCCTGAACCTCAGTTTCCCGCTGTGCGCATGGGTGCCTACCATTTTGGGGGTCTCGGAAATTGAATTTGTGCCCCGGTGGAGGTCCAGGGGTCCCCCGGTGAGGTGTGACTATAGGTTAAAGCTGATTTCTTGTTTTGGGGGGTGGGCAGGAGAAGCAGAGAGAGAGGGAAAGAGAGAGAATCCCAAGCAGGCTCTGCACTCCCAGCACAGAGCCTGACGCGGGGCTCGAACTCACGATCCGTGAGATCATGACCTGAGCCGAAGTCAAGAGTTGGAGGCTTGACCAGTTGAGCCCCCCGGGCGCCCCTCTACCAGCCATTCTGACAAACACAAACCTTCCTCCCAGACTCCACGCTCATCAGGTACCCACTGCCCACGAAATACCCACGCGGATGTCCCATCGTGTCCAAAAAGGACGTCCTGTCAGCTCTACCCCCCAGAACACACCCCACCATCCGACCGTCTCCCCCCCGGCCCACTGTTCCCTGATCCCCACCACAACCTCTCACCAGGACTAACGCAGTCACCTCCTCGCTAGTGTCCCCGCTTCCGCTCTTGACCTCCTAGAGTCCACTTCAAACCCCAACAAGAGTGACCCCGTTCCTCCTCAGCTCAGAGTCCTCCTGTGGTCCCTGTCTCACTAAGTAGAGGCCAGAGTCCTGGCCTCTCTCTCTCTCTGACCTCTTCTCCCCCGCCCCATGTTGTTATTGTTGTTTATTTATTTTGAAAGAGGGAGAGAGAGCGCGAGTTGGAGAGCAGCAGAGAAGGAGGGAGAGAGAATCCCAAGCAGGCTCTGCATGTCAGCATGGAGCCCGATGCAGGGTTCACTGCGAAACTGGATGCAGGATTTGAACTCACGAACTGTGAGATCATGACCTGAGCCGAAGTCAACCGACTGAGCCACCCCGGTGCCCTCCCTCCTTTTTTTTTTTTTTTTAAAGTCCTCACTGTTCCTTGAATGCTCTGGGAACTCTCATACCTCAGGGCCTTTGCACTTACCCTTCCCCCTACTTGGATTGCCCTGGCCCCAGATAGCCACACATTTTGTTCCTTGCCTCCTGCAGTCCTTGGCTCGTACATCACCTCCTCTGTGAGATCTTCTCACCCTCTCACTCCTGATGTTTCTTTTTTTTTTTTAAGTTTATTTAGTTTGAGAGAGAGAGAGAGAGAAAGAGAGAGCATGAGCAGGGGAGGGGAAGAGAGAGAGAGGGAGAGAGAGAATCCCAAGCAGGCTCCATGCTCAGTGTGGAGCCCAGTGAGGGGCTCGAACTCACAAACCGTGAGATCATGACCTGAGCCGAGATCGAGTCGGGCACTTAATGACCGAGCCACCCAGGGGCCCCGCTCCTGATCTTTCTTACCCTGTTCTATTCCTCTTTCCTCCTCAACACCGACCATCTAACAGGGTTTACCACTTACTTATTGATGACGTCTGTGGTTAAGATGGTCAGTTTGATGTATCCACTTGATGAGGCTAGAGTCCCCAGTTATTGAAACGCTAATCCTGGTGTTGCCACGAAGGCATTTTGTAGATGCGATTAAAGTCTATATTTAGTTCACTTTAAGTAAGGAAGATTATCCTGGATAATCGGGGTGGGCCTGATCCAATTAGTTGAAAGGTTTAGAGAGCAGAAACTTCCTCTCTCGAATTCAGTGCCTTTCACTTTTTTACTACAAACCACAATGAGAAATTCATTTCACGTCTTTTTTTTTTAATGTTTATTTTTGAGACAGAGAGAGACAGAGCATGAACGGGAGAGGGTCAGAGAGAGGGAGACACAGAATCGGAAGCAGGCTCCGGGCTCCGAGCTGTCAGCACAGAGCCCGACGCGGGGCTTGAACTCACGAACCGTGAGATCATGACCTGAGCTGAAATCAAGAGTCAGACACTCAACAACTGAGCCACGCAGGTGCCCCAAAATTCATTTCACATCCTTTTTTTTTTAATGTTTTTTTATTTTTTGAGAGAGTGTGAGCAGGGGAGGGGCAGAGAGACAGGGAGACATAGAATCCAAAGGAGGCTCCAGGCTCTGAGCTGTCAGCACAGAGCCTGACGTGGGGCTCGAACCCATGAACTGTGGGATCATGACCTGAGCCAAAGTTGTATGCTCAACTGACTGAGCCACCCAGGCGCCCCTCATTTCACGTCTTGATTACACACACACACACGCACACACACACACACACACACAGAATCTGAAACAAAAGTTTCACAAAATAATAATCATCTCAGTAATATTAACACAACAAAGAGCTGTTCAAATAGTTTATACATATTGACTTAGCTAATAGTCATCACAGTCTAAAGAGATAGATTCTGGGGTTAATCCCCACTTCACAGAGAGGAAAAGTAAGGCCCGGAGAGGTTAAGTAACCCTGTTCAAGTTTATACAACCAGCAAGTGGGAGAGTGTAAACCCTGACAGGCTGGCTCCAGAGTTGAGCAATTTCCACTATCCTGAGATGAGTCTTTTTTTTTTTTTTTTTTTACCACTTATTTATTTTTGAGACAGAGAGAGAGAGAGAGCATGAACAGGGGAGGGTCAGAGAAAGAGGGAGACACAGAACCTGAAACAGGCTCCAGGCTCTGAGCGGTCAGCACAGAGCCCGACGCGGGGCCCGAACCCACAGACCGCGAGATCATGACCTGAGTCGAAGTCGGATGCTTAACCGACTGAGCCACCCAGGCGCCCCCTGAGATGTGTCTTAAGAACGTCTGAAAATATCTAACAAACCAGAGTTCCTCCAAGCAATACTTACCCCACACAGCACATTCGGATATTTGGTTTCTTCAATGCTTGTGGCAACCCATTAAATATTTTTCAGGATCCACAGTTTAACAGTTTCAACGTTTGTTTTTTTTTTTTAATTTATTTTTGGGACAGAGAGAGACAGAGCATGAATGGGGGAGGGGCAGAGAGAGGGGGAGACACAGAATCGGAAACAGGCTCCAGGCTCCGAGCCATCAGCCCAGAGCCTGACGCGGGGCTCGAACTCACGGACCGCGAGATCGTGACCTGGCTGAAGTCGGACGCTTAACCGACTGCGCCACCCAGGCGCCCCCAGGATCCACAGTTTAGAAAACATGCCTTAGAAAGGCTTCCCTGGGGTGCCTGGGTGGCTCAGTCAGTTGAGCGGCCGACTACTGGTTTGGGCTCAGGTCATGATCTCGCAGTTTGTGAGTTCGAGCCCCGAATCGAACTCCACGCTCACAGCTTGGACCCTGCTTTGGAACTTTTGTCTCCTTCTCTCTGTCCCTCCCCGACTCGTGCTCCTGCTCTCTCTCTCTCTCAAAAATAAATAAATGTTTAAGAAGGAAAGAAAGAGAGAGGAAGGAAGGAAGGAAGGAAGGAAGGAAGGAAGAAAGAAAGAAAGAAAAAGAAAAGCTTCTCTGTTCAACCAGCATCCCAGGGCCCTGGCTCTCTGACCTCCTACACCCACACCTACAGACCTCTATCCGCCTCACCTCTGCCCATGGTTCCTTGTCTCCGGCCTTCTCATGAGCTCCAGACCCGATGTGGATCCACAGCCCCCCCAACCCACTCTTCTCTGGTTCCACCAGCATCCTGGATGCCTCCTCTCGATGCCCGGCGTGTTAGCTTTCCCAGCGCTTCCATAACAAAGTACCACAAACCAGTGACTTAAAACGAAAGGTATTCTCCCAGTTCTGGAAGCTGGAGACCCGAAATCGAGCTGGTGGCAGTGCCGCAGTCCCCCCGAAGACGCTAGGGGAGGATCCTTCCTCGCCTCTTCCTCCGGCCTCCTTGCTTCCTTCCTTGCCTCTTGGAGTTTCTGGAAGCCCCCGGACTGCCTTGCCTTGTGGTAGGATCACTCCCATCTCTGCCTCTGTCTTCCCTCCGTGCGTCTCTTTCCTCTTCATATAAGGACACCGGTCATGTTGGATTAACGGTCCCTCCTACTCAAGCATGGCCTTATCTCAACTAATTACATCTCCAATGACCCTATTTCCAAAGAAGGTCTCATTCTGAAGTCATGGGGCGGTTAGGACTTCCACGTATCTTTCTGGGGGGACAAAGTGGAGTGGCTTACAACCACCTTGTCCTAGCTGACTCCACACCCCCGACAGGAGCCTGGAGAAGAGGACCGGCTGTCACCTAGAGGGCTCCCTTCCCCTCCCAGACTGACAGTCACACCCCCTGTACATGCTGCCTCTCAAATATCTCCCAATTCATTTCTACCCTTCTAGTCTCCTCCTAGTCTCCTAGGAGGTGACTAGGAGGTCCCCTGCCTAGTCTCCTCCACCTCTCTTCCTAGCTCCCTCCTGCCCCTGCCCCAGATTTCTCTTTTAAGTCTGGGCAATAGTCTTCCTCCTTCCCATAAGAGCGGGGGAGAGGGGTGTCTCTCTAAAGCACAAATCAGACCCTGTCCTTTCTTGCTCAGAACCTGCACTGAAGTTCCTTAATGCTGCCCACCAGGCCTGGTGTGGGCTGGCCCTGAGCTCTGGACCTCATGCGGCCCATGGCGGGACCTCATATAAACCCAGCCCTGGCGAAAGTCAACTTGTGTTACTCACTGTGCACCTGCACCCACTCAGACAAGTGCAACCCGAGAAAAATCCGTCTCACTTCAACCTCATAGCCGAGAACCTCCAAAGGTTGGGTCTATCTGTCTACATTTCCCCGGCCACTCACTCACTATTTCAATGCCTTTCTCCTTTGTTGTCCCTCACCTCGGAGCCTCCCTCTCACCTCAGACCCTGCTTCCTACTCTCCTGAGACAACCGAAGGAACAGAAGAGAAAATTCACATGGCCCTGACATCACATCCTGCCTCCTGCCTGCCTCTGTGCCCTCCCCCTCCCACTGTTTTCTGTAGATGACCAGCTCGCGCCCCTTGGACCACTCTCTACTTGCGCCCGCCCTGCCTAGTCAAGGCTCCAGCACTCTCCCCTCTCTCCTCTGCACCATTAATCTCCCCTCTTGTGATTCATCCTGAATCGGGACACACCATACTTTTACAACTCCCATCTTAAATAAACCTCTGGAGATCCCATGCCCCCTTCCAGATATACCCCTTTGCTGTGCTAGAAAGGATCATCTACACTGGTTCTCCCCAAACCCTCTCAACAAACACATAAGCAAACCCTCTCTTGAACCCATCCAATCAGACCACTGCCCCCACCGCATCACCAAAGTTGCCCTCTTCGAGATTACTAATGACTTCCAGATTGCTGGTCCCAATGGTCAGCTCTCAGGCTTATGGGCCTTGGGCTCTAGGCAGCATTTGGCATTGATTCCTTCCTTTGTCTTTGATTGACGCCCTTCGCTTGGCCTCCCGGACAGCAGACAGCCCTGGGTCTCCTCTCATTTTACTCATTCTTCAACCTCCTTTGCTGGTGTCAGCCCTCTACCACTGGAGTGCCCCCATCTCAGGCCGGAGACTTCTATCTACAGCTGTTCCCTCTCTAACCTCTCCCATTCTTGGGGATTTAGATTCATGTAGTCACTGACAACGTCTAAATTTATATCTCATGACCCAACCGCTCCCCTGACGTCCAGTCTCAAACATCCAACTGCCTACCCCACATCTGTACTCGGTTGGGTAAAGGCCACCTCAAGTTTGGGGAAACTTGAACTCTTGATCCACTTGAATCCCTGCCCATCTTCCTTTCTGGTAGCTCCAGACTTCCCGTTGCTCAGACCAAAGACGATGGAGTCACCCTCAACTCCCCTCTTTCTCTCGCTTCCTGTACCCAGTTCTACTGCCCCCCCCCCCCCCGCCTACCCCCCTGGCGGGAACCCCCCCCCCCTCCCTCCTGAGCCACCTGTCTCCTCAATTCCCTGGGCCCCCAGCTTCCACTCTTGCTTCTAAACTCCATTCCTCCCCGCCGCGGAGGAAGCCTATTAAAACCAGAGCCAGACCATGGCCTTCCTCTGCTCGGGGCCCTTCTGTGACTCTCACTTGGGTAAAGGCCGAAGGAAGTCCCTTACAGGGCTCGGTAAAGCCTGCACGTTCCTGAACACCGCAGGGCACAGCCTTACTTCTGGCTGCACCCGCTTCCTCACCTCCTTCGCGTGTCTACTCAAATGTCCCCTTCTCAGGTAGGTCTCCCTTGCCAACTTATTTTAAAGTCACAGACACATCCAGGCACCATACTCCCCAACCCTGTTCCGAGGTCTGTGTTTTCCCCATAATGTTCATCACCTCTTCACGTATGTATCATATTTGCATACTGTGTCTCCCAACTAAAATGTGATTTTAGCGTTTACTTATTTTTTTTTTTTACGTTTATTTATTTTTTTGTGAGACAGAGAGCGAGCGGGGGAGGGGCAGAGAGAGAGGCAGACACAGAATCTGAAGCAGGCTCCAGGCTCTGAGCTGTCAGCACAGACCCGGACGCGGGGCTCCAGCCCACGAACCATGAGATCATGCATGACCTGCTTAACCGACTGAGCCACCCTGGTGCTCAGATTTTTTTGTCTTTTGTATTCGCTGCACTTGGAACCGCGTAGGTGCTCAATAACTATTTGTTGAATAGATGAACGAAACGCTGTCTGTTGAATGACCTTGAGGACTCCTGCAAAGATGCAAATCAAATTTCTCAGCCCGACTTAACTCCATCACCCTTTCTTCCAGCTCAGCCAACCCGTGTTCTAGATTAATTGCTGCCTCCGCGCATCTGCTTAAAGCCGTACCTGCGCCAGGATCACCCTCCCTACACGCCGAACTCTCCCTCTAAATTCTCGCTCCCCGCGCCATGACGTCACTGTGTGGACAGGGGCCCCCAGGCACCGTTGGAAGGTTGACGGGTTGCCATGGTTACTGCACCGCCTGGGGTGGAATATCCCCAGGGTGCCCCGCCCCCGTGGGTACGAGTTGGCTGGCAGATCCAGGGCAGCCCCGCGCCGGGGCAGGTACGAGTGGGCGGCAATCCGGTTTTCTTACGCCCCCGCCCCGCCCACACCGTTGTCATGGAAACGCAGCGCCTCCCTTTAGCGCCGTCTCCCTCCCCTTTCTCCTAGCGAAGGGGACCCCAGCACAGTAAGAGGGCTGGGTTCGGCTGGAAGACTGGCCGAAAAGCGAGGACGCAGCTTGTTCTCAGCGCTCTCTCTCTCCATCATTTCTCCCACTTCCTCCAAGGATTGCTACGCCTGCGCAGGGACGCAGCCCCGGGATACCAAAGCTAACTAGGAGCGAGGGGCACGCATGCGTGGACAGAGTTCCGCGCGAATGCTCTTGTGGCCTCAAGAAGCTAGGGGAACGAACGCAGCGCTAATGTTGCGCCTGCGCAGCTAAGCCCCCACGCGAGGAGGGCGGTGGAAGGCAATTCTGCGCTTGCGCCGTGGGAGGGGCGTGAAACTCTAGCGGTAAGGGCGTTGGGGGCTGACTGGCGCTAGGTGCGCCTGCGCCGTGGCTCTTGGGGCGGACGGGGGCGGGGCCCAGAGGGGGACGAGAGAGGAGGGGGGAGGGAAGAGGCCGCAGAAGCCCGAGCCTTGACCGACGGGCAGGCGGGGGCTGCGGCGGCGCCGGTGAGTGACCCGCGGCCCGACTCGGTCCCCACCCTCCACGACCCTCACTCTTCATGGAGTCCCCCATCGCCTCCGTTGTCCCCTCTTACTCCCGGACCCCTTTACCCCCAGAGATCCTCTTAATTCCTGGCAATCCCCAGAGCCCCCACAATCCCCGCAGACCCTAATCCCTAGTATTTGATAGTCCCAGTTTCTCCACTGTCCCAGGAGCCCCCAACTCCCCATTCTACCTGGACATCCCTTCTGAGGACCCCATCTCGTACCGTTCTTACAGACGTCCTATTGCCCCGGAGCCCCCAGAGCGCTCCTCTGCTCCAGATCCCCCCTTCTTGCTGCGTCTCTCCTTCAGCATCTCCTTAACCCCATGCTTCTTCGACCCCGAGACACCCCCATTCTCCCTCCATTTCGCTTTCTCCCATGCCCCCATTCTCCTCTAACTCCTGCAGACACCCCCTCTTCTTTCGCCTTTCCTCATTTCTCTCCACCCCTCCAGACCCTCCCCCAATTTCCATCAACTCCTCGGCGTGGCACTTTGCGCCGCGCGAGGCACAAGAGGAGCGCTCGGCGGGTGTCAGCTATTATTAGGCGCTCCGAATGTCCCCCGTGGCCCGTCGCCCCCGGCCACTCTCCGCCCCAACCCCTGGCCCCGGGGGCATTGGAGGCGGTGTCTGGGCGGCCGGGGTGGGGCTGGCGGCGCGCGGACGCCGAGCCCCCGCCAGCGCCGTGCGCCCTGTGCCCGCAGCGCCGGCGCCCCCCCATGCGCCAGGCGGCCGGACGGCGGCGTCGGGGGGCGCCATGGCCTCGGCGGCGGCGGGCGAAGCGGAAGAGACCACCCGGCTGCGCAAGCCGCGCTTTTCGTTTGAGGAGAACCAGATCCTGATCCGTGAGGTGCGCGCCCACTACCCACAGCTCTACGGCGCGCAGAGCCGTCGGGTGAGCGTGGCCGAGCGGCGGCGTGTGTGGGACGGCATCGCCGCCAAGATCAACGGCATCACCAGCTGGAAGCGCACTGGCCAAGAGGTGCAGAAGCGCTGGAATGACTTCAAGCGCCGCACCAAGGAGAAGCTGGCCCGCGTGCCGCACTCCACGCAGGGCGCCGGGCCTGCCGCCGAGGACGCCTTCTCCGCGGAGGAGGAGACCATTTTTGCCATCCTGGGGCCGGGAGTGGCGGCACCGGGAGCCGGTGCGGGAGCCGAGCATCCCTCGGTGGCCGCTTCCTCACAGCCGTCAGCCGCAAGTGCGGGCACCCAACGCTACGTCTTGTCGGAGGACCGCAGGGAAGACCGACGGGCAGGTGAGTTCCTTCGGTGTCACCGTAGCCAGAGCAAGACAGTCGCGAACTCAGCTGTTTGCTCGGCACGGTCCCCCAGCTCTTTACGTGGCTTGCCCAAAGTCCCACAGCCCATGACTGTCAGCGTCATGAACGGAACCTAGAACGCCTGGCTCCAGAGTCCACACCTGGGATTATCAGCACAGGCAGGATTTCATTAAACGTAACGTAGGGTAGTGACCAATGGAGGCTGACCGGGCTCCAGTCGTGACTTTGTCACTCAGCTGTGTCATTCTGGGTACGTTATCGCAGGTCAGTTTCCACATCTGTAAAATGGGGATTAAAAAAAAAAAAAAAAAGCCCCCACCTCAAAAGCATGCCGTGAAGATTGAACCAGTTAATATGCGTAAATTGCTGAGTACAGCGCTTCCTGAACCTTCCTCGTTCGCTATTGATAGGATTACCAATGCTGTGAGGTATGAACTATTTTGCCATTTTATGTATCAAAGCCTTGGAGAGGTTTGGTAACTTTCCCAAGGTCATGCCATGAATAGGGGAAGTGTGGAGAGCAGAGTACAAAGACATTCCACTTGGCCTTGACTCTGGCTTCTTATTTCTTCTACAGCTATTTCCCCAGCACCTCCCCTGTACTGGGCAGTGTTGGGGACACTGCGGTGAGGGAGACATCTCCAGCCCTGCCCTCCTGGGCCTGAGTTTGGGAGTCCCGAGGGGGCACCTAACCCAGGCTGGAGGTCAAGGAAGGCTTCCTGGAGGAGGAGACATCAGAACAGCAGAGTGAGAATGAAGAGCTGAGGAAGTGTTGCCGGTAGAAGAAACAGCATGTAGAGTGGCTTTGAGACAAGAAAGCTTAGCCAGTTTAGGAACTGAGAAGTTTCCAAGTTAGAGGAAGGGGAAAGTAGAAAGATTGAAGAAATGTTTTGAGATGAGGTCAGAGAGGTCAGCAGAGGCCAGACAGTGAAGAATTTTATCCAGAATGCCATACGGAGTCACTGAAGGGTGTTTTCAGAAAGGGACGGAGGTGGATATGATCAAACAAGTTCAGGATCATGTGGTTCAGAGAGTTTCATTCATCCACTCAAGGTCACCCAGAAAGTAAGGAGTAGAATTGGGACTCAAATGCAGGTTGTGTCCAACTCACAATGTATGCACTTAACTTAACCACTGGGCTAGATTGTCTGGCAATCACAACAACAATTAATATTGACTGAGAGTTAATGGGCATGCCAGAATTAGATCACACGCAGTTTGTAAGTGAAGGTCAGAACTTGGGACTTTATCTTCAGGGCATTTGGGAGGCGTGAAAGTGTCTTAAGCAGGAGAGAGAGACACGATCACGTGGGACCCCTGTTCTCCACAGGAATCTCAAACCTCATTGTTTCTGTCTGTGAAACGGCCACACTGAACCAGGGCAGAGACGGCAAACATTTTTTCGAGAGTCGTACAACTGTGTTATTCCTGCATTAATTCAACAAATATTTATCGAGCGCCTATTCTGAGGGAGGCGCTGTGGCAGATGCTGGGAAGACTGTGGAGAAAAAGCCACCTTCCCTTTTCTTACGGAGCCAGCATTCCAGTTATTGGAGAAAGACACGAACAGACAACCCCAAAACAGATCACATACCAGGAGGTGATAAGAACTAAGAAGAAAAATAAAGCATGTTAAAAGGATAGGGAGTTGGGGTGCCTGGGTGGCTCGGTCCGGTGAAGCGTCCAAATCTTGATTTCCGTTCAGGTCGTGATCTCACGGTTGGCAGGTTGGAGCCCCAGGCTGGCCTCCCTGCTGACAGTGCAAAAGCCTACTTGCAAGTCTGTGTCTCCCTCATTCCCCTAGCCCCTCCCCCGCTAGCACTCTCTCCCTCAAAAATAAATAAACATTAAACCCACGAAAGAGGACAGTAAGTGATGGAAGGGGGTTGCTCTAGATAGTGTAGTCAAGGAGGGCTTCTCTGAGAAGGTGGAATTTGAGCAGAGACCTGAATAGAGAAATTGAGGCAAGTCGATAATCTCATAGAACAGCACTTGAGCCAGAGGAAGCAGTATATGCAAAGGCCCGGAGGCAGGAATGTGCTTAAAGCATCCTTGATTAGAACCTCACGCAAATTTACCCACTGCGTAAAATTCATAAAAGAGGAACAGGCTTTGATTGAAAGACTGGAATGGGGCCTGGGGCGGCCTGAGGTGTCTGTGTTGACACTAGAGGAGAGCTCAGGATAATTTATCTCTGACCTAATATTTGAAAACAAAAAAAACAAACAGTAACAGCATTGAAGATGCACTGTGCCTGGGGTGATTCAGTTAATCCCTGTGACGGCCCTCAGGGAGAGGTTCTGTTATTCGGTCACTTGGTCCTTTGCCTGCTTACACACGCGCGCGTGCACACACACACACACACACACACCTATTTTACAGGTGGGGAAATGGAGGCCGAAAGGTTGCAAATAAATGATTTTAAATGTGGCAGCGGCCCTTCCGTGACCCCTGTGGGCACGAAGTGTGGGCCATTTTCTATTCTATTGTTCAGTAGGCTAGAAGAACAGTATTCCAGAGTGGCAACAATCTGGAGTGGTAAGGGAGACTTACCACTCTTGAGCCCTCAAATGCCTCTTCTCGCATTCACCAGCACTGTGATGTCTCTCTGGGCCTCAGGTCTCTGCATCTGTAAAATGGGATGATAATGGCGGCACGTACCCCTTCCCCTCCACCCCCGCCCCCAGGAGAATGGCTGAGGGGACTCACTGGAATAACGTAGGAGGAAAGCATAGCCGCTTCGCCCAGGGCCTGGCCAGGAAAGTGTCCAACAAGTGTTAGCTCCGGTTATCATCTCTCTCCGTGCCTCCCCCACCTCCTCTGCCTGCCTGGTCCAGGGAGGCTGGACCCCCAGCATTGAAGGCTGGAGGGGATTGGCTGTTTCTGCAACAGGAGAGCAGGGAGATCAGATCTGGCCTAGGAGCAGGAAGCAGGCTCTTCTGAGGAAGGACTATCTGAACTGGCCAAGAGGCCATGCAAGGGGGATACTCTTAATAGAGGGAACCTCACGTACACTCTCCCTGAGGCAAGGAAGAGGGACCGAAAGGGGTAAGGGCTAGGGCTTTGTAGCCTTAGGGGCTGGACTGTCCCCTGTGGGTGCTGGGGAGCTGTGGGAGGGTTGCAGCAAGGACCCGGGGCCTGGGGCCCCCATCCGTGCTGACTCCTTGGAAGCCACAGTTCTTTTTTCATTAAAGAAAACATTTTGTGCTGGACATTGTTCTAGGCGCTGGGTAAACAGCAGCGAACAAAACAAAGCCCTGCCTGATGGAGCTGACATCAGGAGGAGGAGACAGACAACAAACAGAGCGACCCCATGCCAGGTGGAGATAAGTGCTAACAAAAGAAATCAGGTAGGGTTAGGAGAGAGAAGAGGACAGAGATGGGAAATGCTGTCGACAGAAGGTCAAGGAAGATCTTCCCAAGGAGGCCGCATTTGAGCAGAGGAGCTGAGAGAGAGGGAGCCAGGCAGGTGTCTGGGGAAAGATCTTTCCAGGCCAAGGAACAGCACATGCAAAGGCCCCGAGGCAGGAGCAGGCGTATTGTGTGTGTGGACCAACAGGAAGGCCAGTGTGGCTGGAGCCTAGTGAGTGAGAGAGAGAAGGGAAGGGGTAGAGCTGAGGTCAGGGAGGCACTGGAGCAAATTGTGCGGAGCCTTGAGAGCCTCAGGGACTTTGCTTTTAGTCTGAGACGTGAGAGCCCCAGGAAGCTTTTGGGGGGGGGGGGGGGGGAAGACAACATCTGACTTGTATTTGTTAAACACCTTTATTGAGATACAATTCCCATACCGTACCGCCACCCCTTTAAAGAGGACAGTGCGGTAGCTGTTAGCATCCTCGTGGAGTTGGGCAACCATCGCCGCTGTCAATCTTAGAACATTTTCGTCACCCGAAAAAGAAACCCCGCATCTCTCAGCCATCACCCCGACCTGGCCCCCCCCAGCTCCGCCCAGCCCCAGGCAACCACTAATCTACTTTCCGTCCCTGGTAGCTTTGCCTGTTTGGACATTTCCTATACACGGATCCTCGGATATGTGGTCCTCTGTGGGTAGCGTAACCGACACGTATATTGTTTGGACCTCTGAGACTTTGGAGGAGGCCGGCGACCCAGTCGAGGAGGAAGCAGTTGCAAAAGTCCCAAGCGGGAAATGCGGGTGGTTGGACTGGGAGGGGCTCGTGGAGGTGGATGGAAGCGGGACGTTGAAATAGTTTGAAGGCAGAGCCAGTGACCATTGTACATGGACAGTGTCTGGGGCGAGAAACAGAGTGAAAGTTGTGCCCCCCCCCCCCCAGCGGCTGGAAGGATGGGGCTGTCATCAGCAGCGATGGGGGGCGGCGGACCCGGGAGCGGGATGTGAGAGGGTCAGGAGCTCAGCTCCAGGCAGGAGAGTGTGAGGCAATACTAGACCATCCAGGGGCTGTGCGGCCGGTACACAAATGGAGCAGTGGTTTCAGGCAGGGCCCGGAAATCTGAAAGCCTCTGTATGCAGACTCTGTCCAAGTTCAGGAGCGTGAATGAAGTCTCAGGTGACAGGAGGCCACGTGCGGAAACCCAACAGGCTTGGGGTTGAGGGTTGAACTGGTACAGACCACAGCTGAGGGAGAAATCCCACCACCCGGCCAGAGAGAGCCCGCGGAGGCGTGTGGTGGGGGGAGCGTCCAGATAGTTGGAGGAGCCTTCTAGAATGTTGGTTCTGCCTGGCTCCAGCAGGGGACCCTCCAGGACCCTGTTTCCACCAAGGCTGGCATCAGCCACCAGGGGGTCATTCGCTATATTGTTTTTCTCCCCTGTGTCCTCCTCCAAGGCACGATCTGACTTGGGTTTTGAAAAGCTGGCTCTGGAGCCAGGGCGGGTGGGAGGTGGAAAGGGGAAATCGAGACACATGGTGGGGGGAGGGGGGTCACGTCACCTTACCTACATCTCTCTCTCCACAGATACACCAGCCCACAGCAAGGGGGGGCTCCAGCAGCCCCGAGCAGTGGGCCCGGCCCTCGTGCAGCCCCCAGGAAGGGGGCTGCCCGCCACCCAAGGAGCGTGAGTCCCCCCCCCCCCCGGCCCCGCAGACCCTTCTGCTGCCCCGCCCGGCCTTGTCTCCTCCGCCCCCGGCCCCTCCACCGCCACCACCCCAGCCGCCTCAGCAGGTCCACGTGGCACCCTCGTCCCCCAGCCCACCACCTCCTCCACTGCCACCACCCACGCCCTCGGCCCCGGACCCCTCCCTGGACTTCCTGCGGGCCCAGCAGGAGACGGCCAACGCCATCCGGGAGCTGGCTGGCACCCTTCAGCAGGGACTGGCCAAACTGAGCGAGGCCCTCAGCGCCCTACTGCCCCTTCTGCCCGGAACCGCCGTCGACAGGCTGCCCCCGCCTCTGCCCCCACCCCCGCCCCCGCCCCCACCTCCCAGGCCCCTCTTGCCCCCGCCCACCCCGAAAGCGGAGATCACCCCAGAGCCCGTGTCCGTGGTGGCTGCTGTGGTGGACGGAGCGGTGGTAGCAGCCAGGGGGGTGATCATCGCCCCTAGGAGCGAGGAGGCGGGGGCCCCCCGGCCTCCCCCGGCTCCCCTTCCTCCCCACGACTCACCCCCACACAAGAGGAGGAAAGGTTTCCCTACACGGAAGAGGCGGGGGCGTTGGAAATCTCCCTGAAATCTGCTGTTGGGTTCGAGCTCCTTCTGCCTGTACCTCCTCCCCACCCCCACCCCCAGCTTAGCCCAGTGGAGGAGGGCGACGCACCTTCCCCATCTCGGCTGCACCCTGGCTCCCTGCTGCGGGGGGGGCGCGAGCACCCCACTCCCTATACTAGTTAGTGCCTGATTCTCAGGGGGGCTTGTTGATGGGTCCCCCACCCCCTTCTCCAGTACAGCGCTGTCTGCCTGGCTGCTTCCCTGAACCCTAACTTCTAAGCCATCAATTTTACGTTATTTATTATTGCCCTTTGTGGGTTGCGGAGAGAACCTCTCGGGTCTGCACATGCGCCCCCCTTCCCTAACAGCTCCTGGTCTTGACTTGAAGAGAATTGACCCGTAGGGGCCTCCTCACCTCCCCAATCCAGACTTTGGAGGGGGTGGGAGTCGCAAGACAAATCAGAATATGGATGACAAAGGATATAGCAGTCTGTACCCTAGGGAGAGGGGGGCAGAGTTCTCACTGGGGAGATACAGGTTGGGCCCTCTGCCTCCCATTGCCGTCTCTGACTTCCAGAGCTCAACCCCCTCATTTCTCCCCAGTGGTGACAAGATATGAATAAACTTATTTTTAATACAATTACTTCGGGCTCTGAGACAGGCCTGGGGTTTCAGCACCTACACCTGTCCCCCTCACCACCCTCCCTCCCCCGACCCTGCCTCCATGGACCAGTGGCATCCCTTTGAAGTTGGGAGGCTGGTGATTTTCCAGCTTTTTTCTTTCTTTCTTTTTCTTTCTTTCTTTCTTTTTATTTTTCTTTTTCTTTCTTTCTTTCTTTCTTTTTCTTTCTTTCTTTTTCTTTCTTTCTTTTTTTCTTTCTTTCTTTTTATTTTTCTTTTTCTTTCTTTCTTTTTTTCTTTCTTTCTATTTTTCTTTTTCTTTCTTTCTTTCTTTTTCTTTCTTTCTTTTTCTTTTCTTCCTCTTTTCTTTCTTCCCTTCCTTCCTTCCTTAAAGCCATCAGATCCTGTGTTCAAATCTTATTCCAACTTATTCATCCTTCCCATACCAGCCTAAGTGTCCTCTCCTTCAGGAGAGCTTTCTGGATTTCCTCCTCCAGGCTAAGATGGGTCTGCTCAGATTATCTTCTAGTGTCCTCTGTTCTCTAAATGAATACATGCCTTTATCTGTTTAAAGCTTCCCCCACACACACACCCCCACCCCCTTTTCATGAAGGCAAGAGCTGGTTTTCTTTTTTACTCCCAAACCTGCTGGAAAGCAAAGTAGCCAATAACCACCACCCTGAAATCAGCCACATCTGGCTCCGTCCCTGGTGCTGCCCTGGCTAGCTGTGTGGGTCTCCCTTTTCCTCGTCTGTAAAATGGGCATAACAATGTAGGCGTCTACATCTACATTCTATGTTCATCCTTCAGGTCTCAGCTCAAATATCGCTGCCTCAGGAAAGTCTTTTCTGGCACTCCCTCTCCCCTAGCAGTCGGGGGGGGGGGGGTAGGGAGGTGGGGAGAATGCAGTTAAATAATCATTTGAGTAAATTTAAGTTGAATGTCTGCCTCCATCACCAGGATGAGCCTTGTCAGGGCAAGGCCTGAACGTATCTCAGTCACTGCTGTGTCCTCAGCCTTGCCCGACACAGAAGAGGGTTGCATCTTTGAATTAATGAGCAGCTTAAAAAACGGTTTCCATTTTATGTATGCTGTTCCTTTTCTGGGCCAGGCACCATGCTAAACGTTTATATGCGTGTTTTCATTTCAACTTGGAGCTATCCAATGAAGAGCAACTTCTACAGCGTCTCTGTCCTGAGAAGTGTAGGGACTTGCCCTAAACTTGCCAGGGGACAATCCCAATTCAGCCCACCTGAAGCCGAACTCTGGCCAGAACTCTTGACCCCCCCTCAGGAGTGTTTACTGAAGAATGGCTTAAACGCAATTTTAGGTGATCCCTGAATGGCCTCTTTAGTGGTTCCATACATAGTGTTAACTTACTTGATTAAAATGTAGCTAGTACATAAAAAAAAAGTAGGACTGTGCCCATAATACAGACATACCTCGTTTTATTGCGCTTCGCAGATACTGCATTTTTTTTTTTTTTTTTTTGTTTATTCGTTTTGAGAGAGAGAAAAGGAGAGAGAACACAAGCAGGGAGGAGCAGATAGAAAATCCCAAGCAGGCTCCGCACAGTCCACGAAAAGCCTGATGCAGGGCTCAGACTCACCAACCATGAGGTCATGACCTGAGCTGAAATCAAGTGGGACACTTAACTGAGCCCCCCCCCCGGGGCGCCCCAGATACTGCATTTTTTTAGAAGCTGAAGGTTTGTGGCAACCCCGCCACAAGCAAGTGTATCAGTATCCCTTTCCCAACAGCCGCTCACTTGTATCTGTGTCACATTTGGGTAATTCTTTGACTATTTCAAATTTTCTCATTATTATTACATTTGTTACGGTGCTGTGTCATCAGGGACAAAATCTGAAAGCTCAGACGATGGTGACCATCTTTTTTGGCAATAAAGTATTTTTTAGAAGTTTTTTTTTTTTTTTTTAATGTTTATTTTTGAGAGAGTTAGAGCGTGAGCAGGGGAGGGGCAGAGATGGAGAGAAAGAATCCGAAGCAGGCTCTAAGCTGGCTCGAGCTCACCAACTGTGAGATCGTGACCTGAGTGGAAGTGGGACACTTAACCGACGGAGCCACCTAGACGCCCCAGCAATAAATGTATTTTTAAATTAAGGTATGTACCTTGTTTCTTTGGACATAATGCTGTTGCACACTTAATACGTTACAGCCTAAACTTAACTTTTAGATGCACAGGAAAAACCGGAAAGTTTGTTTGACTTGCTCTATTGTGCTATTTGCTTTATTGCCAAGATTTGTTGTATCGTGGTAGTCTGGAGGGAGAATGCAGTATTTCCGAGGTATGCCTGTATTGCCCAGGAGGAGGCAAAAGTAGATGGCCTTTTTCTCCCATGGGAGTCCATATAAAGAAAACAATACAGGTTGTAAGTGAAATTGCAAAGCTGAGGCTGATGTTTGGATAACAAAATCACAGCGGCTGTGATTGCAGCGGGCTGGGGGAGAGGAAGCAGACAGTCCGATTAGTTTGAAAACCAGTAATGAATGCAACTCGGGCAAGTCACGTCAATACTTTTGAGCGCTTATCACGGACCCAGGCTTAGCGGACAGAAAGAGGGTGATGGGGGGTTAGAACCCGAAGACTTGCCTCTCCTCCCCTCCCTACTCTTCCAGTCTGACTCCCACCGTTCCAGATGTTGAGAAGAAAAACCTGGGCGGGGGGAGTCCCCAAAGCCCGGTTGGGCCGATCAGGGAATGAGCGCTCAAGGCTGGAGAAAGGTGGTTTCCCCGGAAACTAACCCCACGACTCTTACTCGCCATCTCTGGCCTCCGTCCCTTCCCCCAAATTAGGGAGCAGTAGAGGGTGAGGATTTCCTCAACCCAGTGCTCCGAAAAAACGTAAAGCCACCCCAAAATTGAGCCGGGGGTGGAAGACAGCGGGAATCGGGAAGGCCTCCCCCCACCTCCCATTCAGCGGAAGTGCGTCGTTTGTCCTCGCTGCAGAGCATTTTGGGAATTGTAGTGAGTGGTTGATGGGGCTGGCAGGGAGAGATACAGTGTAACCCTTTGTAGACCAGAGCGCGCCGGCAGAACTGGAAGAGAGTTCGAGGGCGCTCGACCACTCTCTTTAATGGATGAGGCAACTGAGGCAGAGGCCTTGACCGAGAGGCCTTCGTTCTTCCCCTTTCTCCCGCTGTTGCCAGCCCCATTCCGAGAATGGTATACAAGAGTGGAGGAAAACGAACTGCCATGCAGAACCCTCCCTCCCCCAGTTGCCAGCTTCCCGTCCCCCTACCCCGAAACCGTCCAATCAGAGCCCCTCCGCCCCGCCCCAGGAGATGCTGCCTTCCTAACCAGTCATTGGCCCACCTCTGATGGGCGGGGAACTGAGCCTCAGAAAGAGCAAGACTTTTGCCTAAAGCTGCACAGCAAGTCGGAACAGAAATTATGCGCGCGGAACCCTGTCCACTTCCTACCATTTCTGAATCCGTGGCAGCTCTGGCCATTCATATCTCCTTTCCGCCCCCAAACCCTGTGCCGGAGCTCCGCGAAGCGCGCCGAACTCCCTGCCCCGCCGTGATGAGTGGTCGGGTTTGCGCGTCGGAGAGGCGGCGAGCCCACTCCCTCTGCCGCCGGCTGTCCCCTTTAAGAATCAGCCCCGGCGGGACTACGTTTCCCAGAAGGCTTTGCCGGCGCGTTATGTAACTTTCCCTGCGAAGCGGCCTCTGGGGCAGAAGGAGGTGGAGGCGGCGACGGCCGTTGCAACGGCGGCGGCGTCGGCGGCGGGAGCGGCGGGAGCCCGAGGCGGCGGCGCCCGCGGCCCATCGCGGGGCCCGAGCTGTGCGCCTCGGCCGGGAGCCCGGACCGGGCGGGGGCGCCGACGTGCCTCTAACAAGCTTTTCAAGGAGGCGGGAGTGAGGAAAAAGGCTTAGGGCCCAGGGGGCGGGGAAGGGGGGCCGGGCCTGGATCGGCGGGGAGGCCGAGCCGGAGGCCTGACTGTGGCTCGCGCGGTCCGGGGGACACGAATCAAACGTCGGCGGCGCGGATCGTACGTCGGCGGCGGGTGGAACGCCGGGGCTCGGCGGCGCGCGCGCGGGGGGTCATGGCGTCGGTGCAGGCGTCCCGCCGCCAGTGGTGCTACCTGTGCGACCTGCCCAAGATGCCGTGGGCCATGGTGTGGGACTTCAGCGAGGCTGTGTGTCGCGGCTGCGTGAACTTCGAGGGTGCGGATCGCATCGAGCTGCTCATCGACGCTGCCCGCCAACTCAAACGCAGCCACGTGCTCCCCGAGGGCCGCTCTCCCGGGCCCCCCGCCCTCAAGCACCCGACCACTAAGGACCTGGCTGCGGCCGCTGCACAGGGGCCTCAGTTACCGCCTCCGCAGGCCCAGCCCCAGCCGTCAGGAACAGGCGGCGGCATCTCTGGCCAGGACCGCTATGACAGGGCCACCTCGTCGGGCCGCCTCCCCCTACCCTCGCCCGCCCTGGAGTACACCCTGGGGTCCCGCTTGGCTAATGGGCTGGGCCGCGAGGAGGCCGTGGCGGAGGGGGCGCGAAGGGCCTTGCTTGGCTCTATGCCCAGCTTGGTGCCCCCCGGGCTGCTGGCAGCTGCGGTGTCTGGCCTGGGAAGCCGAGGCCTGACGCTGGCACCCGGCTTGAGTCCTGCCCGTCCAGCTTTTGGCTCCGATTTCGAGAAGGAGAAGCAGCAGAGGAATGCGGACTGTCTGGCAGAACTGAACGAGGCCATGCGTGGCCGGGCAGAGGAGTGGCACGGGCGCCCCAAAGCGGTGCGGGAACAGCTGCTGGCGCTGTCAGCCTGTGCCCCCTTCAACGTCCGCTTCAAGAAGGATCACGGGCTGGTGGGGCGGGTGTTCGCTTTTGATGCCACTGCCCGCCCGCCCGGCTACGAGTTCGAGCTGAAGCTTTTTACCGAATACCCCTGTGGTTCTGGCAACGTGTATGCGGGAGTCCTGGCCGTGGCGCGCCAGATGTTTCACGATGCTCTGCGGGAGCCAGGCAAGGCTCTAGCCTCCTCAGGCTTCAAGTACCTCGAGTATGAACGGAGGCACGGCTCCGGGGAATGGCGCCAGCTGGGGGAGCTGCTGACCGACGGTGTCCGCAGCTTCCGAGAGCCAGCTCCCGCCGAGGCCCTGCCCCAGCAGTACCCAGAGGCAGCCCCTGCAGCTCTATGTGGCCCACCGCCGCGAGCCCCGTCCCGGAACCTGGCGCCCACGCCACGCCGTCGCAAGGCATCCCCTGAGCCCGAGGGTGAGGCGGCTGGGAAGATGACCACCGAGGAGCAGCAGCAGCGGCACTGGGTAGCACCCGGTGGCCCGTTCTCCGCCGACACCCCTGGTGTGCCCTCACCCATCGCCGCCCTGAAGAATGTGGCCGAGGCCCTGGGCCACTCCCCCAAGGACCCTGGCGGGGGTGGGGGCCCTGTGCGCGCTGGGGGTGCCAGCCCCGCAGCTTCCTCCGCAGCCCAGCCTCCGACCCAGCATCGTCTAGTGGCCCGCAATGGTGAAGCCGAAGTCAGCCCCACAGCTGGGGCAGAAGCGGTCAGCGGAGGTGGTAGCGGCACGGGGGCGACCCCCGGGGCACCCCTGTGCTGTACCCTGTGCCGGGAGCGGCTGGAAGACACCCACTTCGTCCAGTGCCCCTCAGTGCCCGGACACAAGTTCTGCTTTCCCTGCTCAAGGGAGTTCATCAAGGCACAGGGCCCTGCCGGGGAGGTGTACTGCCCCAGTGGGGACAAGTGTCCCCTGGTGGGCTCCTCTGTCCCCTGGGCCTTCATGCAGGGCGAGATCGCCACTATCCTTGCTGGAGACATCAAGGTTAAGAAAGAACGGGACCCCTAGGCCACCACTGCCACCAGTCTACTGCGTCCTACCCCCTTGCCACCCACCGCTGCTGCGGATAAATTATTCCCTCCCCGACCCAACCCAGTGCTACCCCCACCTGTGTACATACCCCTTCCTCGTCCCGGATGGTTCCCTGGGGTAGATGCATTGAGGGTGGGGGGAGAAAGCTTGTGGCTTCTGCCCAAGGGGGTGTTTGGGGTCCCTTGGCCCCTCCAGTTTCCCTCTCCCCTCCTTGGCTTGGCTTTGCTGCTGCTTATAGTCGGGGGAGAGGTGCCCCCCTCCTCCTCGAGAAGGGGCCTCCTGAAATCTCGCTCTTTATAAACAAAGCAAAAGCATTTTATTGCCCCCCCCTCCCGCCCCCTTTTCCTCCTTCAATAAACCGAAAGATGGTTTTTTTTTTTTCCTTCTTGGTCCCTTAGTTGTGTGAGACGCTGCGCCCCCTTTGGGACCGAACTGATCCTGCAGGGAAAGGACGATGCGTGGTAGCCTCCAGGTGGCGCCCTCCACTCAGGCGGGCCCCTTGGCGCTTTTCAGAAGTGCTGGTCACTGGTCAAGCGTTCTAGCCATCTGCCCGTTTTCCAGATGACAGAACTGAGGCTTAGAGAGCACGGGAAGCTCCTTGCATGGGAACCAGAGCCATGCTCGGGAATTAGGTTTCTCTTCTGGTCCCGCCCCTGTATCTACCCAAGGTGTGGGGGACTAGTGCCCGCGAGGGGAGGGGAAAGGAGAGAGGCATTAGGAGGCTTCCTAGAAGGGATGGGCAGTGAGTTCTTGCTCAGCAGGCAGAGAATTACGTTACATTGCTTAGAGGGACTGCCCTAGGAAAGAGGAAAATTACCTCCATGGGGTACACTAACAGGATCCCTGGAAACAAGGTGACTGCATCCCACCTCTGGTGGTGCCCTGAGCTGCGTTGCTCGCACCCATCTTGGGAGACCAGTCTCAACGGTGGCCATCCTAGGACACCGTGACTGGCAGGGTGAAAGGCACTACCCCCCGCGGCAGCCTCTGATGTGCGCGGCCTTGTCCCGCACCTGTCCCGAAGGGCTGATCATTAACCAGGACTTCCTGCTCTCTGGCGTTAAAGGGCGGGGCCTGAGCAGGCTGCGGCAAAGCAAGGGTTAAGGGGAGGGGGCTGCCCCAAGAACCAAGCCTAGACCCCCGCGGTGTCTCTGCGACCCTGAAGTGGAGACTGCAGGAAGGGGGAATGCGGGGCGCCAAGGCCAGTGGATGGACAGAAAGATTGGGGGGGGGGATTGTAGTGTGTCCTTTGACCGCACAGCACTGTCCTACAGCCCTGAAACCCCAGGTTGCCCCGGATCTCAGGAACACGGGTGTTCACCGCCGAAATCTGGAAGACCTTAAAGTCTGGACCCATCTGCTTGGTTATCCACGTGTCGGACGCACACATCTTGCAGAGTCACATGGCCCAAATCCCAAACATTAAGGACCCTGGGACTTTGTCCTCCGCATCTGGAGGACGCTCAACTCTTAAACCGCCAGCTCTTGGGCTGAGGGGTCCCCTCCCCTCCCCCAGCCATCAGGTCTCAGGTGTTCTGTCACCCCCGGTACTGCCAGCCTGGGCCCTGGGCAGGGCTGGGAAAACCACCCCTGATTAAATATACAGGCGATAAGCCTGGAGCAAGGGAGACGCTGGATGGAGCTCCGGGCCTGGGCACCCATCCCTGGTAATCTTGTGGCCTCCCCTGCCCCAGCTCTGTAGACCCAAGCACTGGGTAGTTCCCCCTCCCCCATCCCCAGGGCAAGAGGCCTCCAGACGCCAGGGTCCCCAGTGAGGGCTAAAGGGCTATGGAGGACACCTGGTCCTTTAAGAACAGCTGGTAGGGGGGTGGGCAGGGGAGTCACCCCCAGCCTGGCTGGTGTGTGTATTCTAGATAGAGGTTGAGTTAACCATTAACGGAGCAGACGGCCTGACCTGTGTGGGTGTGGGGGGGCTGAATCAGTCCCCCTTCCCCCAGTGCCAGGGTGGGGCCAGAGCGGAGGGATTCTGGATGTATTGGGGGGGATCCGTGAGTAGGTGAAGAGACTTCCAGAAAGGAGACACAGACAGACCCAGGGAAAGATGGGAGACAACAGAGGTGGAAAGGTATAGAAAAACCAGCTCACTGGAAGAGGACAGACCCAGAGGGGGACAAGAGAGCTCAAAGACCCTCTTGAGATGGAGGAAACGAGGTAAAAACAGAGGGACAGACAGACGTTCAGAAGAGAGAAATGCCCAGATAGGTGCAGAGAGCCTGAGATACACAGATGAGACCCCAAGAATAGAGACCTAGAAGGAGGGAGAGAGAGCATTTGAAAGCAGGAGAAAGGGGAGACTGTGAAATCAAGGAAAGGTTCGGGTTTAAACTAGAGAGTTAAGACATCTTGAAACTCAAGTTCTGTGAAGACAGATCGCTTCTCGGCCTTCTGGCTAAGATCAAGTGAAGTTCTACGAGACGGAGAGAACGGAGATCTGTGAAGACGAGCGAGGCTGGGTCTGTCTCAATCAGTTGGTCCCCACAAGGCCTGGCTCACTCCTACTCATCCCTCAGGTCTCTCCTCAGCTACCACCTCCTCCAGGAAGCCCTCCTTGGCCCCCAAGCTGTGTCGAGTGCCATTTCTGGGCTCTCACAGACCCTGCACTCCCCTATCCTGGCCCTGCACATTCTGGATCGCCATTGGGAAATCGACTGTGGGCCCCATGAGGACAGGGTTAAAGCCATCTCGGTCACCACTATGAACCCAGCATTGCCTAGCACAGGGCTAGTTTAAAGGATGGATAGGGAACAGCAGGGAACAGAATGCAGCCCCTACTCTCATGGAGCTGACGTTCATGTAAGAGGTACAGACAGACCCATAAAATGTGACAGCCATGGAGCAGTGAGTCCTAAGAAGAAAAAAGAAACCAGGGGAAGGGGATAGAGAGTGATGGAGGTTGCTGCCATAGAGGAGGAGGTAGAGAAGGGCTCACTGAGGAGATGATACTAAATTGAAGGAAGCGAGGGAGCAAGCCGGGGGAAATCTGGGGGGATAGCACATGCAAAGGTCCTGAGGCAGGAGTCTGCTTGGTTTGTTCCAGAAGCAGCCAGGTGGCCAGGGCAGCCATGGCAAAGGGGAGAGGTAGAAGAATGAGGTCAGAGTGGGGCGCGTGACTGGCTCAGTCAGTAGAGCATGTGACTCTTGATCTCAGGGTTGTAAGTTCGAGCCCCACGTTGGGTGTAGAGATTACTTAAAAACAAGATCTTAACGGGGTGCCTGGGTGGCTCAGTTGGTTAAGCATCCGGCTGGGGCTCAGGTCATGATCTCGAGGTCTGTGAGTTCGATCCCTGTGTCGGGCTCTGTGCTGACAGCTCAGAGCCTGGAGCCTGTTTCCAATTCTGTGTCTCCATCTTGCTCTGCCCCTCCCCCACTCGTGCTCTGTCTCTCTTGCTCTCAAAAATAAATAAAACATGAAAAATTTTTTTAATTAAAAAAATAAGATCTTAACCAAGAAAAAGAAAAAGAATGGGGTCACAGGGATAGCAGGGAAGCATCGGCCATGGTAAGGACTTTGGGTTAGAAGGGAAAGAGCACTGAATGAAGAGATAGCAGCCGTAAGACAGTAATTGCAAAGAATCAGCTGGGATGGACGGCATCTCATTTATCTGTGTCTGGGGCTCAACAGAGGGCCTAGTACATGTGCCCAACAACAGCGTGTGCACGAGCGAATACGCCCCAAACCAGCAAAGAAAAAGTCAGAATGACATTAGATGGATGGACAGACTCCCAGGGAGAAGCCAGGTAAGGACCCGGGGGACACCCAGGGACAACAGACACAGACAGACAGCAGCCGGCTGAGAAGTCCCATTCCTTCCCCACCCGGAAAGCTTCCCTGCAGCTGGAAAAGTCCCCGGGCCCCCCTGCCCGCCTCGCCCGTGGCGTGCCCACTCACACCTCAGGCAGAGGAAGCTGGCAGGCCCCACAGGAACCTTTCTGTGCGGGGGGGGGGGGAGTGGAGGCGGGCGGGTAGCAGGGACGAAGGGAGAGGAGTGGCGGGCGGGCAGGCAGCGGGCAGTGGCTACACAAAGGCCCCAGTGTCTGCCCCGCCTGCCCCCGGGTACAGATATAAATAATATGTACATATACCTTTATATATATACCAGCGGGCTGGGGGCGGGAGGCTGGGGGCCACGCACTTTCCCAAGGGCCCCAGGATGACAGAAGCTGGCTCCTGTGGGGGTTGGGGGCTCAGAGACACACAGAGAGAGTGGCCAAGAGTGAGAGACATGGGCTGAGAAGGACACAGTGACAGGAGGAGAGAGAAAAACTTCTCAAGTATGAAAGAGCAACAGAAGGACTGGCAGAGAGAGATACAGAGTCAGCGAGCCGAGGGGCAGGGAGAGAAGGCAGACTCCAACGGAGATAGACCAGGAAAAGGGAGAAATCGACCTTCACCGAGAAAGAACAGAGAAAGATGGAGTAGAGGGGACAGTGGCAGAATGAAGACAAAGGTCATTCCAGAGAAAGGCAGAGCCACAGAAAAAGGGACAAGCCAGAGAGAGACAGACGGAGAGAGAAGACAGACAGAGAGACAGGGCTGGGCCGAGGCTGGGGGCTTGGGAGGCTGGTGACCGTGGGTGAGGGGAGGGTCAGGGCAAGTCTCCAGTTTGGGGACAGCGCCCGTGGGGCTCTGGCGCAGCCCGGTCCGGGACAGGCTGAGGGACAGGGAGCAGAGGTGAGGGAGGTGGCCCTTGGGTTCCGGATCTTGGTGTTTACCTGTGGCCGGGCATTGCAAACAGGCACCCAGCCTGGCCCACAGCAGGCGAGGGTGGGATGGGCTGGGCCCCAGCCCTGGCACCAGTGGGCCCGACACGCCCACCTGTGGCCTGGGTGGTGAGTAACGCGGCGACACCTGGGTAGATGGTGACACATAGGGGAACAGACATGGTGACAAACAGGGACAGATATAGGCAGACCCAGAGTGACGGAGACATAAACAGACCCATAGGACCCAGTCACAGAGGCACACTGTTAACAGACGCCGTGACAGACGCACACAGTAATGGACATCGGGATACGAGGAGGGGCAAGCACACTGTTAGGCGTGGAGGGACAATGACAAAACACAAGCAGTGACAGAGACGACACAGTGACAGACAGGCACATACAACACACTGATACGCTGACCGGAGAGACATGTCATGAGGAACACATAAGCCTGTCACGTAATGACCCTGACATGTTCACACCAAGATAGAGATGGGACACTTTACACACACACACACACACACACACACACACACACACACTTGCAATGCACCCAGACTGCTGCTTCTGGGCATGCTTCCCTCCTCCTGGTGCATGTTGTGGTAGGGAATGGCGGTGGTGGGGGGACTCTGAGGGACGGGTCGGGACCCCAAGTTTCCCCCCCCCCCCACCTTGCTGTCACCCCTCTTGTGCTCTAGGACAGCACAGCGGTGGAGGGCACTGACTCTGGGCCGGACTGCCTGGGTTCAAGGCCTAGCTCCCCCCCTTACACTAACCGTGTGACCTTGGGCAGGTGGCTTCGCCTCCTCCGGCCTCCGTTTCCACAAGAATAAAATGGGGGTGGGGTGGTGGGAAGGATGAGGCCAATCCATTCTGTAAGGTGCTCACACGATACCTGACCGGTGATAAGCCCCTAGGAGCCATCGCCAGGATTACTCCCTCCGTCATGGTTATTCACACGCCTCCTGATACAATTGGACCTCTGCCTGCAGCTGGGACCCTGCCCTGGCCCTCTTTTTCCCCAGCCGTGGGCCCCTCCCTTGACCCATGTCACCTCAGGCCTATAGGCTCTGTCCAGTTTCACCTGTCCCAGCCCAGGCTTCTCTGTGTCCCCACGGCTGCCCCTCCATCCCCAATCGCTGGCATCATCATGTCTGTCCATGCGTCCCACGTCTGACCGTGGTACTTTTCCACGCTGGACATCAGCCGGCTGTCCCTGGGGTGGGGGTCACACCTGCCCACGCCAGCCCGAGCTGGTGGCCACCAGACACCCTGACGGATGGCCCCACCCTCCCCCCCCAGGACCCTACAACAACACCCGCCCCTCCGGCCACCTGAGGTCCCTACTGGGGCGGCCTGAGGCCCAAGCCTGGGGACAGGAAGCCCCAGGCCTGGCCGCCCTGAAAGCCTCTTTCAGCCTGGGCCTCCTCCCGCCACCACCGACTCCTCCTGCGGAATAATATTTGGGCTGTTGGCCGGGGGGCGGGGGCCAGATCCGGAGGCCGCCTGGGAGAAGCCAGAAACCGCAGGGCTTCCTGCCTCGGGCCGGCCGACTCCGGGAGAGACCCCCAGGCCCGAGGGAGGGGGGCAGGCGCCCGGGGAGACTGAGGGCCTTTCTCTCGGCCCCAGTTGTTTTTTCCAGGAACCAGGAGGAATTCCCCGGCCTGCCCAGGACAGCGAGGCCGGTGGGACGGCTGACGCGAGCCAGCACGGCAGGGGGCGGGGGAGGGTGACACACAGCCGTGGCGGCAGGGCGGGCACAGCGACAGAAATAGAGGGCCTGGCCTGCGAGGTGGCAGGTAGGGGCAGAAACTCGGGGAGAAGGAGGAGGGAGGCCAGAGATCCAAAGGCGGGAAAGGGAAGGCCGACCCCAGAAAGGAGTCACAGTCCCCAAGAGAAGGAGGGAGAGACCCAGAGCCCACAGAGAGCCAGGGACAGAGTCAAAGCAACGGAGAGAATGAGAGAGAAAGCACAAGGCAGACCACAGAAGAGGAAGGCATCCCGAGGATGGGTAACATTTTCAAAACAGCCAAGAGACAAAGTCCAGAGACAGGGCTAGGGACAGGGTGCCACAGAAAGATGACACTAAGAGACAGAAAGATAGGGGTGCCTGGGTGACTCAGTCAGTTGAGCAGTCCGACCTCGGCCCGGGTCATGATCTCGCGGTTCGTGGGTTCGAGGCCCGCGTCGGGCTCTGCGCTGACAGCTCAGAGCCTGGAGCCTGTCTCGGATTCTGCGTCTCCCTCTCTCTCTCTCTGCCCCTCCCCACCGCCTCTCAAAAATAAATAAATGTTAAAGAAAAAAAAATTTTTTTTTGAGAGACCGAAAGATGAACACAGAGAACCCGGGGGCGACATCACACAACACGTAAACAGACAGCCTTTGGTCTCTGAACGAATGCTAACGAACAAATGAATGAGTGACCGGGCAAGCAAGAACCAAGAAAGGCAAACCCCGAATAAGGAAAGGACAAAAAAACAAAACAAACACAAAACAAAACAAAAAACCGAGAGCAGGCCTGGCCACCTGCTCTAGCCCGGCTGAACGATGTTGGCCTGGGGCCTTTCCTTCTGAACCTCCGCTTCTCCTCCGTGAAATGAGATCCGTGCGCTCGGGACATCTGAGCGACTGACACCAGACCCAGAGCCTAGGGAAGAGACCTGGGGGAACAGAGACACCCAGAGGCCCACAGCTCCTGAAGGCAGACCGAGCTCCTTCCCCCCACACGCCTGCGGGCAGAAGGGACCGGCGCGCTGCGCAAACCCAGGCGGACGCTTGTCAACACGCAGGCAGATGCTGACTCGCAGAGGTACACGTAAGACACGTCGTGACAGGCAGGCCCGCGACACGGATAGAGCCACACACAGATTCCTCGGGGCCGCGGGTTTGCAGACAAACTGAGACACAGACCCGCACCTGATAGTGTGAGACCCAGAAGGCCCCAGGGGTAGGTGTGCGAAGAGAACAGCATACACAAAACGGTAAGAAATCCCAGGCCAGCGGCGCCTGGGGGGTCTCAGTCGGTTTCAGCGCCCCACTCTTGATTTCGGCTCGGGTCATGATCTCACGGTTTGTGGGTTGGAGCCCCGCGTCGAGCTCTGCGCTGACAGTGTGGACCCTGCTTGGGATTCTCTCTCTCTCTCTCTCTCTCTGTCTCTCTCTCTCTCCATGCCCCCCCCCCCCGCCCCCCCTCCTGCTCCCGTCTGCACTCTCTCTCTCAAAATAAATAAATAAACATTAAAAAAATTAAAAAAAAAAACACACAAAATCAGGACAACTACAGTTAGCACCCAGGGTAAGAACAGACATTCAAACCCACACAATCGAGGGATATGAACAATAGGTAACAATCGGAGGTAACAACAGGCAGACCACAGAGACCTCAGTGGGCACAGTGATATCGTAGGACCAACAGAGGCCCACCCCCCCCACACACCCACACACACGGATAAGCCCCACACACCATGTCCTTCAATTAACGCCTTGTTTGTCCCTTCCCTTCCTCCCCAGCTTAACCAAAAATTGAGCAGCCCCCTGGTCTCCTTGGGCCCCAGAGCGAGAGGTGTGTGTCTGGGGAGTGGGGGTGGGGAGATGGCCTTGGTCACTGCCGAGCCACCTCCCCCTTCTGCCCTGGCCCCACTGCTGCGGGGGCTGCTATCTATGAGCAAACTGTCCTTGGGGTCAGGGACAGCAAAGAGCCAAAGGTCAGGTCGATGCCTCCCCCAGCCCCTCCCCCAGAGGCAGCCAGCTCCTGGGGGACAGGGAAACGACAATTCAGGTGTTCAAGCCCCACAGGGCCCGCCGGCCAAGGAAACGAGACATTCAACGAGAGGCAGAAACAGTGCCTTTAATGGTCAAACACAGCCAGTATCCCGCTTCCCAGGCAAGAACCAGATTTCAGTAGAAGTTTCCCACACCCTAGCCAGTCCTTTCTGGATTCTCCTGGACCAGAGAGGGGGAATAGGCTCCCGAAAAAAACAAGGAATATTCTCACCTGCATTCCTCACTCAACTCGCACCAAAGAGATGGTGGTGACATGGCCAACACAGGGGCTGTGATAGCCGTCATGGTTCACTGGTTACGTCAGCCAACCAAGATAGTGGCCATCATGGCACCCAATGGGCCAAATAAAGATGTTATGCAGGATGTTGGCCAACTTGGCACCTCCTATGCCAAGAAGTTCCCCAAGAAAGAAGGGACCACAGCCCCCAACGGGCCAAATAAGTTGTAATTGCGATGGTGTCACCATCACATGCAAAGGGTCGGTCAAGAGGATGTCCGTCACCATGTCCAAAGGGCCAGCTAAGATGTCATCCAAGATGGCAGCCATCAGAGCACCCAATGGATCAACTTATAACATCGATCAATACGGCAGTCTTTGTAACACCCAGCGGGCCCACCACCATGTCGATGGCAGTTATCACAGTACCCAAAGGATAGACATGACGCCCACAGAGACAGCAGTCACCACAGTAACAGACCAGCCAAGATGTTGACTGACGGGACAAGCAAAGTGTCACCAGGTGGGTCAGGCCCCAAGGGCCAGATGGTGGGAGCTACAGCCATACCCCACCCACCACGCTCCCACGCCCCTGCTAGGATGCGTTAAGCAGAGAGCGGGAATAGACACCCTGGTAGTACACCCCAGGCTCCCCACCCTCTGCCCCATAGCCCCCAAACCCCACGTCCAGTTTAGGAGGTGCTGGTGTCTGCTCCGACATCAGGTTGTTGATGGAGAAGGGGTGGTTGAAATTGTAGGGTGCATCCAGCTTCAGCTCCCCTGGGAGCTCCAGGCCAGCGAAGTAGGGGGTGGAGGAAGGGGGAGAGCCACAGTCCAGAGCCCCCACGTCTTCCCCACCCTGGGCCTCGGGCTCAGGCGGCGGAGGCTGGGGCTGGGGGGGGAGAGGTGACCGTGGCAGCAGGCGTGGTGGCCGGGGCGGCAGACCCTGCACTGTTCCTGGAGGTGGACGTCCCGCCAGCCCCCTTCTTCACCTTCTCCTCCAGCTTGAAGCGCTTCTGGCGGCGGAGGTAGCAGCCATTCTCAAACATGTTACCTGAGCTGGGGTGCAGGGCCCAGTAGGAGCCCTTGCCTGGCTTGTCTGGGGAGCGCGCCACCTTGACAAAGCAGTCGTTGAAAGACAGGGAGTGGCGGATGGAGTTCTGCCAGCGCTGCTGGTTCTCCCGGTAGTAAGGGAAGAGGTCCATGATCCACTGGTAGATCTCACTCAGGGTCAGCATTTTGCCCGGCGCCTGCTGGATGGCCATGGTGATGAGCGAGATGTAGGAATATGGCGGCTTGGCATGGGCCAGTGGCCTCCGGTAGCCCTTTGGCACCTCCTTCCCGTGCACCAGCCCCGGGCCCGGGCCCCCATACCCTGAGCTGCTGCCTCCACCAGTGCTGGCACCCAGGCCCGGGAAGGTGGGCCCCAGGGGTGCCGCGGGGGCTGGGGGCGCCAGCGGTCCTGAGGGCAGCGGAGAGGCAGGGAGCCCCCCGGGGGGGTAGGGAGAGCTCAGAGGGTTCAGGGTCATGTAGGAGTTGAGGGGGGCCATGGTGGGCACTGGGGTCACCGGTGAATAGACCTGCAAGGAAAAAGGACACAAGGGGAGAGGTCAGTGAGCTTCTACTCTGCTGGTCAGCAAAGGATCACTGGCCCCCTCTGTGCATCTATCCGTCTGTCTGCCTTGCCTTTTCTACAAAGTCCCTCCCATCCTTACCTCTCTCTGTGGATGGCTGTCTCTTGAAGTCTCTCTCTCTTCTCCATCCTCATGCACCCCATCCCTGACCTCACCCTCCACCCCCCCCCGGCCCCCCGTATACTGAAGCTCACCCTTTAAGTGGTTCTCAAAGTGTGGCCCAGGACACCCTGGAGAGTCTCCAAGACCCTTTCAGGGTGTCCATGAGGTCAAAACTATTTGCGTATAATGCTAAGATATTACTAGCCCTTTTCACTTTCTCTCATGAGTATCCAGTGGAGTTTTCCAGAGGCCACGGGGCAGGGGACATCGCAACAGACCCAATGTAGGAGCAGCCACAAGAATCCAGCTGTCTCCTATTGAACCAGACACTGAAGAGATTTGCCAAAAATATAACAGTGCCACTCCTCTCACTACATGTTTTGAAATATAGTTATCCTATCCTATTCTATTTTGTTCAATTATTTTGTTATCCTCTCCTCTCCTCTCCTATCCTGTTCTATTCTATTCTGTTCTATTATTTTTTTTATCCTCTCCTCTCCTCTCCTCTCCTCTCCTCTCCTCTCCTGTTCTATTCTATTTTGTTCTATTATTTTTTTAAGTAGGCTCCATGCCCAATGTGGGGCTTGAACTGACAAGTCTAAGACTGGCCAACTGAGCCAGCCGGGTACCTCGAAATATACTCATTCATTCATTCGTTTTGAGAGAGAGACAGAGGCAAAGTGAAAGAGAGAGAGAATCTTAAGCAGGTTCCGCAATGAGCGTGGAGCCCAACTGGGGCTTGATCCCATGATCCTGGGGTCAGGACCTGCGCCAACATCAACAGTCAGAAGCTTGACCGACCAAACCACCCAGGCACCCCCAAAGTATAGTTATTTTAACAAAAAACACAGTATTTATACTAAAAAATTATTTTATTTTTTTATTAAAAATATTTGTAATGTTTATTTTTGAAACGGAGACAGAGCTCAAGCGGGGGAGGGGCAGAAAGAGAGAGGGAGACACAGAATCTGAAACAGGCTCCAGGCTCTGAGCTGTCAGCACAGAGCCCGACATGGGGCTTGAACCCACAAACCGCGAGATCACGACCTGAGCGGAAGCAGATGCTTCACCGACTGAGCCACCCAGGTCCCCCTAAAAAAGTATGATTTTTAAACTAATTAATCCATATCTTAAAAATTTTCTCAGTTGTAATCTCAAATGCAGTCATTTTTTTTTAGTGCAGTAACTCCTGATAGACATAATCCACATGAATGAAAGCTGTTTGGGGTCCTCAATAACTTTTTAAGCGTGTAAAGAGGTCTTGAAACTGAAAAAATTGAAAACTGCTGATCTCTCCAAACATCTCATCTACGTGGGTACTCTCTATCAATCTTTTAGGTTATAGAATTACAGTGGTTATAGGTCAAAAATGTTTCAGTATCCAAAATGATAGATTTCAATCTAATGTGTGTGTGTGTGTGTGTGTGTGTGTGTGTGTGTAAAATGTGTATTTCTTTTGAGAGAGATAGAGCGCCAGCAGGGACGGGGCAGAGAAAGAGGGAGAAAGGGAGAATTCCAAGCAGGCTCACTGCTGCCAGTGCAGAGCCCAACTTGGGGCTTGAACTCACAAACCGTGAGATCATGACCTGAGCCAAAATCAAGAACTGAATGCTCAACCAACTGAGCCACCCAGGCGCCCCCCCCCCCAACCACAACCTAATATATTTTATGTAGTTACAATGTATCATCCAATCTAAGACATCCTCATTGGTAAGATGCAGCGTTGTTTCAAGTAGCAATAAGAATGGGGGGAAGAAAACAGGGTCAATCCCTCGACGCTATTGACTAGAAGACCCATTCCAGACTGTAAAACATTTCAGAAACGTTCAAATGGGGAAAAACACGCATCTGCACTCAATGGAATACGGCAGACGTTGCTATGTCTCTCTAAATAACCCTCTATTCTTTCATCCATTGAACAAATATCTATTGGCCACCTACTTTGTGCCGGGCACAGCTCCAAACGCTTCACGGGGAAAGGTCTCCTTTTCAACCTTTACAAAGGTACTATGGGGGAGGTGCTATGATGACACCCATCGCATAGCTGGGCAAGCTGAGGCCCAGAGAGGCAGTCCAGGGTCACACAGTAAGAAGGGGGCAGAACTGGGATTCTGAATTTAGGCAGTCTGGCTCCAGACCACCACTCGGGATTGTGCTATAGAAGCAGTGACCAAGACAGATGCAAATGCCTCCCTTCGCAGACCTGACAGTCTAGCAGGAAGTGAACAAGACAAACAAGGAAAATGTAAAGCGGAGATTTCTCCCTTCTGGTGTGCATTTACCCTCCCATCCACTGTCTACCGTCCTCTCTCCCTCACAGCCTCGTCTGCCCTGCTCCCTCCCCTCGCTGGGGTCTCCTGTGGCTCTATTTGGCTCTATTTCCTATTTCCGGGAGGAGCCACCTTTGCGGTGAGTCAGTGGGTCCTGTCTTAGACCCTGTCACTGCAAGGGTCTGCAGGTCCCAAAGTCCTGAGAGAAAAGGGAATTGCCAGGGTCACTCAGAGAGCCAGAGACAGGTGGGAACCAACCCTAGTCTGAGGGCAGGTAGAGAATCTCTCTCTCTCTCTCTCATGAACTTTCAGGTAGCTCTTTTGTCTCCTGTCTCTGAATCTCCCAGCTGGCTCCATGTGTATCTGTCCATCTCTTTCCCTGTCTCATAACCTCTGTGCTCCTCCCCTCTCTCACTCCGCGGCTCCCTCCGTCTCTACTCCCCATCTCTTCTAGCCGTGTCCCTCCCCATCTCTTTCTCGCCCCTCTCTTTTCACCTCCTTCTCCAGTCTCTCCCTCTCGCTCATCTCTCCCCAACCCCCCTGCCTTTCCCTCCTCCTAACTCTTTCCAACCCCATCTCTCTCTCCCCCACCCTATCTCTCCCTGTCTCTCTCTATCCCACTCCCCTGCCATGGCTCTTCCCCTCCAGCACATCTCTGTATCTCTGTTCTCTCCATTCAGCATCGCCGTCTCCCCAGAAGCCTCACAATGAAACTGGGAGTCACAGCTACCCCTCTTCCCTGCACCGGTCTCCCCACCACCACCTTGGCTGTGTCTGTTTTCTCCCCAGAATGAGGGAAGCGGGTCCTTCGGAGCTGAAGGGAGGCAGTGGACTCAGGGGCATCCACAGAGAGTTGGTAAATCCCTCTGCAACCTCCACTCCAATTCTCCGACTCCATCGGACTCCTTTGTATCACAGAGGAAGACTGACCAGGACCCCAGGGCCCTCCTTTTCTGGTCCCCACCCACCCGGAAGTCCTCCTTCGCATCTGACCTCAAGCTCTCCTGCTGCCCTAATCCACCCTGGGCTTTCCCACGCCCTAGGGCTGGGATGAACCCCCAGTGTCCGGGTGTGAGCCTGTGAACCGGATCTCCCCAGCCAGGGCGGGGCTGAGACTGGGGGGAAGCCTTCAGGGGACCTGCACCCCCATCCCAGGAGGCTGGAATTTCTCTCCTTTCATTTCCTTATTGTCTCTGAGGAAGGGTGTGACAGCGGGCAGAGGAAGGCGGTGTGAAACCAGAAGCCTAGTGTTTGGTCCCAGCCCCAGTCCAGATCCTCAAGCAGCCCCCCAACACTCGGAGAGGCTTCGGGGTTCCCATCTCTAACAGGGGGGAGCCCTCGGACCAGCTGATCTGTAGAACTGGAGTCCAGGGGGGACACCCCAGGGTGCTAACTTTCCAATTTCCTTCCAGATGGGGAGCCTGATCCGGGGTGTCAATCACCCCAGCAGGAGGGTGCTGTGCGCAAGAAGCAGTTTGGGGACCCTCTTAGTTCTTAGATGCTGAGTGAGTGCAGATGTTTCTCTATTGTTCAGACCCAAGGGGGAGGAGGTGGCTTTGCTGGTGGCTGATCCAAAGGCTGGGGACACCATCAGATCGTATTTCCATTTCCAGCCCCCAACATGCTAACTCTTCCAAAATATGCCCCCCAGTGCTAATCCTCTCTAGACTCTCTAGACTGTCCTTGGATTTCTGACAGATTCCCTACAAATTCTTAAACTTCAGACTGTGCCCCAAATGGCAACTCCTCCGTCCCTAGACCCCGCAAGGCTTACTTCTTCAAGATGTGCCCCCCCCCCCACCAACACAGATCGGCAGTTGGTTCTCTTAAATCATGTCCCCAGGCTGAACTCTCTAGGGGTTCGGCTGGGATCCCTCACTCCCTGGGAGCCTCCACGTCGGACCTGGTCCGTGCCTTCCCCACTGCACAACCGATATCTCCAGTAGGTCCCAGCTCTGTCTCTCAGCACCCCCAATCCCTTCCCTGGTCGGCCCGCCCCACCCCACGTGCACCTCACACCTCCACAGCCCCAGGACTGGCCCCTCCCGGGCACCCTGCCAAGCCCCGCAGGCCTGGGGAACCAGGAGTCCCACCCTAAGCTTCAAACCCCAGACCCAGAACTCAGGCACGGTGGGGCCCCTGGAACCTCCAGATCTCAGAATCTTTGGAGCTCTCAGCCATTCCAGCCCCACTCCGACCTGAAGCCCAAAGCCTCCTTCCAGGTTAGGAACCCAAGTGTCTGGACCCCCATAACCCTCCTACCAGGACCCCTCCCCCGTCACTTCACAATCTTGACTCTCTGGAAAGAATGAGCCAAGGGGGAGCCCTTGCAGCAACTGGAATGGGAGTTAGACTTGGGTAAGGACTTTCGGTCAGCTGAGGTGCGGGAATTAAGATACACCCCGCCCCCTACTCCAAGGGCGGCCTTGTCGAAGGTGGGACAGTAGGGACGTTGGCAATTACTGGAGATAACTGGAAGGGGGGGTGGTGGTGTGAAATCTGAAACCCTCCAGCCTCCAATTAGGAGTATCCCTGCTGAGGGTCTCTGAAAACAATTAAACCACTGAAGTTCAGTCGGGAGGGGTAAGGATCAGGAGTCGGGATGGAGGGTGGAGACTGACCCCTCTCCAGCCAATGCCGTGGCTCACATCTGCTCTCAGGCTCCCAACTCTGACCCCATCTGGGCCCCCATCTATCTGAGCCCCAACTCTCACCCACCTGTTATTACAGACTCCCCCAAACCATGTCTGGTTTCTTAACTCTGAGCACCAATCCCTATTTTCTGATTCCTAGAGCGCCACCCCCATGTTTATCTCCCAGCCCCCAATTCTGATTTCTACCCCAGAACCCCCATCTTTAACTGTATTCTAACCTTGAGTTCCCCGCCTCAGGCTTTCCTTCACGGTGACCCCTTTCTCTCATCTCTTCGTTCCGGTCTTCCTCCCCCCACCCACCCCCCATTTTGAACCCCATTTCTCAATCCCCCCAGCTGGGTCCCCTATCCTGGACCTCGGATTCCCATCTTTGGTTTTTAACATTTCAGTCCCTTGGATTTGGGGGTCCCCGAGCCCCGGTCTTCACGCGTAAACTATGACCTGACCCTTGCCTAAATTTTTCTGACTCCCATTTAAGCCCTGGCTCCGGTCAGCCTAAACCGCAGTCCCGTGCTTCCCCCCCCCCCCCCCCCCCTCCCCATCCCTGACTCTTACACCTGGTCTCGGTGTCTCCAGTTCCTCCGCCCCTCAACTGCGGTTGGGGCCCCCATTTAATCCCCATCCTTGTCCTCGATTACGCCCGCACCCTGATTCCTGCCCCCCGCTTCCCGCTCCGCCATCCCCGAGGACACACCTCGCCCGCCTCCGGGTAGTAGCTCCACTCGGCCAGGTCATGGGCCTCCATCTTCACAGAGCCCAGCATCCCCCGGGCCCGCGCCCCCTCCCGCCCCCGCTCCGGCCCGGGGTGGGGGGGGAAACCGAGCGCTTCAGATCTCTCAGCCGGCACGGCCCGAGTTCCGACCGGTGCCCGCCCGTCCGACCGCCCGGGGTCCCAGCCGTCCTGGGCGCCGCGGGAGGCGGCCACGCTTTATAGCTGGGACACCCCCCCACCCCCCCCCCCCCCCCCCCGCTCTCGCCCGCCCCGGGCTCCCCTCCCGCCTCCCCGAGGGCCGGCGCGCTCGGGCTGGGGCGCCCCCTGCGGGATTGAGAGGAGATAGACCTCAGGCGCCGGGAGCCGCAGCCCGTGGCCGCGAAAGCTGGAGGTGGCCGAAGAGGGACGGAGCTGCAGGTGGGAGACGCTGCGGATGCTAAAGCCAAGGGCAGAGCTCTGGGGCTTTTCTACTCCGGTGGGTTTCATCATCTCGACAGGAGAGGGCGAATAGCCAGAGCCCAGTATGACGGCGGCGGAGGAAAGGGGGCTCAGAGCGCAGTGGATTGCAGAGGTCCTTATGCTACTGTAAGGACCGTGAGAGGCCCTCGAACCCACATTCCCACTGGACAGACTGGATGATTGGAGCTTCCGACAGCTGGAAGTGCTCCAGCCTGTGTAAATGGTCAGGACCAACGGTGGAGGGGATCGGAGCCTCTGCTTGGGTTCCACTGGGGCGACAGACCATCTCCAGGACCTAAGAGCTTCGTCGCCCGGACTGTCCACTCGCTCTAACGCCAGCCGTCCAGGGACTCGGAACCACCGAGAACTCCATTTCCCAAAAGCCTCTACCTTCCTTTCCGTCCAGTGCCTCTGCCACGGGACTACATTTCCCTTAAGGCACGGCGCTCCAAGGCCGGAAACGAAGGGCGCCCCAGCGTGGTCTGGCTGAGGGCGGAAGGCCGCTCGCGCAGCCGGAGGTAGGGGCGGGTTCGGGCCGCACCGTGGACTCCATTTCCCGGCGGCCCCGCGCGCGCGGCGCGTGCGCAGTGTCCCGGCGGCGAACGGAAGATGGCGACGGCGGCGTCTGCGAAGAGGCGCTGCTGAGGGGGCGCGAGGGGGACGGAGGCCGGCGCCGCGGTGAGCGGGGGGCGGCGTGGGGGCCCGGGAACGAAGGGAGGAGGGACCCCCCAAGCGGCAGGGGCGCTGGCCGGGGGGTTGGGGCGCTGCGAGGAAAGGGGAGCAGTGACGTTCGGGACCCCAGTTTCTTCCCCTGCCCAGGACCCTCCCGTGGCTCCCCAGTGCCCTCAGGGCAAAGTTCCAACGTGGCCCCCAAGGCGCGTCGGCCCCGCCGGCCTCGGCTCGGCCTCTCTGCCCGCTCCTCACTTCGCACAGCTGCCCTGGCCTTCCGGTTCCTCAAACTCGCCATGGGCCTTCCCGCCTCAGGCTTTTTGCACATGCTGTCCCCCCTCTGCCCGCAACATCCTTTTACCCATTCTGCCTGGCTAACTCCCATTCATCTTTCGGGTCTCGGCACCAACGTCACTTCCTATGCGAAGCCCTCCTTTCCCGCCCTCCGTCCCGAAATCCGCCTGTTAAACGCTCTCATAGGTCCCTCTTCCTTTCCTTCACGTCACACGTGGTCTGATTTACCATTGGACCTTTATTTGTGAGGCTTTTTGATTAGGTCCTTGACCGTGAGCTCCACGGGGACAGGGAGGGACTGAGTATGTGTTGGTCATCGCCGAATTCCCAGCACGGCGCTGGTCGCACTGAAGACACCCGGGTACTGTTCGTTGAATGAATGAATGAATGAAAGATAGTCCTGGGGTTACTGCGTAAATGAGGGGAGTCGTCGTACTCCCGGGTGGGAGTATACCGGGAGGGAAAGGGAAACAATGAGCGTTGGCAATAGCCAAAAGGCTGCAAACACCCCAGATGTTCTTTACTAGGCAGGAAGGGCTGGCAGAAAAAAAGCTGGTTAACATCCACGTGATAAAAAGCTATGCAACCTTAAAAAGGAATGAGGGGCTGGGGGGGAAGGGAAGGAAGAAAATGCCTGTACACGGATACAGAGAGTGGGCTCCGGAATATCTTAAGTGAAAACGGGTGAAATGGAAGGCAGGGCTTATTATATGCGCCCCCCCCCCTTTTTTTTTTTTTACAAGAGAAAGGGAAATGTGTTTATACCCCACGACAGCAAAGGATAAACCAAAAAGTAGAAGAGGAAGAACGCAGGGCAAATAAGAAAAAATAATAATAATAATAAATAGTAAATAAATAAAAAATAAAGTGGGAGATGTCAACGCATTATTATCGTGGACAGAGTGGAAAGGTTCGTCATGAAAAAGGTTTATTGTGATCTGGTAAGAGACAGCAGTCTGCTGGCTGTCAGGTGACCATGCCTCCCTTATGTTGGATGAACAGACCTGGGACGGGAGTAGGTGTTCCATTCAGAGAGGCAGCCCCGCGTGGTGGGGAGGAGGACAGATCCTGCCATCCTACTGCTGGGTCTGCGTTTTAGAAGCTGTGAGCCTTCGGTCAAGTGACTCCCTCCCTTGCCTTCCAATTTCCTCATCTGTGAAATGGAGATTAAAAATAAGACCTGTCTCAGGGCACCTGGCTGACTCTCAGTGGAGCATGCAATTCTTGATCTCAGGGTGGTGAGTTCAAATCCCACGTTGGGTGTGAAACCCGCTTTAAAAAATAAAAATAAAAATAGTACCTGCCTCAAAGAGTTGGTGCCGTGGGGTTTAAATAAGTGAATATATGTATTAGAATTGTGCCTGGCACGTTAGCTATTATTTTTCAGACATTCTAGAACCAAAGGGCATGGATGCTAAGTCCAGTGGTTGCTGAAGCCCTTTGGCATTCCCTCAGATATTTACCGAGCACTTAATAGGTGCCGAGCGTTGTTCCGTGCTGAAGATCTAGAAAGTGAACACACACACACACACACACACACACACACACACGTACACCCCGGCTTTCATGGAGCTTATGAATATATAGTATGTTGGTGGTAATAAATGCTGTGTAGAAAAACAGTAACACAGTTGGAGAAGGAGACGGAATTGACATGTAAAATAGGGAAGACCTGGGGCACGGAGACTGGAGGAAAACGAGGACAGAGGTGGAAGCAGCCACTCATAGGAGGTCTTGTAGTGAGGATGATGGCTTTGACTGGAAGCAAGATGTGGGTGTGACAGATGGCAGGGAGACAGGAAGGAGGTCTTTGGATACTCATTCATTCAGCAGACGTCTGTTGAATTTGAATTACGCTCCTTTTAGAAAGTGCATCTTTTTTTGCCTTCAAGGGTCATTAACAGTCTGTGCAACATCCTTCAGGTCTTTTCAGGCGTACCTAAAAATAGTAGCTGTACTTATCACATGTGTTATGTATGTCTCCTAAGTTATCTAGTCCTCAGAATGGTCCTGGGAGGGTAAACATTGTTACCACCCCTGTTCTATAGAAAAGGAAACAGACCCGGTTCATTCTGTGTGTCCACACACAAACTTGACAAAAAGGAATTGCTCTATTCTGTGGTCTGTGGGCTCTTGCAGACGCGTCGTTTTTTGATAATACGTTGAGATCCACCAGATTTATTTTACTGTTTTCTCCCACTTCCGCTTTTTGGTTTGTCTTTTCAGTCTTTTTAAAGTATGTATGCGTACGTACGTATTTCCCTTTTGTAAAAAGGGAGCAGGGGCACCTGGGTGGCTCGGCCGGGCGGACGTCCGACTTCAGCTCAGGTCATGATCTCACAGTTCGTGGGTTCGAGCCCCGCGTTGGGCTCTGTGCCGACAGCTCAGAGCCTGGAGCCTGCTTCCGATTCTGTGTCTCCCTCTCTCTTTGCCCCTCCCCCACTCATGCTCTGTTTCTCTCAAAAATAAATATTAAAAAAGGGGCGGGGAGAGCATACAGTAAACATCTGCTTCCACTTTGCTTGTTTTCACTTAACATACACTGGAATCCACTGGTTATCAATGCAGAGAGATTTTCCTCACTTCCTTATACAGTTTCCTCCTTTCTTTATACAGTTGCCTAGTATTTTATTATGTGAATTTATCATGGTTTTTCAGCCACTCTCCCTGTTGGAGAATCCTTGGGATGCTAGCAGTCTTTTGCTGTTGGGAATAATGCTGTAATTGATCCTTATTTCATAGTTTTGCCAAGTGTGACTTTGGGACAGATGCGCAAGTCTCGCCTCCCCCCCCCCCCTTTTTAAATATAAAATGTTCATTTTGAAGAGAGAGAAAGAGCGTGAACAGGGGAGAGGCGGGTGGGGGGACAGCAGATCCAGAGCCAGCTCTGTGCTGGCAGCAGAGAGCTGGACATGGGGTTCGAACTCAGGACCACGGTGAGATCATGACCTGAGCTGAAGTCAGATGCTTAACTGACTGAGCCACCCAGGCACCCCTTCTCCTCCCCTTTAAACAAACAAACAAACAAACAAACAAAAACCCTCCAGAGTATTCCAGAAAATGGTTGAAACGTTTCTTTAGGCCTTTTCTGATGTGAATACTTAGCATGTAGGACTCTGTGACTGGTGCTCCTCAGAGCTATGTTTTAGAAGACTTGCTCTCACTTCTAGTCCAGAGTACAGCCCAGATGGCAAGACGGGGCGCGGAAACCAGCGAGGTGGCTGCTGTGTGTCCATTCGTTCAGTCATTCAGCAGACGTTTGTGGTCAGCCTGCTGTGTGTAAAGTGCTGGGGGTGAGGCTTGGTACTCCACGAGGTACTACCTCTGACCTGGGAGGCATCAGTTTCTCCCAGATTATAACCCCCAAGTCTGAGACAGACCTTGGATCGGGGAGGGACTTCAGAAGACCCAACAGGGACGAGGCAGAATGGAAAGGAGGGTTGAGCCCTTTGTGGAGTGGGGGTGAAGGTCCAGCCCATCCGCAGGGCCCTGGAGCTTGATCTCTCCTCTCCTTTTCCAGGCGATACGGGACAGCAGGCATGGCAGGCAGCAGCGGAGATAGTATCACTCGCCGGAGTGTGGCATCCCAGTTTTTCACACAAGAGGAGGGGCCGGGCATCGATGGCATGACCACCTCAGAGAGAGTGAGCACGGAGAGAAGGGCTTGGAATGGGGAGCCACAGCCCCTGTCTTGGGGTGGTCCGCCCCCAGGTGACGGGGCCCAGGGGGTGCCAACAGGGCTGGGCTGGCCAGGCTAGCACCGTCACCTGCCTCTCCCCTCCGTCCAGGTGGTGGATCTCCTGAACCAGGCGGCGCTGATCACCAATGACTCGAAGATCACAGTACTCAAACAGGTGAGGGGGTAGGGGGATGCTGGACAGAGCAGCGTGAGGGTAGGGGGCGGTGGGAACATACACAAAACAAGATGCCGGTGTCACACCGGCGTCCACGTTTAAGCATTTAGGATGTGCTTGCTGTGGTGCTCAGTGCCATACAGGCATGTTCTCACTTAATTCTCACAAAAGCTGAGAGGCAGGGTACTTTGGTCCCCAGTTTCTTTTTATTTTTCTATTTTTTTTAATTTTTTTTAACGTTTTATTTATTTTTGAGACAGAGAGAGACAGAGCATGAATGGGGGAGGGGCAGAGAGAGAGGGAGACACAGAATCGGAAGCAGGCTCCAGGCTCTGAGCCATCAGCCCAGAGCCCGACGCGGGGCTCGAACTCATGGACCGCGAGATCGTGACCTGAGCCGAAGTCGGCCGCTTAACCGACTGAGCCACCCAGGCGCCCCTGGTCCCCAGTTTCTACAGAAGGCAGCAGAGTCTCAGGACTTAAAAAAAAATGAGCCTCGGGTCAGTCTGCTGGAGCTGGCTGAACCAGGACTTGAATGCTGGGCTCCACCTCCAAATCCGCTGCTCTTCATGCTTGTATTTCCTCACTGCCGGGTTTCTGTCCAGTGGGGAAGACGTGCAGGTCACCAGACGGTGGGAGCAGAGTGGGCAGGGCTGGGATGGAGGAGCCCAGCCTGCTGACCTGGCCTAGGGGTGGGGAGTCAGGGAGGGCTTTCTGGAAGAGGGGACATGAGAGCTGAGACCTGGAGGACAAGGAGAGAAGCAGGCTAAGTGAGAGAGGGAGAGTGTCTCCAGCAGTGGGCACCATCGGTCATGCAGAGGCAAAAGAAGGCGTGAAGACTTAGATGGGAGTGGGGGCTGGATGTGGTTCAGACCAGGAGGCAGGTGAAGTTCGGGAGCCGGGGGTTTGGGTTGGCCGAATGAGAACCCTCGTTCTGCTACTTGCTCGGCGTGTGGCCTTGGGTAGCTGACTCCTCAGCAGTGGAAGCCACGCCTGTGCTGGCACTGGGCCTAGATGTGACTGTCTGTGGGAAGGGCTAATTCCAAAGAGCCTGGCAAGTACAAGAGCATCAGGAGACGGGTTCTCACTGTCATAACTGGCAGTGTGAATGGGGAATAGAAACACGGAGAGTGGAGAGAATTGATGGATGGGCCTCAGGAAGGAATTCGGGCAGCACTTTCCTCTTTTCTTTAGCCCCTTTGTATATCATGTGCTCGCTACCCACCAGGACCCTGTGCCCTGTATGATCTTCTTACTTTTTAAAAAAAAGATTTTTTTTTAACGTTTATTTATTATTGAGAGACAGAGAGAGACAGACCGTGAGCAGGGAAGGGGCAGAGAGAGAGGGAGACACAGAATCTGAAGCAGGCTCCAGGCCCTGAGCTTGTCGGCACAGAGCCCGACACGGGGCTCGAACTCACAAGCCAAGAGATCATGACCTGAGCCGAAGTCGGACGCTTAACCGACTGAGCCACCCAGGCGCCCCCTGTATGATCTTCTTATTCAAGCCTCACAGGAGCCCTGTGAGTTGGCATTTCAGATCCCCATTTTATAGAAGAGCAAACAGACCCAGGGGAAGCCAAACTGCCTGGGCCGTGGTTGGGAGTGGCAGAGCCAGGATTTGAACTGAGTTTATCTGCTGCCTCCCTCCATGCTGTGTTCTACACACTCCTATCTGTACTGACTGGCCCCTGGTTTTATACGTATGGCCCTCCTCCTCATCCCCAGTCTCCTTCCAGGTCCAGGAACTGATCATCAACAAAGATCCCACACTACTGGACAACTTCCTGGACGTGAGTGACCAACGGGAGAGAAAAGATGTGGGTGTAGAGGGAAGGGGAAGGATCCTGGTGCAACCCTGACCCACCTTCCTGATGTTGGCAGGAGATCATCGCTTTCCAGGCGGACAAGTCAATTGAAGTGCGCAAATTTGTCATCGGCTTCATCGAGGAGGCATGGTACGGGGTGGCGCAGGGAGCCCCCGGGAGCGCCCCTGGTGGAGACCGCCTCTTCAGCTCCCTGCCTGGCCCTACCCTCTGCTTCTCAGACCCAATTTCCCTCCCACGCGCACTGATTCCTCAGCAAATATTTAATAAGGTCAAAATCTTGGAGTCATTCGTGATTCCTCTACTTCTCCCACACTTCACATCTATATCATCAGTAAGGACCGTTGGCTCTACCTTCAGAATTTAAACAGTATCTAACCATTTTTCAACCACTTCCTGGGCCATTAGGCTGCTCTAAGCCACCATTACTTCCTCCCTGGATGACTTCAGGGAGGGGCCTTTCTGGTTCCCCTGCTTCCACTTTCTCTCCTGTTTAATTGAACTGAAATTCACATGACATAAAATTGCCTACTTTAAAAAAAATTTTTTTTTAATGTTTACTTCTTTTTGAGAGAGAGAGAGACAGAGCGTGATCGGGAGAGGGGCAGAGAAAGAGAGAGAGGGAGACACAGACACCAAAGCGGGCTCCAGGCTCTGAGCTGTCAGCACAGAGCCCCATGCGGGAGTTGAACTCACAAACCGTGAGATCAGGACCTGAGCCGAAGTCGGACGGTTAACCGACTGAGCCACCCAGGTGCCCCCAAATTAACTATTTCTCAGTGGACAGTTCAGTGACATTTATAGTACATTCACCCATCTAGTTCAAACATTTTTATCCTTCCCAGAGGAAATACCATAACCATTCCCTGCTTCCTTCTTACAGCAGCCAGAGTGATCCTGTTAAAATGTCAATCAGATCTTGGCAGTCCCCTGCTGTCAGACCTCCACTGGCCCACTGTCTCACCTAGATTGAAACCCAGACTCTTCCCCCTCACGTCATCTGCTCCCGGTGGCCTCTCTGATCTTCACTCACATCCTCCAGCCCCCCCCGCCCCTCCCCCCTGTTGTTCCTTAAAAAGCTCTGTTCTCTCAGCTTGCTGTACCTGCAAAGGATGCTCACCTCCCCCTATGCCCCACCCCGGGAGCCACCTGGCTCGCTCCTTCACTTCCCTCTGGTCTTCCTCAGTAAGCCTTTCCTGGCCACGCCAGTCCACTGCCACACCTCTGGCATCCCCATCTGCACTGTTTGTTTATAGTGTTTTTACTAGTTGGAAATAACCTTGACGCTTTTTCTTTCAAAAATGTCCACCCTGTGAGGACAGGCCTTCTCTGTGTTGTGGACCACTCTATCCCAGTGCCTGGAACAGTGTTGGCACGTAGGAGGAACTGAATACATACTGGTCGAACAGAAATTGCATCGCAGTGGTGACCACATGGCACGCTTACTGTGCCATGCCCTGTGTGAAAACCTCTCCTCTGTTTTCACCTGTCATCTTCGCAGCAGCCTTGGCTCTGTTATCCTCCTTTTAAGGGAACGGAAACGGAGGCTCAAAATGATAAAGTGATTTGTTCAAGCTGAGTCATTTGTTCATTCGGCATTTACTTGGTGCTTTGTGACGCAGGAAATAAAATAGCCCCTATTTAGTGACTGTTTTCTGTTTGTCAGGCACCATACCGAACGCTTTACCTAGTTACCTACTTTGATTCTCAAAACAACACCATGGATTAGTTATTTGGCCCATTTATCTCAAGACAAAACCGTGACTCAGAGAGGTGAAGTAAGTTTCCCAAGATCACACGGCCAGTATGTGGCGGGGCTGGGATTTTAACCCATTATCTGTAATGCCATTGCCCAGATTCGTAATCGCCACCTTTTACTGGGAGAATATGTGGTAAATTTCCAGAGTTTGCAGAAAAACCGAATGTTCAGCAGGTACGTGCCAGACATTTGTGTGAGGCTGTAGGAATACAACAGTGAGTAAGTACAGATACTGTTTCTGCCTTGATGGAGCTGGCAGTTGAGTTTCACATTTTTTTTTTGACCGATGAGCTTAATATTTGACTTCACGTTGTAGAATGTCGTGAAAATTACATTCATGACCTGAGCTCTAGGTGTGGCCTTCCTGAAGTTTTTAGTTCATCAAGCAAATAACGTATTTCATTCTCAACAGAAAATGGGGCTCCACTAGGACTGACTTTGAAAGGGTCCCCTGCTTTCAGAGGCCCCACATTGAGGTAAACAAATTAGTAAAGAAGACCAGCGATTACATAAAGCGAAGTGCTTTCTAGTAATGCCAGCCCGTATTTACAGATGCTTTCTATCCTGTTCTAAGTACTTTACAAGTATTGTTGCAGTGTTCACAGCAAGCTGTGAGGTAAGTAGTCTCCTAGACGAGACAGTTGGCTTGGCCAGATTCACACCGTTGTCTGGCGATGCCGTGCCTTACGTGAACAGCAGAGTCTTAACAGTGAAAGAGTGGGCTTTGCAGCACTAACCTAGAGAGGAGGTTCATGGGTGGCTAAGTCTGAAGGTGCCAAGCATTGTTTGCTGACAGGGCAGGTGCAGTCCCTGACTTTGCCCCGCCTCTACTCCAGTCTCCTGACGTTGATCCCAATTTCCCTTTCCTCATGGACCCCAGGCTCCCATCACATGCCCAAAGAACCAGCTTGCCCTTGCCATTTTTTCTCCATCCCCCAGCAAACGAGACATTGAGTTACTCCTGAAACTGATCGCAAACCTCAACATGCTCTTGAGGGATGAGAATGTGAATGTGGTGAAGAAGGCCATCCTCACCATGACCCAGCTCTACAAGGTGGCCCTGCAGGTAAGCGCTCCCTCCCACCGGGGGGCGTCCCGATCTGACAGGTCTCATTTATAGCCTCCTTGGTTAGACAGGGACAGCTGTGTTAAACCAGGGACGGGTCAAATTCTTTATGGGCAAGATGTGCTGTTGCTTTTTGGGAACAGACAACAAAGGGGTCTAATGTCCTAATGGTCAGGGAATCCCCATTCGTCCATCCATCCATGCATTTAACAAACATTCCCTGAGTACTTCCTCTGTGACTCACAGGGGCCTCAATGGTGCTTATGGCCTAGTGAGAGAGACCGACTTGTGTCAAAAGCATCACAGAAATTTTAATTTTAGATCGTAGTAAGTTCTATAAGGAAAAGAACACACTGTGATGTGGTATTCTTTAGCGTGAATGAAATAAATGAATCCATTTGATTTCTGCTGCCATGTCGTGAGGTCAGCGTTGTTATCCCTTTGTCATAAGATTTGAGCCTCTTCACTCCGGGTTGTTAACCGTGCGTGAACCTCATGATGGCGGAACCAGACCTGTCGCGGTCATCACTGGGCCTTGTCCCCACCATCACCTAGCACAGGGTCTGGGGCAGAGGTGTAGCTCAGTAAATGTTTTCCAGATGAATGTATGCGTCATCATTTGTGGACCTCTGAGTAGTGATGGAGTTGGCGATGTCTTGTCCCCGTCCCTCTGTCCCTGTCCCTCTCGCAGTGGATGGTGAAGTCACGAGTCATCAGTGAGCTCCAGGAGGCCTGCTGGGACATGGTGTCCGCCATGGCTGGTGACATCATTCTGCTGCTGGATTCTGACAATGACGGCATCCGCACCCACGCCATCAAGTTTGTGGAGGGCCTCATTGTCACCCTGTCACCCCGCATGGCAGACTCGGAGGTGCCCCGCCGCCAGGAGCATGATATCAGCCTGGACCGCATCCCCCGGGACCACCCCTACATCCAGTACAGTGAGTGCCACCCATCAGCCCGTCCTATTTGTCAGTCACTCTACACCAACTACCCTCCTCCCCTTCCTCTGCCCCTGTTTTCTCTCTTAGTTTTTCATTTCTGGAGACTGTATAAGACGGTTAAGAGCCCAAATGCTAGGGTCAAATCCTAGCTTCAACACTTATTATATGAACGTGGGCGAGTTACTTCTCTCTGAACTTCATTTCCTTTTCCACGGGTTTGTAGTGAGGTCCCATGAGGAGGTGAGCACTTAGTAAATGCTGGCTGGTTTTAAGAGTTTTCTTAAAAGTAGGCTCCATACCCAATGTGGGGTTTGAATTCATTACCCTGAGATGAAGAGTGGAATGCTGTACCAACTGAACCAGCCAGGCGCCCCTAAATTTTTATGCTCATTAATAGTCCATCTCCTAGGACTCATCAGCCACTAAATTTTCTGGTCTTTTCCAGCCATTCTGAGCCATGTGTAAGGGTCTCTCCCCTTTTGGCCCCAAAGGCTGCTTTCTCCAGAGGCCAGGGAGAAAGGCCCCTGCTAACTGGTTCTTTTCTCTCCCTCATTAGATGTGCTGTGGGAAGAGGGCAAGGCAGCTTTGGAGCAGTTGCTCAAGTTCATGGTGCATCCCGCCATCTCCTCCATTAACCTGACCACAGCTCTGGGCTCCCTTGCCAACATCGCCCGCCAGAGGCCCATGTTCATGTCAGAGGTGATCCAGGCCTACGAAACCCTGCATGGTAGGTTGGGCCACTGCCCTCCCACTCTCCACTGGCCAGTCTGCTCCTTCCTGAGAAAATGTGAGCCGGGTAGTGGGTCCCTGAGGGATTCATCATTCTGGTAGGTCTGGACACAGGAGGCATTCTTTAGACAGGAATCTTTGGTTGCGTATGACAGAAACCTGGTTCAAAGCTGGCTTTAATATTAAGATATGTGTGGGTGAAATGATATGATGTCTGCTAAATACTTTAAAATGTTCCAGACTCTCCCGCCCCCACCAAAAAAAAAAAAGAAAAAAAGGGCAGGGTAGATGTGCCAAGATATAAGCAGAGTGTTGATGGGTACTTGGTTATTTGTTATACTCTTTTCTCTGCTTTTGTGCATGTATGAAAACTGAAATGTCTGGGGTTGAGGCGTGAATATGTACAGATCGTGGAACTGTCTCCATTTCTTGGCTCTTATTTTCTCCTTGTTGGCTTTGTTCTGTGTCACTTTCCTTGGGGTAGCAAAGATGGCCCCCAATACCTCCAGGCCTCCATTCTGTCCACTTGGCAACCCCAAGGGACAGAGTGTTTCCTTCCCAGTCATTCCATCAGAAGTCCAAGGGCTGATGCCCATTGTGCCTGATTGGCTGAGAAGACCTTGGTAACCTGTCTCTGAACCAATCACAATGCCCGAGGGATTTACATTGTTCTTACTGGCTCTGAGTCTTTTGCCCACTTGGACTGAGAATGGAGCCGGGGTGGTTCCCTCAAAGGAAAATGGGAGCACTGTTGGCTGATGAAGGAGGGAAGGATGCTGAGCAAGCAGAATTACAGGCATCCTCTTTCTCTCTAGAACAGGGAAGGTTTGCTCACGAAGGTGACTGTTAGACATTAGAATATCATTCTGGTGGCAGGGACCGACAAGGCACTGTTGACGGCAGTTCAGTTGGGACATTGTGGAGGTGAAGTTGGTGATGATAGCCTCCCCCGGGGGAGGCATGTTGGAATTTCCAGACCAGAGATGGAAGGAGATGAGACTTTATGTTTAATAGGAGAGAGGGTGAGCTTTCTTTTTGTTTTAAGGTTGACTAATCCCGATGGAGACCTCTTGAGGGTTTTAAGCATCAGCTCGTGCAGGGGGACGGCTGCACATGAGATCTGAGAGCGCAGGAACCTTCCTAGGGGGCGCCTGCAACCACTGCCCAAGCTGGGGACTCGGGAACTGAGCTTTGCAGGGCCCCATAAGCTCCGTCCACAGGACAGAGCTCCTGCTTCTTTCCTCACAGCCAACCTGCCCCCTACGCTGGCCAAATCCCAGGTGAGCAGCGTGCGCAAGAACCTCAAGTTGCACCTGTTGAGTGTCCTGAAGCACCCGGCCTCCTTGGAGTTTCAGGCCCAGATTACCACCCTGCTGGTGGACCTAGGCACACCTCAGGCTGAGATTGCCCGCAATATGCCCAGCGGCAAGGATGCCCGCAAGCGGCCCCGGGACGACTCGGATTCCACACTCAAGAAGATGAAGTTAGGTGAGCCGAGGAGCTGAGCCAGGCCTGGCGAGAGGTGGGGGCAGGGACTGGCCGCGTTTGTAGTATTCAGTTACTTACGTTCAACTGTCAGCTTTATTTATGTTGGTTCATATTACATTGTAAATTATAGCGTTTAGATATGACCTAGCAAATGATATCAAAATAGAATTATTAAAGTAGTTACGAATTGCTTAAATCATGCAGAAGGTGAATAAACAGAAAAGTCTCCCTCTTGCTCCTCTCCCCAAAAGTAACCACTCCCTAAGTGTTAACACTTAGGTTTTCTTTCAGAAATACCTCTGAGTTCTCCTTTCCTTTGTTTCCTTTATAATTGGATTTGTTTTCTGAAGTAATTTTTTTTTTTTTTTTTAACATTTTTATATATTTTTGAGACAGAGAGAGACAGAGCATGAACGGGGGAGGGGCAGAGAGAGAGGGAGACACAGAATCTGAAACAGGCTCCAGGCTCTGAGCCATCAGCCCAGAGCCCGACGCGGGGCTCGAACTCACGGACTGCGAGATCGTGACCTGAGCCAAAGTCGGACGCCCAACCGACTGAGCCACCCAGGCGCCCCTCTGAAGTAATTTTTTAATGGTTGTATTATTTTGTCAATGGTGTGAACCATGGCAGACTTTCTTACTATAAAACTTTTCTTTTTAAATCACCGATGTTCCGTTCTAGAACATTTATGAAAGAATTAGATTTTCTTTTTTAAGGAGGCTCCACGCCCAACGTGGGATTTGAACAAGAATCAGATGCTTTACTGACTAGAGCCACCCAGGCGCCCCAAATTCCAAGCAGGCTTCACACTGTCAGCGAGGAGCCCAGTACAGGGCTTGAACTCACAAACCGTGAGATCATGACCTGAGCTGAAACCAAGAATCAGATGCATGACTGAGCCACCCAGGCGCCCCTTTTCCCCGTTGTAAATACTAAGTTGAGGGAGGTACTTGTACTGTCTACAATACATGTTCCCCTTCAAATTTTGACCCAGTGGCTTTAACATCTGTTGATGATTATTGCCTGCATCTGTTATTGCTATAATGGTTATGAGAAGATTTCCTTCTGCATTTATTAGTTGGCATTCTGTAAGGAAGAGCTTTCTTCTTCCAGCTCAGGTCATGATCTCACGGTTTGTGAGTTTGAGCCCCACGTCGGGCTCTGTGCTGACAGCATGGAGCTTGGAGCTTGCTTCAGATTCTGGGTCTCCCTCTCTCTCTGCCCCTCACTCACTCACAGTCTGTCTGTCTGTCTCTCTCTCTCTCTCTCTCTCTCTCTCAAAAATACATAAACATTAACGTATCCCATACTTTTTTTGAGCATTTTTTACTTTCTGGCATAACAAGATGTCTAGACTTTACTTACCCCAGCTTTGGAATCAGCCTTTTCTCTAAGGAGCTCTGGATTCTTTTAAGTAGGGAGTAGTTTCAGAAACTAAGATTCGAGCCCTGGGTGTGCCCACTGCTATTGGGCACGTGGAAATTCTTGATAGCCACTGCCAGACTGTTTTCCAAAACAACTGCACCACGTACAAAACCCCCGCAGCCTGTGAATGCCAGTTACTACACTCTTACAGCCCTGAATGTTCTATAAACCGCCTGGGTATAAACAGTATCCTGGGCTTAGGTTTGCTTTCTTGCACGTATTGGAGTCAGGCTGGGAGTCCTTTTACACTTCTTAGCCATTGGTTAGCTGTTTGCTGGTCTGTGAGGTGCCTATTCTGTTTGACATTTTGTAACTGAATTGTATATACCCTTGCTCTTGGTTAACTGCAGAGTATCAGCTTTTCCTTAAAGCGTGTTGCAAACTTTTTTAAAAGGCTGCATAACAGCGGTGCCTGGCAGTCTCAGTCAGAGCACATCATGCTTGATCATAGGGTTGCCCAAACGGGCATGGAGCCTACTCAAAAAAAAAAAAAAAAAAATTGTGTGACGTGGCATCCTATTTTTGCCATAATCTACTTAAATCGTTACCCCGTTAAACATTCCAGCTTTTCCGTTTTTTATAAATACGGTTTCCAGGAACATGTTTGTACCTAAAGCTTTTTCTCTGAGACTCAAAGTATTAGTTTTGGTCCTTGAGCTGGAACCACTGTACTTGGATGAGCCAGCCTGTTCCTGATGGAGACCGTGTGCCATTTCTCATTGTATAGTCAGTGGCGAAGTGAATTCTCTGTACGTTTTACCTTCAGTCTGCCCATGACCAATGTGCTTAGGGTCAATACTTAGAAGTAGGTTTGCTGGGTCGGAAAGGTGTGTACATGGCAAATTTTGGCCTTCAGTCAAATTGCCCTTCCAAAAGGCCTTACCAGTTTACCTTTCCACAGTCCACACCCCTCCTAACAACGGACACTACCAGCCTTTTTATTTATTTATTTATTTTGTCAGTCATATAGGCAAAAAGGCTATCTCATTAGGTGGCTTTTACATTTTCCTGATTCTTGGTGAGGTTGAGCAATATTCCAAAGACAGAGGATTTTTATGTTTTTTGTTTCTCATGTTTTTTTTTTTTTTTTTTTAACATTTGTTTATTTTTGGGAGAGAGAGAAAGCACGAGCAGGGGAGGGGCAGAGAGAGACAGACACAGAATCCGAAGCAGGCTCCAGGCTCTGAGCTGTCAGTCAGCACAGAGCCTGACGTGGGGCTCGAACTCACAGACTTCGAGATCATGACCTGAGCCGAAGTCGGACGCCCCACTAACTGAGCCACCCGGGCATCCCCAAAGATAGAGGTTTTTCTAAACAAGCTCGGTGAAATTATTAGTTAACCTTTTCATCTTCTTGGAGTTTGGTGTGATCGGCCGGGCTGGTGTGGCTTATTCCCCTTTCCCAGATGAGGAGAATGAGGCCTAAAGAGAGGCGGGTCATTCTGCAGGGTCCTGTGGTGCTTTGAGGTCTGTGTTCACCGCACGGCTCCTACTTGCCGAGGCTGCCTGGAGGCGGGGACCCCCGGGGCCCCCTGGGAGGAGGGAGGGCCCGGTGCTCACTCTAGCACCATCACCTCCTCTCCTTCCCTCTCCCAGAGCCCAACCTGGGGGAAGATGACGAGGACAAGGACTTGGAGCCGGGCCCATCGGGAACCTCCAAGGCCTCAGCCCAGATCTCAGGCCAGTCGGATACAGACATCACCGCCGAGTTCCTGCAGCCTTTGCTGACACCTGACAACGTGGCCAATCTGGTGAGGATGGACGGGAGCCGTTTCCCACGGGGCAGGGAAGAAGGCCTTCTAGTCTTTCCCTACCCTTCCGCTCCACACTGCCCCCTCTCCCAGATGGCATGAGTCCCAGAACACCTCTGTTCTCCGTTGGGAGGGTGTGATCCCGTGGGCCCTCCCAACCTTGGATGGACCTTTCCTCTTGTCTTTACTCCTTTAGGAGGTCCCTTGTCACCACTCCCAGCAGTCCCTCTTTGGGTAGTCTGAGTCCCCATCCAAACTCATCCCCTCTCGCCCTCTCCTCTCCTTTGAACGGAGGTCGTATTAACTGGGGAGTGAACACCACGACCTGTTTGCTAAGTGGCGTGGGATTGGCATTGGTGGGGCGGGATGGCCAGTGTTTTCCTTAGATTCTCGAAGATACCCTGCTGTGCACTGAAAGAACCACTGGTTTGAGTTGCTGGGGGCGGGGTGTGTGTCTCACCTCAGTCCTCGGGCTATAGCGGCACTGAGTCCTGTCCGTCGGGTGCTCCTGGACAGCGCCTCTTCCCCTGCAGTCCTTCCCTGCTCTCTGCCTAGAGGCTCCAGGGGGCTTAGTTGTTGGGTGCATGGAATGGAATTTTTGTCACCAGGGTAGCAAGAAGGGGTTTTCTCTCGCGCTCAGATCTCTTTGGTGAGCTCCAGGCCTGGAGACGTGTCTACATCATGCATCGTTCTCCCCTCAGATGTTCCACAGGCCCCGCAGACTCATTATGTCAGAAGTAAACTTGCAGAATTTCTCCCTATGTTCTTCTCCAGGCCCACAGCCCTCTCTGTGTTCTTGGCACACCAGCCTCCCAGTTCCCAACCCACAAACCTGGGAGTTAAGCTCTTTGCCTTTCCTCCAGTCCTTCCCCTTGTTCTCCATCCCCCAACCCCCGCCACGGGCCCCTGCATGGCCCAGGCACCACCCGCCTGCTCCTTGGCTCTGGCTTCCACTCTCCGTGTGGCAGCCAGAGACATCTTCCCGAAGTACCGCGCCTGCCGTTCCCCTGGCTCCCCTGCTCCAACCCCTGCCGTGGCTCTCCATTTCCTTCCAGATAAAATTTGAATGCAGCTTGCCTCAGGCCCTGCCTGGTTATGCTTCCATTCAGTGTTCAGTCGGTGTACCTCATCTGTCCTCTTCACATCCTGGGAAATTGTCCTTTTAAAATTATTGGCTGAAAGCTCTTCACAAGATTCTTTTACTTTTGTAACAACTGCCGTTTGTTAGTAATGTGCAGCGTTTTGGTTTCTAATATTGTCTTCTTACTCTTTTTGTTATCATTCAGTCTTGCCATAGGTTTGCCTTTCAAAGAACTGGCTCTGAAGTTTTGTTTATACTCTTGTGTAACCTTTTCTGTTTTATTTCTGTTGTCTTTATTTCTTTCCTTGAATATCTTATCCCCCAGAGTTTTAAGTTAAATGCTTGGCTTATAAGTTTTCAACTGTCTTACCCCCGGCCAGCACTCCCCGCCCCCTCCCTCCCTCCTTGCCCCCACCCCCGCCCCCACCATAAGCATTTAAGGATTTGATTTTTTTTTTTTCAACTTTTTTAATTTATTTTTGGAACAGAGAGAGACAGAGCATGAACGGGGGAGGGGCAGAGAGAGAGGGAGACACAGAATCGGAAACAGGCTCCAGGCTCCGAGCCATCAGTCCAGAGCCCGACGCGGGGCTCGAACTCACAGACCGCGAGATCGTGACCTGGCTGAAGTCGGACGCTTAACCGACTATGCCACCCAGGCGCCCCAAGGATTTGATTTTTCAAGTACCATTTTAGCTGCATCCCACACATTTTGATTTGTAGTTATTTTAGTATCTCTCTGTTCTAATTATTTTATTATTTCAGGTATATATTTAAACCTCTAAGCATGTAGGGATTTTCAAATTACTTTCTGTCACCAGCTCCTGAGCAAAATAGACAAGCTCCCGTTAGGATATGGATTTCTTTTTAAGCCATTTTTTCACATTTCTTTGTTTTTGAGAGAGAGAGAGAGGGAGAGATCATGCGTACATGGGTGATGGGCAGAGAGAGAGGGAGATGGAGAATCCCAAGCAGGTTCTGTGCTGTCAGCGGAGAGCCTGATGTGGGGCTCGAACTCACATACCATGAGATCATGACCTGAGCTGAAATCTAGAGTGGGATGTTTAATCATCTGAGCCACCCAGGCTCCCCAATGGATTTTTTTTTAAGTCAATTTCTGGTTCACAGGACACTCTTCACAGAACTTCCAGGCTCTTGGCAGGATTCTGCTGCTCCTTAGCGCCCCCATGCTGTTCCTATACCCGGAATACGCACCCCCTCCCACTGTGAGATGTCACAGCATGCCAGTCTGAAGCTTGCCCTCCTCTCAGATCTCAGTCTAGGTGCCACTTCCCCGGGGAGCCAAAGCTGCCCCTGGCCCTCCTGAGCATCTCATGGCACCCTCTACTTCCCCCTCTCGGGCACCATGCTGCAGCATTGCTCATTTTCTGTCTGACTTACCCGGGAGTCTGAGCCCCGTGAGACCCGGCCCGGGACTGTCTTAGCCACCGTCCTTTGCCCGGCCTGGGCCTGGGCCTGGAACAGGTGTTTGTCGAGTCAGTGAGTAAGGAAGGACTCCTCTCCCTGGGCGTCCCGCAGGTCCTCATCAGCATGGTGTACCTGCCCGAGGCCATGCCCGCCTCCTTCCAAGCCATCTATACCCCCGTGGAGTCAGCAGGCACCGAAGCCCAGATCAAGCACCTGGCTCGGCTCATGGCCACACAGATGACGGCTGCGGGACTGGGGCCAGGTGAGTGCCACGTGGAGCTGACCTGGCCAGGGGTCGGCCCCCTGGCCGCTGGCTTCTGCTTACTGGAGGAGCACCTCTTCCTGGTGGTACAGATGACACTCACGGGAGATGTTAGGGGTAAATAATTACAAGTCCCCCGGATACCTTGAGTGCTTGATATTTTCAGTCCCTGGGCTTTGAATCCAACAGACCTTGGTGTGAGGTCTGTGTCGAACCAGACCGCCTCAGCCACTCAATAGCTGTATAACTTTGGTCAAGTTACTTAACCTCTCTGAGATTCGGGTGTTTTCCTACATTAACAGTACTTTTGAGCTATATATTACGTAGAGAGACACAATTCTTAGTACAGAATTTTCGTAAAGAGAGCACACCAACGTAGTCACCATCCAGACAGAGATATAGACCATTTCCACCACTCCAGAACATTCCTTCTTGCTCCTACCAGTCGCACTCACGGCATCCCACTTCCTGAGATGATCACCATTTTTTTTTTTTTTTTTAAGTTTATGTATTTGAGAGCACAAGCAGGGGAGGGGCAGAGAGAGAGGGAGAGACAGAATCCCAAGCAGGCTCCGCGCTGTCAGTGCAGAGCCTGATGTGGGGCTCGAACTCCCGACTCCTGAGATCATGACCTGAGCCAAGATCAAGAGTCGGACGCTCGACCGGCTGTGCCACCCGGGTGCCCCAGATGACCGCTCTTCTGATTCCTGTCTCCATGGATTAATTTTTCCTAGTCCTGAATTTTGTATAAAATGGGATCATAGAGAGTCTGGCTCCTGCTCGACATAAGTTTTTGAGATGTGTCCATGTTTTCATGTGACCCAGTGGTTTATTTGTATTGCTGAATAGTATTTGCTTCTGTGACTAGGCCATCATTTGTTTATGGGCCTGTGGCTTGTGTCCGGTTTTTGACCGCTGCGAGTGAAGCTGTACAAATGTGTGCGAGCGTTTTTGGCCGGTTGGTTGGGTTTGCGGGGGTGGTTGGGTCTGTTTTGTGTGCTTGAGTGTAGTTGGTGTGTGTAAGTGTTTTGGTATACACACGCCCTCATTTTCCTTGAGTATATACACTAAGGGGTGGAATTGTCGGGTCATAGGTTAGGGTATGTTTGGGGTTATTACACGGTGCCCATCAGTGTTCCACCGGGGCTGTGCCATTTGATACTCTCACCAGCAGTAAATGGCATTTCTAGTTTGAGCCTTGGTTGTATTGCCAAACGGGGATGAAAAGCGTGCCTGTTCCAGAATGGTGTTTTGCAGATTTACACGACTTTTGTGTATACAAGCCTTAAGATAGAGCCCAGCGCACGGGAGGTCCTTGGATGGGAGCAGGTGGGCGTGACAGTCCTGGGGCCCGTTTGCTTACCTCCCTCTCAGGTGTGGAGCAGACGAAACAGTGCAAGGAGGAGCCCAAGGAGGAAAAGGTGGTGAAGCCAGAGAGTGTCCTGATTAAGCGACGCCTGTCGGCCCAGGGCCAGGCCATCTCAGTGGTGGGCTCCCTGAGCTCCATGTCTGCTCTGGAGGAGGAGGCGCCCCAGGCCAAGAGGAGGCCAGAGCCCATCATCCCTGTCACACAGCCCCGGTGAGTTCCCTGGTAGGTGCAGGTGCAGGACCGAGGGCCTGGTCCTTGGTGCGCGCGTGCACCTGTGTGTGTGCATGTGTTAGAGACAGAGACGGATAAACTGGCGGGGCTGGAGGAGGATCTGTCTGATCCCAGAGTCAATGCCATGGCCACGAAGCCTTACCTGTCATTTTCTTTTACATAAAAATGCCCCCTTACTTAGGTCTAAAGTTGGGATGGTAGTATCTCTCTCTAAGGATCAAGGGAGAACTAGGTGGGTTCACGGTGATAGTTTGATCATTCAGTGAGGTAACTCTTGAGGTTGGAAGTGAATTTGATAGAAAGTATTTAGCCTGATTCCTAACAGGTAGGAGGTGCTGCTGTTCGTTGTTCTCCTCCTCATTGTCATCCCCCTTACAGACCACAAAATCCAACCAGTCCCTGCCCATCCCCAACCATGATCTGCTTCCTGGGCCGTGCCTGGTCCTCCCTCCCAGCCCTCCCTTCCCCTCACTCCCTCCTGCAGTCACACCTGCCTCTTGAACAGCCAGGCAGGTAGGTCCCCACTGGAAGCTTCCAGCCTCGGCGCTTTCTGTTCTCTCTACCTAGAAAGCTCATCCTCCAGGTATTTGTGCGTCCTGTCCCCTTGCCTCGTTCAGATCTGCACTCCCACCTTGCCTCCTCCTATAAGCATTTCCTTTACACGCTTTACAAAGACAAAATGGCACCCTCCTCCTTTCTCCTTCCCCTGCGCCCTGCCGTAGCTGAGTCACGGGAGAGTTAGAGGGGCGGCGCGGTGAGGGCTGGGACGGGGAGGGTGGTCTCCGTATGGCCCCTGGTGGGCCTCTGCTCCAGAAAGGCTGTTTGAGTCACCGTGTCCCTGTTCCTGCTCCCCCATGTAGGCTGGCGGGCGCTGGTGGGCGCAAGAAAATCTTCCGTCTGAGCGATGTGCTCAAGCCCCTGACTGACGCCCAGGTTGAGGCTATGAAGCTGGGCGCCGTGAAGCGGATCCTCCGGGCAGAGAAGGCCGTGGCCTGCAGCGGGGCGGCCCAGGTGTGCCCCGGTCCCCCCAGCCCATTCTTTCCAGCCCTCCCCTCACCAGCTCGCCTCATATCCCGAGAAAGACACAGCCTTAGACCCAAACCTCCCTGGCTCCGGGTCCCACCTGTGCTGCCCGCCAGCCCTCCGTGCCTCGCTTCTATCCCCCCTCCTTAAGGTGGAGGTGGCGGCAGCAGCCGCACCAGTGATGAGGAAGAAACGCACGGACGCGCACGGCTCTCGCCCAGCACCGGGTGGCTGCGTGGAGAGCCCTGCAAGTGAGGGCTGCCGCCGTGTGCTTTCTTCCTGGTGGTTAATAGTGTTGTTACTCTTAGATTCAGACAGACCTGGTGTGAGTGCTGATTCTGCCACTTGCTGGCGTTGTAACCTCAGCCAGGCGACTTTTTTCCCATTTCTTTAAGTTTAATTTAATTTTATTTAATTTTATTTTTTTTATTTTTTTTATTTATTTATTTTTTAACGTTTATCCATCTTTGAGACCGAGAGAGACAGAGCATGAACGGGGGAGGGGCAAAGAGAGAGGGAGACACAGAATCGGAAGCAGGCTCCAGGCTCCGAGCCATCAGCCCAGAGCCCGACGCGGGGCTCGAACTCACGGACCGTGAGATCGTGACCTGAGCCGAAGTCGGGACGCTCAACCGACTGAGCCACCCAGGCGCCCCTCTTTAAGTTTAATTTTAAATAACCAAGAAGTATGTAAGAGTACCTTCTCTGTTAAAAACAAAAAATTTCCGGGCCATAGAGGTACCATGTCAGTCTTCCCTGACTCCCCGACCTGCCTCCAGTCTCCCGTCCTCAGAGGTGACCATGTACAAATTAAGGGAAGCCTTTAGGATCTCTTTCTGTTTTCTTAAGTATGTAAGATACTACTTTTACAAACTCAGTTTTATTCTATGATGGTTGATCCCCCCCACCCCCACCCCTGCCTTGTTTTTCCTCCCACACAAATGAGACCTATGGGGGTATGAGGTTCTTCAGCTGGCCTTCCTCACTTAACGCTGGGCCTGCACCGGGCATCCCTGAGCAGGAAGAGTCACAAGACACGATCACAAGGTATCTGGGATCGCCCACCCGCACGCCAACACATACACCCGCTCTCCTGTCAGGTGCGCATAAAGATCCTGGCCAGTCTGGTGACACAGTTTGACTCGGGCCTGAAGGCCGAGGTCTTGTCCTTCATCCTGGAGGATGTGCGGGCCCGCCTGGACTTGGCCTTCGCTTGGCTCTACCAGGAGTACAATGCCTACCTGGCAGCTGGTGCCTCGGGCACCCTGGACAAGTACGAGGACTGCCTTATCCGCCTGCTCTCCGGCCTGCAGGAGAAGCCAGACCAGAAGGATGGGTGAGGGAGACAGCCCTGCGCTCTCCTGTGTCCTGCCTTTTCTGGTTTCTGATCACCTCCCTCTTTACCACCCAAGTCCGTGTGTCCATCCCGAGACTCCCTTGTCTCCTTACCTTCTGGAGGCACATACGAGGCAGATGCAGTGTGGGCTCTGGGGCACACTCCCCGGGCTTGTTCCCGGCTCTGCTGCTTGCCGTCTAAGTGATCGGTGTCACTCCCCCTCTGGGCCTCCATTTTCATAAATAACATCGCCTGCCTCGTGGGCTTGTATCGCAGGTTGACCTCTCCAGCCCCGTCTCTCGCCTGAATTGCTTCTGTAGCTTCCTCCTTGTCCTCGACCTCCTGCTTATCTATCCATTCTCCACACAGCGGCCTGGGTGACATTTTATAATGTAAATACTGTCTTGTTATTTACCCACTAACACCCTCCATGATTCCCCGTTGTTCTTGGGATAGAATGCAGCCTTTTTTCTATGCCCTATGAGACCTGCGTAATCCAGTTCCTACCAACCTCTTTACCTTCTTTTTCTGCCCTCTTCCTCACGGCCCCCAAACCTTAGCTACACTGGCCTTCTGTTTCTGGTCTTTGAACATGCCAAGTGCAGGGCTTAGCGGTTCCTGCTTCTGTACCTGGAATGCTGTCCCCCAAGTCTTTGCATGGCTGGCTCTTTCTCCCCACCCCCACCCCCACCCCCGGTGTCAAATCAGGGTCACTTCAAAGCAGCCACTTTTGGCCACCACATCTGAAAGGCAGTACCCCTCCCCACTCCCCATCATTCCCTTCCATTACTGTAGTAAATGAGTAACGTTAGAAATCCTTGTTTGACAGCGGGGAAAAACCGAGTTTCAGAGAGGTAAGTCACCCAGCCGGCAGCTTTTGAATCCTGCTCCGTTTACCTCCAAAACTCTGTAACCAGGGGGTTGAACAAGCTGTATGTGAGGAGCAGCCCTGCCGGCTCAGCTCCAGCAGGACTGGGAAGCTTGTCTGCAGCCACTCCCCCTCCCTTCCTCTCTGGCAGGATCTTCACGAAGGTTGTGCTAGAGGCACCGCTGATCACTGAGAGCGCCCTGGAGGTGATTCGCAAGTACTGTGAGGATGAGGTGAGGACAGGCGGCACATCTCCCTCGGCCCCTAGCACCTAGATAGATGCATGCAGGAACCCTGGGAGGGACGGGGACCTGAAGAGCGGAGGCACATGGCCTAGACCTAGTGTCAGGGGATTCTGTGAGGGGACAGGTCCTTTCTTGCCCAGTATTAGATCTGGAGGGAGGCAAGGGAGAAACCCCCCTTGCCGGTTTCCCTCCTTCCTGCCACAGAGTCGCACTTACCTGGGCATGTCTACTCTTCGAGACCTGATCTTCAAGCGCCCGTCCCGCCAGTTCCAGTACCTGCATGTTCTGCTAGACCTCAGCTCCCACGAGAAGGACAAGGTGATCCCCGCCACCCTGAGCTGGGCTACACTCAGCCTTTCCCAGGTCCTGAGGAACTTGCCCAGCCTCTTCCACATTCCCCCTGGAAGTCCTGTCTGGGCCTGTTGCCCTTCCTGCAGTAGTGTGTCAGTGGTGGTTAGTTTTTGATTTTTGGTGGCACGAAACCGCGTAGATATATACGCGTATATACACACCCTCCCAGGAGGGTTCCATTCTCTCTCCTCACGCCACCTGCGTTGGGGAGCCCCTTTTAAGGCCTGCAGCTGTGCTGGGACCTGGTTGGGGAGGTGACAGGAGAGGAGCCGTGTGGCCTGCCAGCACGCAGGGAGGACACAGAGAGCTCTTGGAGTCGAGTGGCATTACAGCAGCAAATGCAGCTGTGGGAGCCCTGGGGCGGGGCCTGGCCTACCTGATGGGGGACAGGCAGGGGCAGGGGCTAAGGCTTCTGGAGGAGGCAACGGGTAAGCCAAGACCTGGAATCTAAGTAGATGGGTGTAACTGAACAGAGGAGACAAGGTGTGTGCATGCATGTGATTGAGAGGGCTCTTGACTCATCCCTGCTCTATCTAGTGTTTTTCAATTCCTTTCCTGGTGTCGTGTGTCCATTCATTCAGCAGACCCTCACTGCAGACTCGGGCTTGGCCTTTCAGTACTGCTGGGCACAGAGCAGGGCCCAAGAATAGTCCCTGTCCTCAGGGCATTCTGGGCAGCAGGAACCTCTAGTGCCAAGTCTCAAAGCCAGGGAGAATGCTGTCACTTTTGAGGAACTAAGGAAAGCTCATTCTGGTTGGAATGTAGCAAGCAAGGCAAGAAATGGTAAAAGAGGGGGCGGGCAGGGAGATGGAGAGGTGATACAGGGCCCTGACCGGGCCAGGAAACCTCTCTCCCAAGCCGGTGAGCAGCCTGGGGCACAGGTGACTCAGGGAGTTGAGGCCTTTCTCGGTCTTGGACTTGTTTCCCACCGGTACTTCCAGGCTCAGTACAGCGGTCTCCCCCGTCCACCGTCTTGCCCCCACTCTCTCAGGTGCGTTCCCAGGCCCTGCTGTTCATCAAGCGCATGTACGAAAAGGAGCAGCTGCGAGAGTATGTGGAGAAATTTGCCCTCAACTACCTGCAACTCCTGGTCCACCCCAACCCGCCATCTGTGCTGTTTGGAGCCGACAAGGACACAGGTTTGCTGCAGCTCATCAGATGCGTGTTGAGCACCTACCGAACCCCAGGCTCCAGGCTGGGCCCTGGCAATAGAACCGGATGGAAATTGAGCGCTGTTCAGCCTGCTAGGGAAGAGAGCCAGGCAATAAGAGCCAGAACGAGCAGGCCTAGGGGCTGCGGGAAGAGGGGCGTCTGACCCCAGCCAGGGGTCAGGGAGAGCATCCTGGAGCAGGGAGTGGTTGGGCTGAGAGTCAGAGGACAAGGAGAGCTAGCCTGTGATGGTGCTCTGGGAAGGGCCAGACAGGTCATCACAGGCCTGTTCCTTCAGCAAAGCCCTGGGTCCCCCAGAATTACAGATGGGGAGACCCAGGCCCTTGGACCATTAAACTGGAAGGTTCAGGGGTGCCTGGGTGGATCAGTCAGTGGAGCATGAGACTCTTGATCTAGGAGTTGTGAGTTTAAGCCCCACGATGGGCATAGAGCTTACTTAAAATTAAAAGAAAAAAAAAAATTAAGTTTGTTTATTTTGAGAGCACAAGCATAAGGGGAGGGGGGGGGGCGGCGGGCAGAGAGAGGGGGAGAGAGTCCCAAGGAGGCTCTGCACTATCTGTGCAGAGCCCGATGTGGGGCTCAATCTCATGAACCATGACATCATGATCTGAGCTGAAACCAAGAGTCAGATGCTTAACCGACTGAGCCACCCAGGTGCCCATACTTAAATTTAAAAAACTGGAAGGTTCAGGTTGTGACAGGAAGCACAGGACCTTCTGGGAGAATAGGGGCCCTGGCACAGCCCAGGTGCCCTGAGGGCTTACTAGCAGAGACACTGTTGCTTGAGGCCCAGAGCATGAGATAGAGAGAGAGAGAGGAGTTGGACAGCAGAGTTACACGCAAAGGAGTGATGTGTGCAAAGTGACTTGGGGCTCTGAGGGACTGTCAGAAGTAGGATATGGCCAGAGCCCAGGGGCAGGAGCTGCCCCAAACAGCATCCTGCGGGTAGAGCAAGGTGAGGCGCTGGGGACTTGTCCTGGGAGCGCTGAGCAGGAGAAGGACAGGGTCGGAACTTCACTTTGGAAAGATCCCTCTGGCTCCCCGGTGGGTTGATGGTCAGAGACGAGGTGGGACTTCCGGTGCAGAGGTTTCTCAAAGGGGAGCAGTCCTGGTCCCACCCCGTTTCCCTGATGATTCACTTCCTGCCCTAGAACAGTTTGCTTCCCAGGCCCACCTCCCTTCTGTGCCTGCCGCCCCCTCCCCCCCCCCCCAAAAAGGGACAGACACTGAGGGCGGGAGGTGGTTGGGAGGAGAATGGTCCCTGATCCCTGCCCCCCTGCCCTATCAGAGGTGGCAGCGCCCTGGACCGAGGAGACAGTAAAGCAGTGTCTGTACCTCTACCTGGCTCTCCTGCCTCAGAACCACAAGCTGATCCACGAACTGGCCGCCGTGTACACTGAGGCCATCGCTGACATCAAGCGGACGGTGCTGAGGGTCATCGAACAGCCGGTGAGGCCCTTGAGCTCACCAGGCTCTGCCCACTCGCGGGCAGGGCCCAGCCCCACGTCCAGCCCTTCCCTTGGTATCTCCACCTCGGCGTGTGCTGGGCACCAGTGGTCGCCACTCCGGGCCGAGTGGCTCTGTAGCTTGGGGGTGGCCCACGTGCGCCAGCTGCCAGTGAAAGGACAAGAGGGTAGCCCCGCAGTTACCAGCCTGGAGTTTGACAGACCTGGATTCACATTCTGCCTCTCACTTTCCCCCTGAACAGACTGACGCCTCTTCGGTAAAATTAGCGAGGATGATTCAGTCCCCCAGGTTTGCTGCTGCAGCAAACCTGCACGTGACCTCATGCACGCAGACAGCTGTGGCACTGTTATCATTTGTGAACTGGCCTTCCCCTGCCTTGCCTGCGGCAGTCTTTAGTTGTCATTACGCAAGTCCCTCCTGCTGCTCTCTTCCAAGCCACTCGGCCACCCACCCAGGAAGCAATTCAGAGCGTCTGTCCTTCCAATTTGCCGCTGGATTTGAAACCACTTTTTTGTATATGTCTGTCCCTGATGGTTTTTTTTTTTTTTTTTTTTTTTTAATGGAAAATTTCTAACATAAACGAAAGGAGGTAGTACAGTAATGCTAATTCCCAAATCGCTGCCGCTCAGATTCAGCGGTGTCCCCACCTGTAGCATGGGGATAATAGTGGTTTGCTCGGAAGAAGCAGGTTCTTCTCCCTGTTTTCACGGTGAGCCCACCAGACTGTGAGCTCCTGGAGGGCAAAGACTGCTGGTTCCCGGATGATTATGAACATTTGTTGGCAGAGGAAGGCGTGAGCCCTTGAAGCCGGGCCCCGCGTTCTCTGCATTCGTTGCTTCCGGAGTGGGGCGGGCTGCAGACGGAGCCCCGATCTGAGCCAGCCGCCGCGCCCGGGCACTGGCAGTCACCGATGCCTTTAAAAGCCTGCAAAGTCTTCACCAAGGAATCAGAGGGCGGGTTGGGCATCAGAGGGCGGGTTAGGTCAGAGGTGACGGGGAGAAAGGGCCGGGCCTGCTGACTAGGCAGCCGGCACTGGCGGAGGCGTGGGGGCTGCGGCAAGTCTGTACCCTGTGAGATGGGGGTAGACGCAGCCCGGATGCTGCCACCCTGCCCCCTCCCCACCTTCCCCACATTTCCCCCAGTTCTTCAAGGCTTCTTTGCCCCCCCAGGTTCACTGAGGTAAAATTGGCGCAGACCATTGTGTTAGCATGAGGTGTAATACAGATGGTGCTTTGGTGTGTTTTTGTGTGTTGCAAAGTGATGATTACCACAGTTCAGTTAACATCAGCTCATATAGTTTTTTCTCTGATGATGAGAACTTTTCAGATCTCTCTGTCCCCAGTTCTTGCCCCAGAGTCCTGTCATCCCCCCAGCCACCCTGCCTCTGACGCCTGGGCCCCCTCACCCTCCCCACATCACCCAGCTCCTTCCCCAGCCTGCTCTCCCTCTCTCTCCCTATAGATCCGAGGAATGGGCATGAACTCACCAGAGCTGCTCCTGCTGGTAGAAAACTGTCCCAAGGGGGCAGAGACACTGGTCACACGATGTCTGCACAGCCTCACGGACAAAGGTGCCCCCAGGACCCCCACCTTTCATCCTTTTCCTCCGTGCCCTAGACCCTCCCTACTTCCCCTTCCCAAGACCTGAGGATCAGAGCTGCGGGGTATATTGCCAAATGCATTTGAAAAACCGAGGGCCAAAGATTCCCGCTCTGAAATGTAGTTGGCCCTCCCCTCCCCTCGCACACAGCCGCCATCATTTCACCTTCCCCTCGGTGCTCACCCCCACCCCGTCTATGCTCCTGCTTCTTTTGCCCACAGTCCCGCCCTCCCCGGAGCTGGTGAAGCGGGTCCGGGATCTCTACCACAAGCGATTGCCAGATGTCCGCTTCCTCATCCCTGTGCTCAATGGACTGGAGAAGGTACGGAGCAGGGTGTCCCCGGATGCCCCCACAGATGAAGACATGGCAGGGCAGGGATGGTGGGGAGGCAGGCACCACCAGTCAGATGCTTGTGGGCCCATCCCAGGGCTCATCAGACTAGGGGTCGGTCTCAACTCTGTTTCATCCTCTGTGACCTTTAGCAAGCCCCCCTTCTCTGCACTTTGGTTTCCTCCTGTCAAGTGAGGATCGCAGTGACACACACACACACACACACACACACACACACACACACACACACAGACTGTCTCCAGGCCTAAATGAAACTGCAGACACAGCACGTATGTGCTTCCCCTGCTTGGGTCTTACTCCTGACAGGCTGTGAGGCCCTAGCAAGCCTCAGTCGTCTCGTGTGTAAAGAGATGATGACCACACTGTCCGCTTGCAGGGGGCCTCAGGGCATGTGACACAAGGAGGGCTCAGATGGGGAGCGATGAACTGGGGCTGAGTCAGGCCCAGTGACTTGGAGACAAAGCTCAGCTCCAGGCGAGAGAGGGAGCAAGAGGAGGGAAGCGTCGGGGCATGATGAGGCCAGAGCATCTCCTCACTTGCCCAGAGTGAGCATTTGGGATGGGGGTACAATCTGACCTGCCTCCCCTGCCCTCCGCCTGCAGAAAGAAGTGATCCAGGCCCTGCCAAAGCTCATCAAACTCAACCCCATTGTGGTGAAAGAGGTCTTCAACCGCCTGCTGGGCACCCAGCACGGTAGGTGACGTCGTGGACGTGGTCAGAAAGCAATGAAGTAGAACCCCAAGATAGAGAAGCTACCCGGTGTTGAAGGATGACCTCCTCTCCCCTCACCCCCGTGGCCGGCGTGGAGGCTGTCTGGTGCACACATAACACGGAGATTTAAAACCCACACACAAGAGCACCTGGGACCCTCAGCACAGCACTGGCAGAGTGCCGTCTGCCCTGGCGCCTCCCCACAGCGCCGTCTCAGAGCTCTGTTAGCAAGCCCACTGCCCGGCCCGGCTCGGCCTGTCCAGTGAATGCCCACATCTGTGCTGTGCTGGGGTCCTGCCCTGCTGCGTGCACAGCTGAGGGAGGAGGGAGAGAAACTGCTGGACCACATCAGATGTTGTCTTAAGGAGGGAAGGAACCCGTCAAGGGGAGGAGAGCAAGATAAAGGCTGTGAAGGAGGGCTTCCCAGAAGGGGTGGCATTTAGTCCGTCTTTCTTCCCCTGCTCCAGCCCTCTGTCCTCCCAGTCCCGTCGAAGAAGAGGGCGCCTCATCCTCAGTCGCCACTACCCTGATCTGGGGAGCACAGACACAGCTCTTCACTTAGGCTTCCGCACTGTCTCCTTCCCCTTCCCCTTCCCGCCCCCGCCCGCTGCAGGTGAAGGGAACTCGGCCTTGTCCCCGCTGAACCCTGGAGAGCTGCTTATTGCGTTGCACAACATTGACTCGGTGAAGTGTGACATGAAGTCCATCATCAAAGGTGAGGCGCTCCCCCCATCCCCCCCCCAAGTGGCCTGGCTGCTGTGGACCCAGGGAAGAACCTCAGTCACCCACATGTGCGCGCTGGAATCTGCCAAGTTGGAGATTGTGCCACCTGCAACCCCATCTCAGCTCTGGATACCCGCCCTCCTCCCTTTTCCTCCCTCCTCCTCTCCTCCCTCCCTCCCTCCATCCAAGGAACTGGCTTATCTACTATGCGCTGGCACAGAGTAGCCCTCAAGAAAGGTGGGGAGCCCCTCCCTCCCCAGGCCTGGCCTGAGGAATGAAGGAAGCTGAGCCCTCGGCCGAGCAGGGGCAGAGGTGTGGCCAGCAGAGCAGATGGAGCGCACCGGAGCACTTGTTGGACGAGGAGTAGGTGCAGAGTCCGGTCTGGGCTCCTGGGCTCCGGTTGAGGCAGGAGAATGTGCCTCCAGGGCAGGGGCTTGGGGACAAGCTGGCCGGCTCACCACAATCAGCAGTTTCATAATGGCTGCTGTCTCCATTTAGTGAGCATTTACACTGAGCCCGGGCGTCCTCTGTGCCCTACGGGCCTGCCTGCCCCTGCGCACCGCCCCTTACCTGGTGAGTATGCCGACATCCGTGTTATAGACGAGGAAATGGAGGCTCCGGAGAGATTGAGTAACTTGCTCAGGGCCACACACAGCTAAGTGGTGTAGTAGAACATAACAGGAGCTGACGTCCAGTAGACCCGAGCTGGAATCCGGCTCTGCCAGTTCCACCTGTGCGTGCACCCTGGGTCTCGGGCCATCTCCCCAGGAAGCCTTCTGTCCCTCAGCCCTCCTCAGCACTACCCCCGCTCCTCCCCGAGGGAGGTTTCTGGTCCAGAAGCTGTGCTTTCCCACGGAGGTGGGAGCCCTTACTGTCGCCTGCTGTCCTCAGAAGACACCTTTGACCCGTCTCCTTTAAGAGCAAGGAGGGGGGTCTTGCCCTCGCCACTTAGTTTCATGTGTGGCCTAAAGCAGCTTCTTAGAAGACTACTTGTTTCCTAGCCTTCCTCAGCAAGCTCAGTCAGAATCTTTTAGATCAAGAGAGGAGCTAACGGAAATTTAAAACCCACACCACAACTGAGGAGGCACTAAGGCCTCTAGCGAAAAGGGTCTTGAAGCTGAGCATCCAGAAGTGGCCTTTTTATTTATTTATTTTTTAAGTTTATTTATTTACTTACTTAAGTAATCTCCACACCCAGCGTGATGCTCAGACTCAGAACCCAGAGATGAAGAGTCACACACTCCTGCGACTGAGCCAGCCAGGCACCCCTAGGAGTGGCCTTTTTACACACTGTCGCCCCTTTGATGTCAGGGAAGCTCTGGGCCCACTCCCAAGGACGGTACGCTCACACAGTTTTGCGTACAATTTGAGGGGATTCACAGACCCCACCACCCCCACTAACCCCATTCACAGACCCAGATGTAGTCCCTGGGGGAACACCTGGCTGCAGGTTGCCCCAGTGAACAGTGGCCAGGTCCCTGGAGAGATCCTCAAGGCCTAGCCTTTTTAAATTTATTTATCTCTTTTTAAATGCTTATTTTTGAGAGAGAGAGATGGAGAGCACGAGCAAGGGAGGGGTAGAAAGGGGTCGGGGACAGAGGTTCCGAAGCGGGGCCTATGCTGACAGCAGAGAGCCCGATGTGGGGCTCCAACTCACAAGCCGTGAGATCATGAACCTGAGCTGAAGTCGGTCACTTAATCAACTGAGCCCCCCGGGATAAGCATTCTTTCATGGCATTCACACCCCTTTTAAACCACCCTCTTTCTGTGGTGAGTTTTTCTATAACTGGACCTGCCCCCGGTGGCCCGGTGCAGCAATTAAGAAAACTCACTGAGCACCTCTGCTCAGCCCTTTGCTGGGTGGTGCTGGGATGGATACAGCCTTGGTCCTCCCTCAGGGACTCACAGTCTATCCCCGGACAATAACAACCCACAGTGAGCAGGGCTGAGACAGGGGAGCCCCAAGGGGACACCAAAACTGAAACCACAGAAGGAGGAGTAGGAGTGAGGTAGCCGGGGAGATGATGATCCCAGAGAAAGCAAGACTATTTGCAGAGGCCAAGAGATCCGCTGGCATGGTGTGGTTCTGGAACTGCAGACATGAAGCTGATTAGATCTTGTGGTGTAGGGGAAGGGGCCCGGTCGAGAGAGGTCAGACTGGAAGCATTAAGAAAACCATGCCTGGGCCCCATCCACAGAGTGTCTCATAGGCCCACAGTAGGAGATTGGACTTGATTTCTGGGAGGCATGGGGTTCAGAGTAAGCTTTTTAAACACCCCTCAGGCTGCTATGGAGGGTGGATTAGAGGGCTGGGTGGGAGGCCCAGGAGGAGACTGGAGCAGAGGGGGAGGAGAGGACAGGGGGTTGGTTGTGGACCCTTTCAGGCAGAGCAGGCAGGAGCCGGCCACTGCCTGGAAGGGAGGAGGCAGCGCTTTCTTGGTTTCTGGTAGGTTCACCACTCTGGCTTCTACACTGTCCTTCCCTTCTACACTCTCCTCTGGCCCAGATACCTGCCCTGTCCCCATCCAGTCTCCTTCCTGCCTGCATTCCTGTAATGCCTCCTTCCTCCCCCTGTTCCTTATAGGAGCCCCCTCATTCCTTATAGGCACCCACCCCTGTTCTCCATTAGCCTCTCAAGGATTGGGGGCCTCTCTTCTGGCTCAATAAAGACTTCCTGGTTGACAGACTCACATGGCAAGTGGTGTTTGGGGAAGAAGGGGTTCGGAGGCAGTTCCTGGGGTCTCCCCCTTAGCACAATGGATCGGAGCACTGCCAATCCTGATTTTGGGGTGCCACAACCCACTCCTGAGGGAACAGACCCCAAAGCCTGCCTGCCTTCATGGATGCCCATACTGTGCCCACCCTCCTTGAGCCCTTCCCCACACTGGGTCTGGAGCTGGAGAGCTCTTCGAATGCCCAGGCTTCCTCCTCTTGCTCCTTCCTCCCTTCTTCTGTGGACCGTGCCTCCCACGTGGCCCCAGGCCTGGTATCCCTCCAGCACCAGCACAAACCCTCATGTCCTGGTCAGGATGGGGAGTGGGCAGCCCCGAGGCCAGCCTGCTGGTGGAGAGCATCTCACCTATGAGGGCGCTTATGGAAGTCAAAGCTGCCTTCCCACTCTGGTGGGGGTGGGGAGGGCAAGCCAGAATGGGCCCCCAGGCTTTGGCAACCTGTCTTTCCTGCCTCAGCCTTCCCATGGGTTGTCCCTGGAGAAAAAGGGCCAAGGTCTGCCCGCTCCGCCCAGCGTGGGGCTCCCAGGAGCTGGACATGTCTTTAACCTTGGACCAAGACCGCAGGCTTTCCAAGGACCAGGCCACAGTACGTCCCCTCAGGGACCTGCTGGGCGAGGAAGTCCCTCTCGCCTGGAGCTTCAGGAAGTGAAGGCTAGGTCTCCACTCAACATGGGCAGATAATGGGGCTCTGTCAGGGCGGGGGGGGGGGGGGGGCTCCCCCCTCCCAGGGGGCAGGCGGGCAAAGAGGACAGGCCCACTTTCCGCCTCCTCGCAGCCACCAACCTGTGCTTTGCGGAGCGGAACGTGTACACGTCGGAGGTGCTGGCCGTGGTGATGCAGCAGCTGATGGAGCAGAGCCCCCTGCCCATGCTGCTCATGAGGACCGTCATCCAGTCTCTGACCATGTACCCCCGCCTGGGGGGGTTCGTCATGAACATCCTGTCCCGCCTCATCATGAAGCAGGTAACCCGCCCCTGACCACCCCAGTCCCGCAGGCAGGACACCACAGCAGGACACGCTGGAGACACATTGGGGGCAGAACCCCAGGCTTTCCCGGCCAGCTTGCCTGCCGCCCCCCAGAGGGAGCCGGGAGGAGAGCACGCTCCAGGAGGCCCGCCAGCCCCTTTGCCCTCCCTGGCCTGGGCCAAGACGAGACGGCCCAACAGGGGGCGCTCACTCAGCTCCAGGATGGCCACTGGGTGGCAGGAGCAGTTGGCAGGCTTCACGGCCCGTGTCCCAGGAGAGGCGCAGTGCCCCTTGCCACTAGCTCCGCACCCGGCCAGGAGGCACACTAGAGCTGAGAGGTGGGCCCGTTTTTTCAAGAGAAGCTTGAGATCTGGGTGTTTAGAAATACCAAGAGGAAGTAAGTAACAAACCCCACTCATAAGCTCTCAGACGAGATCCAGCCCACAGGTTGCCACTTTGCAACATCTGGCTGACAGGTAAAATGCAGACTCAGACGATCCTGGGTTCAAATCTCGGCTCTGCCCCCTCGGTACCCACGGTACCCTGTGCCTCCGCCTCCCTGGGCCTCATCTGTCTAGCAGGGCCGGTGTTGCCCCTCAGGGCTGCTGTGGAAGTGAAATGAGACGGTGCTTGCCTGATAGGGCCACTCCCATTTCCCTCTCCTCTTTTCCTAAGTGGCCCTCATGAGCCGCTTGGGATCAGAAAGAGAATCACAAGGTCTTCTGGAGGGCCAGAGGTGGCGGGGCGTGTAGCCCAGAGCAATCTGTTGCCTGGTAGGGATTTGGGCCCCATCTCGGTCAGGTCTCCCTCCTGGTTCGGGGGGTGGCGACCTGCACGCCCCCTCAGGACCGCTCCCTCCCTGCCCCGTCCAGGTGTGGAAGTATCCCAAGGTGTGGGAGGGCTTCATCAAGTGCTGTCAACGCACCAAGCCCCAGAGCTTCCAGGTCATCCTGCAGTTGCCGCCCCAGCAGCTGGGTGCCGTCTTTGACAAGTGCCCAGAGCTCCGGGAGCCCCTGCTGGCCCACGTCCGATCCTTCACCCCCCACCAGGTACCCCAGGGTGTGGGATGGGTGGCCCCGTGGGTTCAGTCCTGGAGGAGTGGATGGGGGTGGGGAGAGGGGAGCCCTGCACTGCCACAGAGGGTCAGGGATCAGGGATCTGGGGTGTCCGCTTGGGGTCTCGAGTCCGAGCACTCCGTAGAGCCCCCCACCTGCTCTTCCCCTAGCAAGCACACATCCCCAACTCCATCATGACCATCCTGGAGGCCAGTGGCAAGCAGGAGCCAGAGGCCAAGGAAGTGCCCGCGGGGCCCCTGGAAGAGGTGAGGGCCCACAGCCCCCCACTCCCCAAGCCATCAAGGCCCACCCTGTTCTCCTCACCCCAGACACCTGTCTGGGAGAGGCTCCTGCCGAAAGGGATGGGAGGTGGGGGAACAGTTGCCCCGTACTTACTCCTTGTGCCCACCCTGCCGTCTGCCTCAGGGTGCCTTCTGGCTCTTTGCCACCATCCCCTGACAGTCTGTGACCTGCCGCCCCCCTCCCCTGAGCTTCTCTTTGCCCTTCCCAACCCCCAGGACGACCTGGAGCCCCTGGCCCTGGCCCCAGCCCCAGCCCCCCGGCCCCCTCAGGACCTCATCGGCCTTCGGCTGGCCCAGGAGAAAGCCTTAAAGCGGCAGCTGGAGGAGGAACAGAAGCTGAAGCCAGGAGGAGTGGGAGCCCCCTCGTCCTCCTCCTCGTCCTCCTCTTCCTCCACCCGGCCAGGCCCTCCCCAGCCCGAGGAAACCATAGATTTCCGGGAGGAGGGGCCTGAGTGTGAGACCCCCGCCATCTTCATCAGCATGGATGACGACTCGGGGCTGACCGAGGCCGCACTCCTGGACTCTAGTCTTGAAGGGCCCCTACCGAAGGTAGGGATGACAACTTCAAAGCAGCAAGGGAAGAAAACAATCAGGGCCCCGGGGTGAAGGGTGTGTGCCAAGTGCCCAAGGTTGGGGTGGGGAGGGGACGGTACAGCCCGAAGGAAGGCTCGGAGGTAGGATCACACTGTCCTTGACCCACTCCCCCTTCTGTCACCAGGAGGCAACAGGCGGGTTGACCTCAAAGGAGGAGCGCAGCCCCCAGACCCTCACCCCTGCCGGAGACGATACCGTGAAGACCCCCAGCCCCGCCGCCGAGGAATCCGGGGAACCCGAGACCAAGGGGAACAGCTGACGGGGCTCGGTGGGGAAGGGGAGTGGGGCAGAGAGCTCGGGGAGGGCAGGGCGGGGCCTAGCCGGCGGGGCTTTGCCTTTAAAATTAAAAAGATCGCGGGTCTGGGGCGTGGATGCAGTCTCTGGTCTCTACCTGCGTGTCAGCTGTGGGACTGCGCGGTAGCTAGTGAACGCGCCCAGCCGCTGGCTGGAGGACAGGCAGCCCCTCGGTCGTGGGGCTGCGCCTGCGCGGAAACCGGCTCCTAGGCCCCGGCGTCCCCGCGCGCCCTCCCCTGGTAACGGCCCGCCCCCTCCCTCCTTAGAAACCGGGCGGCTGGCATAGAGGCTAGCCGGCCTGTGGCGGCAGGCGGGCGACCGGTCTAGCCTGCCTGTCTGCAAGCCTTCCTCCTGGAAGTCGGCGATCCCTTTTGAACTATGGGGGACCCACCGCCCGACCCTGAGCCCCCTTCCCAGCCGCCTTCAAGTCGGAGGAGTTCCCAGGTTTCCCAGCGGCGCGGTCTGGAACTCTCTCGGCCCCAGCCCGCCTTCCCCGAGGAGGCGGAGCAGATACCACTTGATGCCTCCATCCTGCAGAGCAATGGGGGGATTCTGGCCAGCCAGGCCAACCTCCAGGGCTGGTCGCTAGGGGCCAACCCGACCCAGCAGGAGAACTTGACGATGTTCCAGGCTGAGGAGGCCCAGCTGGGTGGGGTGGAGTACCCGTCCCCGAATATGGGCTTTCCCTCCGAGCTACAGCCCCAGCTTTATCTGGAAGAAGGTGGGATCCAGGCCACCCAAAACGCCGGCCTAATGCTGCAGCAACTACAGCGGGGCCAAAGCAACCTCTTCCAGCAACTGGAGTCTGCCTATCTGGAGACCCAGCCGGACTTACTGGGCCAGTTCAACATGTACCAGAGAGATGACCTGCAGTTCAGCCAGCATGGGCCCTACTTGAGGGATGACCCCACCCTCCAGTTCTCACCCTCCGAGCTGGGCTTCACGCCCTTCACTCTGGAGGTGCCCGAGCCGGAGCCTCTGGAGCTGGCCGTGCAGAACGCCAAGGCCTACCTGCTGCAGACCAGCGTCAGTTGCAGCCTCAGCCTGTGAGAAGGGGCTCCGGAGTGGGGGGGAGAGGGGGTGGGATCCCGGCCGGGAGAGGACCCAGCCAAGGCTCTGCCTCAGGCTCCCAGGTCTCTTCAGTCAGACCGGGGATCACCCCTCATGGGTAACCAGGGACTGTTCCAGGGGCATCTAACTCAGGCTAGGAGTCAGGGGATGGAAACGCTAACAACAGCTAGCATTTACTTACCAGGTCGCCACCATTCGTACATTAACATCTAGTTCTCACAGCTGAGATTAGCACATCTACTGTCCCCGTTTTACAGAGGATGAAGCCAAGACAGAAAAATTCGGTCCCATATCCAAAGTGATAACAGCTAGGATGTGGCCAAGTACGTGTGATTTGGCTCCTGAGGCCCTATTAGCCACTAACTTGCCAAAGCCTCTTAGCTGTAGTTAGAATACAGTTCTCAGTCCCCATTACGTCATCGTGGAACTTACATTTTGGTGGGAGAATGGGCAATAAATATAATAAATGATAGGTAATGATGGGAGCTAAGGTGGAAAATAAGGCACGGCGAGGGGAGTTAGGGAGTGCATGTGAAATAGCATGAGGTCAAGGAAGGCCTCTGGGGAGGCCTCTGAGGAGGTGACATTTGATCAGGGACCTGAAGGAGAAGAGGGAGAGCACCTTGCAGGTGACAGAGGAAGCACATTGAAAGGCTTCAAGGCTTGCTGTGTTTGAGGAACAGCAAGGAGGCTGGTACAACTGGAACCAAGGGAGAAAGAGGGAGAGCAGGAAAGGGCCAGGTTGGAGAAGTAACAGTTCTTGCTAAAGCACAAAACTGACCCCATCTGTCCCAGGCACAGGGCTTGCCATGGCTCAGGAGTAAGTGCTTCCTCCTCACAAGAGCCATTCAGCCCCTGCCGCTCTCCAAACTTCATCTCTAGTCAGCTCCTGGCCTCAGATCCTAGAGTCTAGCCAGAATTAACCTCTACCTTTTCCCAACAGTTCCCACCCTTGGAATCTTTAAGGTCCTTTATTCAAAAGCCATGGTCAAAGTCTGACCTCTCCTTACCCTTCCCAATTCAGTGATGGCTCTCCAGCACACCCAAGACAACTGCCAAAGGGTTTCCATCCAGCAGAGAGTTAGACATACATGCTTTCTTGGAGAGGGAGAGACAGAGAGAAAGCATGCTCAAACATGACAGCATGGGAGAGGGGTTGAGAGGGAGAATTCCAAGCAGGCTCCACACCTAGCCTGGAGCCTGATGCGGGGCTTGATCCTTTAACACTGGGATCATGACCTGAGCTGAAATCGAGAGTCAGACGCTCAGCCAACTGAGCCACCCGGGCGCGTCCCAGACACACATGCTTTGAAATCAGACCAACCTGGTTTCAAATCGTGACTGTGTTACCACTGTGTGATCTCATGGCCTCAACTTTTCGGAGCCTCAGTTTCCTCACCTGGAGAGTAGGGATTGTAATTGTTCCTCAGATGTACAATTGTGGTGAGAATCCAACACGGCTCTCAAGTGCTCAGCATCGTCCCTGGCTCAGGTAGAAGGAAGCCATTACAATACTGTTATCACAGTATTGTCTCACTGTGTATCAGGCGGTGTCACTGCCTCCTCTCCTCCCCTGATCCCTCCCTCTCCTTCCACTCCAGCCAACATGCCAGGCACACCCTCCACTCAAGGCCTCTGCACATCACCCCCAATCATACCACCTGCAAACCATGGCAGTTTTCCTTCTTCCTTCCCCATCCTTTTTGCCTTTCCTTTTTCATGTCATATTGCATTAGCCACAACCTCCAGTGTAGTCGTGAAAGCGGGCATCCTCGTCCCCAATCTCATAAGGAAAAAATGTTCAGTCTTTCACCATTATGTGCCATAGGTTCCCCTTTATGCGATTGTAAAAAAAATACCTTCTGGGGCGCTTGGGTGGTTCAGTCAGTCCGACTCTTGATTTCAGCTCAGGTCATGATTTCACGGTTCGTGAGATCAAGTCCCTCATCAGGCTCTGTGTGGACAGCCAGAGCCTGCTTAATATTCTCTCTGTCCCTCCCCCACTCTCACTCACATGTGTGCGTGCGCGCTCTCTCTCTCTCTGTAAATAAATAAACATTTTTTTTAATTACCTTCTAGGGGCATCTGGGTGGCTCAATCGGTTAAGCACCTGACTTCAGCTCAAGTCACGACCTCATGGTTCGTGAGTTCAAGCCCTGGGTCGGGCTCTGTGCTGACAGCTCAGAGCCTGGAGCCTGCTTCAGATTCTTTGTTTCCCTCTCTTTCTGCCCCTCCCCTGCTCACTCTCTCTCTCTCTCTCTCAAAACATAAATAAACATGAAAAAAATTAAAAATAAAATTACTTTCTGTTCCTAGATTGGTAGGGTTTTTTAAAATCATAAATGGGTGTTGAATGTTATCAAACAACTTCTCTGCACCTACTGAGGTTATCTTACATATATTTTGAACATATTAACATGATGAGTTAATTTTTTTTTCTGTTTTTCTAATATCTGCCCAGTCTTGCATTCCTGTTATTAGCCCAGTTTAATCATGGTGCATCATTTGTTGAGAGCATCTTTTTGCTGGATGTCATTTGCTAATATTTTGCTTAGGATTTCAGCATCTATATTTCTAAGCAAGATTGGCATGGAATTTTCCTTTCTCCTAGTTTCCTTCAGTTTTTTTTTTTAATCTTTTTTTTTTTTGAAAGTTTATTTATTTTGAGAGAGAGACAGAGAGACAGTGCACATGAGTGGAGGGAGAGACAGAGACAGAGAGAGAGAGAGAGAGAGAGAATCCCAAGCAGGCCCTGCACCCTAAGTGGGGCCCCATCTGATGAGCCCATGAGATTGTGACCTGAGCCAAAATCGAGAATCAGACACTTAACTGACTGAGCCACCCAGGCGCCCCTTCCTTGAGTTTTGTTGTCAAGATCATGTAAGACTCACGAGATGTCTCAGGGCCTATGCACCTGCTGCTCCCTCTGACTGAAATACTTCTCCACCCCCCCCACCCCCACCCCCAGTATCTGTATGGTTTGCCTCCTCACGTCTTTCAGATCTCAGCTTAAATGTCACCTTGGTGTGACCTTCCCTGGCCTTCCTATTTAAACTTACAAGCCATCTCCTATCCCTGGCATTCCCAGCCCCCCCCTCCCTGCTTTGTCTCCATAGAAATTACCACCTCCCGACACACTGTATGTTTTGCACATTCGGTTCATTTCTGTCTCCATCATCAGAATGTCAGCCCCACCAGGGCAGGGACCTTTTCTGTACTGTGTCCCCAGCGCCAGGCACGGGGGCCAGGTACGCTGAGCTCACTGAGCTGAGCGAGTGATGTCTCCCACCTCCCACTCCCTCCCACGGGAGGCAGGTATGAGCACCTAGTGAACCTGCTGACCAAGATCCTGAACCAGCGGCCGGAGGACCCTTTGTCCATCCTGGAGTCGCTGAACCGCACCACGCAATGGGAGTGGTTCCACCCCAAGCTGGACACCCTGCGGGACGACCCAGAGATGCAGCCCACCTACGAGATGGCGGAAAGACAGAAGGCGCTGTTCCTGCGGAGCGGCGGAGGCGAGGGCCAACAGGAAATGGAAGAGGAGGTGGTGAGAGAGGCTATGGGGAGGGGCGCGTGGCAGGAGGGGCAGTGACCCAGGCTTAGGCACAGCCGGTGCTAAGGTCCGGGGGCGAGGGGATGCACAGTAGGACCGAGAAACCGCAAACAATTTCAGGTCAGTGTGAGAGGTGGGCCACAGGGGGTGGGGGTGGGGGGGCGGGAGGACCAGGTCACAGAGGGCTTTGAATGCCAGACCGAGGAGATTGGGCTTTCTCCTGAGGCCGCTGGAGCACCACGGAAGGGTTTGAAGCAGAGGAAAGGCTAGTGGGCTTTGCTTTTTAGAAGACTGACTCCAGGGGCCCCTGGGTGGCTCAGTCGGTTTAAGCTGCAGACTCTTGATTTCGACTCAGGTCACGATCTCACAATTGTGAGATCCTGCCCCTCATCAGGCTCTGCGCTGGGTGTGGAGCCTACTTAAAATTCTCTCCCTCAGCTCCTCCCCCGCTCGCTCTCTCTCTCTCTCTCTCTCTCAAAAAAAAAAAAAAAAAAACCAAAAACAAAAAACAAAAAAAACAAAAAACTGACTCCAGCGGCTAAGTGGAGGTGGAGGCTGGTCTCCCTCTTGCCGCCCTTTACTCCTCCCTCCCCCAAATAATTCTGCTTTGCAGGCGTTTTCTGTGAAACTCCTTGCCTCCTGGAGTCTCTCAACACTGAAGTGCCCCTTATCCCCAGACTCAGTTTCCCCTTTTGTAAGTCGACCCCTTGCTAAGAGCTCTTCAACTCCTGGCCCAGTAACATTTCACTAGCCTCAGAATATTTAAGTCCACAATTCTGTTTCCAGGCTTGGACAACGGCATAAAATTCAGGTGAAGGACTCTTCCACTCGTTCAAGAAACATTTGCTGGGGACTCTATTTATGATGATTCCGACGCCTCCTAGGCCCCCGCTAAGAGCCTTGAGAGCCTTGGCTCGGCTCATCCCCCGAAACAACCCTGCAAAGCAAGCGCTACTTAGTTTCTATCTGTAGAGGAAAGACTTCAGCTCGGAGGGCGGGAAGCTAGGACGTACCAGAGACAGAACTAGGAAGGCAGGACCGTGACCTCCAAGCCCGTGCTATACAGAACCTTTGCCCCATCTGCGGATGCGATTGCTCTGTGCTCACGTCCATGCTTCTGAGAGTCTGGGATTCTGGCGACGGTGGGGTGGGATGGTGAGAGACCACGGGAGCGACAATCTGACAAAGGAATGAGCCCTTGGGTGAGCAAAGCGCAGGTGGAAATACCAAGCCTCGCGCCAAGTTTTACCTGGGAATATGGTTTTAAATTTCAGATGCAGTTTCTCCTCGGGAGGCCCCACCCACTTGGAAATACACCCTTCCCTTCCACCTCCAGGTCTTACCCACAACTAACGCTAGGCCCCGAAGGCTCCGCCTCCTTAGAACGCTTGGCTCCTAGAGGCTCCGCCCCCTCGGAGCACCACGGCGATTGAGGCTCCGCCCCGTTGAAATGCCAACCCCCGGAGACTCCGCCCCCTGATGGGCTTGTCCCTGAAGGCCCCACCCACTTAGAATTTGGAGCTGGAATTCTTTCTGGGAGGTCCGCAAACTCGTGGCAAAATTGTGGGCGTTTGTGGCCTGTGCATGTTTCTAGGAAGAGACTCAAAGAAACCAGTGATTCATCATTTTTTATATATTTCCCTGACAGGAGGTAGGGCTCTCATTTCCTTTTTTCTATTTCTCCCAAGTCGCTAGCCACGATCCCCAGCAGCCATGGTGGAATAATGCATTCTTTCCCCCCATCCTCTGAAATGCCATCTCTGATTTATTTACGCCTCTATGGACTCGACCTGTTTGTGGATTCTCTATCCTTCTCCTTCGCCCTGTAGATGGCTTTCTGCCCCGGAACTCACTGCGCCTCTGTTTCATAAAGCTCCTGACTACTCTCCAAGTTATAATTTCAGACTAACTTCGGTATTATTGCATCACATTCCAAAAGCTAACACTTTACTTATTTGACAACACAGACCATGTGAGGGCAGGAAACAGATGATGTTGCAGAAGTGGAAACAAGTGGTAAACAAGAGAGAAGTTTCTCCTCACACCCAATGGTCAGGTGCAAGCAATCTAGAGAGGGCAGGAGGATGCCCGCTGTACGTTCTCTCCCCCCAGGCACGCGTTACTGGCGATAGCAGAGGATGGGGAGAGAAGCAGAGTCTGACCTGACCTTGGGGGGCAGTTTCCCACTCTTGCTGCAATTAACAGTGAGCAGGGTGGAGTGATATCACTTAAACATGGTTGGTGAGGCCGCTCCATTGCCATGTGGATGGAGGGTGGGGATTCCCAGAAAGAGGGTGATGGCCATTGGCTCATGGGCCAGGCACACACTCATCCCTTTTTTTAAAATAAAAATTTTAAGATGTTTTATTTATTTTTCAGAGAGAGAGAGAGCAGGGGAGGGGCAGAGAGGGAGGGGGGCAGAGGATCCGAAGCAGGCTCTGCGCTGACAGCACAGAGCCTGATCTGGAGCTTGGACTCCCGAATCTGAATCCGAGATCACCGAGCCACCCGGGCACCGCTCTACCCTCCTTCCTTTGTCTTCCTCCCCGTCAGCGAGGTGTCTTGGAATTAAGCGTGACTCCGCTCCCCCTGAGTGGCTGGTGTCACCACCAATCAGGAAAACCAGCTTTTGCATGGCATTTATGTTGGGAAGAAAGCGCCAGAACCACTTTCAAAAGAACGATTCTCCTAGTATTGAGCATTAGGGTGTGCTACATCTCGAGCTGAGGTAAAAACAAACAAACAAAGCCCCAGCACAACAGTCTCAGTGGCTTAAAACTACACAGTTTATTTCTCGCTCACACAACCTGCCCACCCAGGGTTCCCAGAAGGGTTTTGCTCATCAGCTGCCTGAGAACCGGGGATGATGGAGGCAGTTGCATTGTGCCACAGGCTCCCACAGTTGCAGAGGAGGAAAAAGAGAGGGTAGCAAGCCCCACATTGGTTCTTTCTTACAGCTTCTGCCTGGCTGTGACATGTGTCCCTGTCACTGCTGTTTCAAGCAGTCAGAGCAAGTGACATGGCCCCTCCTAAGTGCAGGGGCATGGGAACATATCGTTCTCCTTTGGGGAGGGATTTCAAACACTTGTGAATAGTATGCCCATGGCCAGCAAGCATAGAGAGAAAATGCGATAAACTGTTCCTGTTAACACTACAGAGAGAAAGAGAGAAAGAGAGAGAGAATGGGGGAGGGGCAGAGAGAGAGGGAGACACAGAATCCGAAGCAGGCGCCAGGCTCCGAGCTGTCAGCACAGAGCCTGACGCGGGGCTCGAACCCACAGACTGTGAGATCATGACCTGAGCTGAAGTCAGACGCTCAACCGACTGAGCCACCCAGGTGCCCCCTTATGAAGTATTCTTATGAAGGGTGATGTATCCCTCACCCAGACCCTTCAGAATGTGACCTTATTTGGAAGGAGGGTCATTGCCGATGTAATGAGTTATAATGAGGTCCTTCTGGAATAGGGTGAAGCCCTTGTCCATTATGCCTAGTGTCCTTACAAAAGGTGAAGCTTGGACACAAAGTCTCAGTCATCCAGCATGTGGCTCCCACACTTACCTGTTTCACTTGAAGCCACACGCACAGAGGGGACCCGTATTAGTCTCTTATGGCTGCTGTAACAAACTTAGTGGCTTAAGACCACATAATGTTTTACCTTAGAGCTCTGGAGGTCAGAAGTCCGCTTCGGATTGGGCTTCACCAGGCTGAGGTCAAGGTCGGCAGGGTTGCCCTACTGATGGAGACTCTTGGAGAGAAACCATTTCCTAGCCTTTTCCAGCTTCCAGAAGCAGCACACATTCCTTCCTCCTGGGCCCTCCTCTGGAACCTTCCAGTCTCTGGCTCTGATTTCTGCTTCCATCACATCTTCTCTGACCCTCCTGCCTTCCCCACTTTCACTTAGCAAGACCCTTGTGTTGACTTGGGGCCCACCCGGACCATCCAGGATGATCTCCCTGTCTCAGGATCCTTAATTTAATCACACCTGTAAGTCACTTTTGCCGTGTCAGATAGTCACAGGCCCAGGAATCGGGACATGGACATCTTTTGGGGGGGATCATTACTCTACCTTCTATACCTCCTCTCTCTCCCTTCTGCTTTCAAATTCTGGCAAGAGAGCATGTGGTCTCCCCGATTTGGGCAATGTGTTTCCCTGGGCCAGTCATGTTGGCCAAGGGTGGGTCATGCCAATCTCCTGAGGAAGGACCTCATGTGTTTTGGTCTCTGCTATATCTCAATGCCTGCCTAGCCTAGGACTGGCACCCACTGGGTCTTTAATAAAGATTTCTGGACTGACTGAAACGTATTGGGTCAGCCTGTGGCCATGTGGCTATGGGAGTGGCTGCCTCGGTCCAAACCTCACTGTATTCTAGTCTCAGCCCTCAATTTGCTTGTTCTCACTCCCTTTCTGCCCCCGCTTCCCCGTCTCTCTGCCTCTCCCCCTCTGTCTCCCTGAACCAAGTAGATGGTGAAGGAGGAGGCGGTGGGGGCAACAGTCATCACCACCATCCTCCAGCATCACTGATTCCTGGGCTCAAGGCCTGCATCTTCCCTTAATTTGTTATATGATTTGGGGTATCTGTTAGGGGTGCATTTGGCTGCAAGTAACGGAAAACATGACTAAAAGTGGCCTCTTTGCCCCATACAACAAGAAGGGAGGTAAGGTGGCTCAGTGATGCCACCGGGGACCCGGCAGTTTCCACCTTTCAACTCTACCATCGTTAAGGTATGGGTACACACCATCCCATGCATTGCCTCATGGTCCCAAAATAGCTGCTGTGCCTCGAGATCTCACATCCCATTGCAGGCAGAAAGAAGAGGGAAGGATGAAGGAGCAAAGGATTTTCTCCTGGTGATTTTCCTTTTTCTTTCTTTCTCCCCCCATCCCCCCCTTCTCTTTTCCTTAAGGGACCTCCTCCCCAAGGACTTGCCCCTACATCCCACTGGCCTGCAGCGGTCGCATGAGCAGCTGGGTTACAGAGCAGTTTAGCTCTCCGGATTTCACAAGTCAGGCTAGGGAGCAGGGCTTCAGCCTTCTTTCCTCTGCCCTCCACCCGCCCCTCTGCAGGCTGAGACTGCGGTGCCCAACGTCATGGAGACGGCCTTCTACTTGGAACAGGCTGGCGTGGGCCTGAGCTCGGACGAGAGTTTCCGCATCTTCATGGCCCTGAAGCAGCTGGTGGAGCAGCAGCCCATCCATACCTGCCGCTTCTGGGGCAAGATCCTGGGGCTCAGCCGCAGCTACCTGGTGGCCGAGGTGTCCTTCCGGGAGGGCGAGGAGGAGGGCGAGGAGGAGGAGGCGGAGGAGATGATGGAGGGCGGCGAGGGCATGGACGCGCCCGACGAGGAGGAGGGCGAGGAGGACGAGGAGAAGGACACGGACGTTACCCCCAAGCCCATGTGGAAGCCACCGCCCGTCATCCCCAGGGAGGAGAGCCGCTCGGGCACCAACAAGTACCTGTATTTCGTGTGCAACGAGCCGGGCCGGCCGTGGACGCGGCTGCCGCACGTCACGCCCGTGCAGATCGTGCAGGCCCGCAAGATCAAGAAATTCTTCACCGGCTTCCTGGACGCGCCAGTCGTCAGCTACCCGCCCTTCCCGGGCAACGAGGCCAACTACCTGCGGGCCCAGATCGCCCGCATCTCGGCCGCCACGCACATCAGCCCGCTCGGCTTCTACCAGTTTGGGGAGGAGGAGGGCGATGAAGAGGAGGAGGGCGGCGCGGGGCGCGAGTCCTACGAGGAGAACCCCGACTTTGAGGGCATCCCGGTGCTCGAGCTGGTGGACTCCATGGCCAACTGGGTGCATCACGCACAGCACATCCTGCCGCAGGTGAGGACAGGGGACTCACCGGGGTGGGGGTGGGGCGGGGAGGGGGAGCTCCAGGCAATGGTCTCAAGCTCTGGCTCTCTGCCGGACGTGCTGCATAACATTCACTCATCCCTTGGTTCGTTCACGCGGCAGATATGGGTTGACGATGCCCTGTAAGACACTGTTGGGGCCGGATGCATCCTGGAGTTCCGAGCTTTTCAGATTTCAGAAAGGTGACGGGGCACCAGAATATTACGCAACAGCTCAGCTCAAGGAGGGGCTGGGGCACCAGCCGGCGCTCAAAAAGATTTCATTCTTTCTTTTTTCTTTTTTTAACGTTTATTTATTTTTGAGAGAGAGACAGAGCACGAGCAGGGGAAGGGCAGAGAGAGAGGGAGACACAGAATCCGAAGCAGGCTCCGGGCTCCGAGCTGTCAGCACAGAGCCCGACGCGGGGCTCGAACTCACCGACCTCGAGATCGTGACCCGAGCCGAGGTCGGACGCTCAACCGACTGAGCCCCCCGGGCGCCCCAAGCCCTGCCTTTTTTGACCGCCTGATGTGTTGAACTCTATATTCGTGCACTCACTGGTTCAAGGAAGCCCCTGCTGTGTGCTAGGAGCTTTTATTCATTCAGTCCACAAACTTGTATTGACTCTGCCACGCCTTCTTGAATCCAAACAACTTCTTTTGGGAGTGTGGCACGACTACCATCCCCACTGCCTCGCTGAGGCAGCTGAAGTCTGCTCTGTGCCGTGCATTTAGGTGCGTTCACTTAACAAACACATATCAGCTCTTCAGGGCCTCGTGTAGCCCGTCAGCAATCCAACGAGAGAACCCCTATGCTACCCCCATTTCACCGATGAGCAGAAGATCATATGGGAGGCTGAATATCAGCTCCCCGGGGCAGAAATTGGGGGCGGGGGGGTCTCTCCTCTCAAGGATGTTTCCCCAGCACCTATCTGTATGTAGTAGGTGCTCATTAAATATCTGACAAATGAATGAACGAATGCCCAGACGGGGAGCCACACAGCCAGCAGGTGGCAGGAGTCTCCATCTCACCACTATAGCTCTCTCTCCCCCCACCCGTGTGACTAGCCCTGCCCCCCCTGCCCATACTTGGGTCCCTGAGGACAGGGCCAGGCCCCGGTGTGCTTCCTGGCCCCTCACCACCTCCCAGGGTGCAGGCGGGTTGCTGTCCCCCCCGGGAGATGTGGCCTGACCTCCCCCCGCCCGACCTCCAGGGCCGCTGCACTTGGGTGAACCCTTTGCAGAAGATAGAGGAGGAAGAGGAGTTAGGGGAGGAGGAAGAGAAGGCAGACGAGGGGATGGAAGGCGTGGAGCAGGAGGTCGGGCCCCCGCTGCTGACGCCGCTCTCCGAAGACGCAGGTAACAGTCCTCTTGGCCTCACGCACGCCAGCCCACCGGCCCAGGTGGGGACTGGGGAGAAAGCAGGGGTTGGGGGGGCATCTCTCTCAGCCTCAGTTGCTCCCTCATCTATAACACGGGCCTGGTGATCGTGCCTCCCTCCTGGGGTTGCAGGAACACGTCCATCTTGTGAGCCGTGTCTGGCATTCGGCAGTGGCCCGGGTGGTGGGATATGATCTTTCCAGTCCCGTGTGGGTTTGGGGCGAGAGACAGAGAGAATTAGACAGGCCTTCCCCAAGAAGGCAGGACCCGAGCTGGAATTTGGAAGACTGGATGGGGATTTCCCGAGGTCAGGGTCTCAGGCACCCAGAGGAAGGAGGAAGGAGAGGCCGAGAGCCGGTGAACGGGCAGAGCCCGAATTTGAACCTGGATTTCCGGGACCACAGGGCCTGTGCCGTGCCCTCTGACCCTGGTCCAAAGCCATGGCTGACCTGGAAGGGCGATCACCGAGCACGGCAGCGCCTGCAAGGGAGGTGAGATAAGTGTACCCACTTCTTGGATGCGGTCACTGAGGCTCAGACTGGCGAGGTGGCTTCCTGGGGCCACACGGTGAGAAAGTGATCTGGAGCCAGCCACACTCCCTTCACGAAGCCCCTCCCTGTCTTCCTTCTTTGCGCCCTCCCCTCTTTCTCTCAGTCTCCCCTCCAGGGGGCTGCGCAGGGCTGTGGGGAGCTCTGACCTCCCCTGGTGCTCTCCACTCCCCTGCAGAAATCATGCACATGTCACCGTGGACCACCCGCCTGTCCTGCAGCCTTTGCCCACAGTACTCCGTGGCTGTCGTGCGCTCCAATCTTTGGCCAGGGGCCTATGCCTACGCCAGTGGCAAGTAGGTCTTCTCCTAGTCCCTTCCAGAAGAGGAAGCCCCTATAACCTCTTCCGAGCCAGGCTGAGGGTGGACGGGGGCAGAGAGTGGAAGGAACCCCTTTCAAGAAGCCCCCTGGGCTGACCCCCTCACTCAGCTCCAGGACTTCCAACCAGGGTTAAATGAGAAATCCCGGACAAAAAGTGAGAGCCCCTCAGATAAGAGAACGGAGGATCAGAGAGGGTAAGGAACTGACCCAGGGTCACACAGCGTATGCAGGATTCAAACCTGGATCTCTGGCCTCCCGGCCCAGGCTTCTCAGCTCTATGAGTCACAGAGCCAGACAGGACTCAGGAGTCCACTTTGATGTGGCCCTTCCAGGGACACCGTCTTCTTTCCGGGGGACCTAACTCCTTCCCTGGGCCCCCTGGCAGTTCTTCCAATTTGAAGGGTCTTGGGTCCATGGGGCAGAAGTCTTCCCTGCCAGGATCCCCCACAAGTTGCTCCCCCAAGATTTGTCACTGCTGCATATTCCCACCCACGCACACTCACTGAGACACTCACCACACACTCGCCGGGCACCGAGAGGCCCTCAGTCTCTCCCACTGGGCGCGACGGAGCCTTTCTGCTTTGCCGCTTAGGGAGCGCCCTCGGCAGCCCCGCGCTGGGCGCACTTACCAACTCCGTCCACCAGATGGCAGGATAAGTTTTCCTAGATTTTTCCCTTTCCAGCTCAGTGCCCAAGGTGCACTGTTCCATCCTATGATGAGATTTCGTGTAATCCGGCTGCTTTCACCACATTCTTGGCGATTTTTTCCCCTCTAGAAACAGGGAAGAGTCTCCTTGGCTTGCTTTCACCAGCCCCTTCTTCTGGCCGCACCCTAATTTGCCAGCAGCTTTCTTTTCTTTTTAAAGATTTTATTTATTTTTTTTTTAAGTTAATTTATTTATCTTGAGAGAGACAGAGACAGCATGAGTCAGGGAAGGGCAGAGAGAGAGAGAGAGAGAGAGAGAGAGAGAGAGGGAGAGAGAGAATCCCAAGCAAGCTCTGCACTGCCAGCACAGAGCCCCATGCAGGCGTCGAACCCATGAACCCCCAAATCATGACCTGAGCCGAAACCAAGAGTCAGATGCTTAACTCACTGAGCCGCCAGGCTCCCCTTAAAGATTTTATTTTTAAGTAGTCTCAACCCCCCAACACAGGGGTCAAACGCACAACCCCGAGATCAAGAGTCACACGCTCCACTGAGTGAGCCAGGCAGGCGCCCTGCCAACATCTTTCTGAAAGCAAAAGATAGATCCAAATTGGGAACTCAACTCACCCATCCATCCACCACTCGATCATGCATCCCTCCCACCATCCATTTGTTTTTTCTTTATAAAACCCTCTTGGGTGTCACTGTTGGCCAGATGTATGCTAGGTCCCAGGCCCTTTATTGAAAAGGCGATACGGATCCTGCCTCTGAGGGCAGGCAGAGGAAGCATGGAAATTAACAGTATAGTGCCCCTCCCCCCCCCCCAGCCAAATAAATACCCTGTTACAAACTAAGTACCGCTAGGGACAGTGCGGGGACCAATTACAGCTCATACCGGTCATCTTAAGGGGATCAAAGTGGGATTCCTGGGAAGAGCAACCTTGAGCTGAAATCTCTGGGGAAAGAGAGAAGTAAGGCGGGGCGGGGGGGGGGGGGGGGGGAAGCAGGTAGACCAGAGCTTCCCAGACTGTGAGTGTACCAGACCCCAGGGATCTGATTCAAGTGAAGGTTCTGGTGACACAGGAGTGGGGTTGGGGCCTGAAGCTCTATCTTTTTATTTTTTTTAATGTTTCTATTTATTTTCGAGACAGAGCGAGCATGAGCAGGGGAGGGGCAGAAAGAGGGGAAGACACAGAATCCAAAGCAGGCTCCAGGCTCTGAGCTGTCAGCACAGAGCCCGACATGGGGCTCGAACTCACGGAGTGTGAGATCATGACCTGACCTGAGCTGAAGTCAGACGCTTAACCAACTGAGCCACCCAAGCGCCCCTCTGCTCAGGCGCCCCTCTGAAGGTCTGTCTTTCTAGGAAGCTCAACCTCCCTGGTGAGGCTTCCAAGGAAGCAGTGTTTTCGAAGGTTCTAGGAAGACCTGGAGGAAAGCAAAGGTCTCAAGAACAGCAAGGCTGTGAAAATAAGGGCGAAGCCAAACAGCCTGAGGGGCAAATTCTCCATCCCTCTCTCTCCCCCCCACCCCCCTGCCCCTCACTGCCTCTCTCCCTATCTCCCAGTCCCCTCCTTTTCCTCCCATTTCCTCCTCTAGTTAAAATTCTGGGAATAGGTGGGCTGGCAGGCTTGGCCCCAACCCCTTCTGTTCTTGTTTATTATCAGTCTCCTCCTTCTAGAATGCAGGCACCACCGCAGGGATTTTTGTCTAATGTGTTCACTGCTGGGTCCCCACACCTAGACCAGCACCGTCCAACGTAAATAAAATACAGGCCACCTGCATTACTCTACATTTTCTAGAAGAGCGCCCAGGTGGCTCAGCCAGTTACGTGTCTGACTCTTGATCTCAGCTCAGGTCTTGATCTCAGGGTCATGAGTTCAAGCTCCACGTTGGGCTCCGTGCTGGATGTGCGGCCTACTTAAAATAAATAAGTAAGCTGGGGCGCCTGGGTGGCTCAGTCGGTTGAGCGTCCGACTTCGGCTCAGGTCACGATCTCGCGGTCTGTGAGTTCGAGCCCCGCGTCGGACTCTGGGCTGACAGCTCAGAGCCTGGAGCCTGCTTCCGATTCTGTGTCTCCCTGTCTCTCTGCCCCTCCCCTGCTCATGCTCTGTCTCTCTCTGTCTCAAAAATAAATAAAAATGTGAAAAAAAAATTAAAAAAAAAATAAATAAGTAAGCAAACAAATAAATAAATAAATAAAATGTCCTAGAACTAGCCATGTTCAAGAGTAAAAACAGGCAAGGTTCCTTTTAATAGTTTACTTTACCCTATTATATTTTAAATGTTGTCGTCGCCATGTGAAATCGGTAATGTAAAACTTAACGAGCTGTTTTACATTCTTTTTTTAAACTTTTCATACTCTGTCTTCAGAATCTGGTGTGAAGTTCACACTTACAGCACATTCCATCTGGATGCTGCGTTCTCCTCAGAAGTACTTGACCTTGGATTCAGATTTCACCACATGTACAGCTGAGAAAATAGATTCACGGACCCAAGTTGCCCCAGGCACACTTCGACATTCTCCCGTTATCCGATAACAGAACTGAATATCGGTTTTATTGTTTACATCTGAATTCATTAAAATGAAGTCAAATACACCCAGACGACAGCAGAACACACATTCTTTTCTTTTCTTTTTTAGCATTGATTTATTTTTGAGACACAGAGCACGAGTGGGGGAGGGGCAGGGGGAGAAGGAGACACAGAATCCCAAGCAGGCTCCAGGCTCTGAGCTGTCTGTCGGCACCCCGACGGGCTCGAACTCATGAACCATGAGGTCATGACCTGAGCCTGTCAGACACTTAACCGACTGATCCACCCAGGTGCCCCAGAACACACATTCTTTTCAAGTGCCCATGGAACTGTCTCTAGGATTAGACCATACGCTAGGCCAGGAAACAAGTGTCGATAAATTTAACCGGATTGATTACACAAAATATGTTCTCTGGCCACACTGGAGCGAAATTAGAAATCAATAACAAAGGAATTTGGGGGACTTTTCGCGGATATGTAGAAATTAAGCAACACACCCCCTAAGTGACCAGGGGGCCGAAGGAGAAAGCACGGGTGAACTTAGAACATCAAATACAATTAGAAACTCAGGCTTTTGGGGCGCCTGGGTGGCTCAGTCGGTTAAGCGTCCGTCTGCAGCTCAGGTCATGATCTCGCAGTTCACAAGTTCGAGCCCCGAGGCGGGCTCTGTGCTGACAGCTCAGAGCCTGGAGCCTGCTTCGGATCCTCCGCCCCCCTCCCTCTCTGCTCCTCCCCGGCTCTCTCTCTCTCTCTCGAAAATAAATAAAACACTAAAAAAAAAAAAAAAAAAAAAAAGGAAAGAAACTCAGGTTTTTGGTCCCACCAGCCACGTTTCAAGTGCTCAGCAGTGACATGCATTGTTGCAGGGTACAGCTCTAGACAGCCCGGCACTTAGGAGACAGATGCTCAGTAAACACTCAAGAGCACGTGAACGGAGAGACCTGGTAGGCACAGCACATTCCACCCCACCACCCGCACCTGTGCAGCCAGGCCAAGCCCTCGCGGGGTCCCACCTTCAGTGGAAGTCCAGGCTGGGGCCTTGGAGGGAGGATCTCTCAATATCTCCCTGCCTTTCCAGGAAGTTTGAGAACATCTACATTGGCTGGGGCCACAAGTACAGTCCCGAGAACTTCAACCCACCCCTGCCAGCCCCCGTTCAGCAGGAGTACCCCAACAGCCCCGAGATCTTGGAGATGAGTGACCCCACGGTGGAGGAAGAGCAGGCCCTCAAGGCAGCCCAGGAGCAGGCCCTGGCGGCCGCGGAGGAAGAGGAGGAAGATGAGGAGGAAGACGAGGAGGAGGATCTGGATGACTGAAGGGGGCCCCCCCAAGCCCCTTCCGCAAGCAGGTAGATAGTAGGTTTTCCCTTATACATAGTTAGTGATGGGGTGTTGTTTTTTCCCCCCACTGTCGGTTTGCTTTCTGCCCCTGGAGGGCAGGAGTAGAAGAGGGAGGTAGCTGCTCTAAAATAAAATTTCCCCATGGCACTATGGCCTAGTTTCTCATTTGTGTGTTGCATTTTCTCACTGCAGTTGTTGACGTGGCCCCCAAGTCAGGGCTGTTGAGCTCTGCTGGGAACAGACATTGCTGCATAGGCCCTCCCATCTGTTTCATTCATTCATCTGGCCACCAAACAACTATTTTTTTTCAATGTTTCTTTATTTATGTTGAGAGAGGGGGAAGGGCAGAGAGAGAGAAGCCCAAGCAGGCTCCACGATGTCAGCGCAGAGCCCAACGCAGGGCATGAACTCACGAACCGTGAGATCATGACCTGAGCCAAAATCAAGAGTCAGATGCTTAACTGACTGAGCCATCCAGGTGCCCCCAAACAACTATTGAAGTGCCTTCTGTCAGCCCAGCCCTGTGCTAGGGACACAGGGGGGGCCAAGCAGCTCCAGCTCTGCTTTCCCGGGGGCTCACTCTCTACAGGAGAGGCAGTCACATCTCTCAGCGGTGACAACCTGGATGGGGGAGCCCAGAGAACTGACCGAGCTCCTCAGCTGGCTCTCAAAGGGTCGAGAACAGAGTGGGGAAGAGCATTCCAAGCAGAGGGAACAACATGTGCAAAGACCAAGGGCAAGAGAGAGTTCTATGTCGAGGTAGTTTCCCGAATCTCCATGTTTGGGACATGGGGTGAGGAGTTAGTTGTAAGAGATGAGGTTGGAAAGAGAGGTTGGCAGGAGCAGATCACTCAGGGCTTTATTTTGCCCCAAGAACACTAGGGAGCCACAGGTGGTCTTGGGGCAAGGGAGGGCCCCAGTCATACTCATGTTTAGAAAGACCTCTCTAGATGCCAAGTGGAGTGTTGGGATGGGAGTCTGGGAGAGCAGAGACCAGGCTGCTGGGAGGGCAGGACTGGAGTGGAGGGCTTTGGACCAGGGCGATGCAGAGAAAGGGACTAGAAAAGAGGAATTCAGGTAACAGAATGCAAAAGACTTGGGGGCTAGAAGCAGGGGGTGAAGGAAGATGATACAGATCTAGGGAGACACTGAGGTCTGCAGACTGGGTGAGTGGGGGATGGCAGTGTGAACTCTAAGTTGGGGACACAGGAGAGGAGCAGGATTTGGAGGAAGATTTCAATTTCATTGTAGGTCTTGCTGAGTGTGAGATGCCTCTGGGACATTTTGATGAGAAATCTGAGAGACCACTGAGAATGGGTCTAGGAAGATCTGTGATGGGGTCAGGGTGGCTTCAGCAGAAGTGAAGGGCACTGGCAATCAGTGGGGCGTCATGGATTACTAGTGGGTCATCGGGACACTGCGGGCATTGCGGGGATCGATGAAATTTTGGCATCAGAAGAGGGTGTTGGAGAACCAAGTGAGATTGTTAAAGATAGTGAAGTCATGGAGACATATATCGGAGGTTGGAGGGAAATGTGGAAATGTTTGGGGTTAACGTTACTCAGTAGTGGGTGGGTGTAGCCCTAGGAGTTTTATGGAGACACTGGAGACCAGCAGGATTTGGGACATCATCCAGGGTGGGGTGGAATGACTGGAGATGCTGTCGTCAGTCAGGGATTTTAAGATGTCAGAGGGAAACACTGGAGATCAGAAAGGTGTATGTTGCGAGTCTAAGAAGGCACTAGAACCACCTGGGGTCGTCTGTGAAGCGATGGGAAGGCCAGTTATGAAGGAGGCCTCCTCTTGAGGGTCCCTCCGTTGCTAGGCAAACGGTTCCCTGGGCGCCGTTGCTAGGGATTTGAGCTTTTCCACGACCCCGCCCATCTCCCGCTGGGCCCCGCCCCGCAGCCAACCACGAGTCGGCCGCTGGCACAAAGGCCACGCCCCATCTTGCGCCCCGCCCCCAGTCCCTGAACCGTTACCGGAGCGACGGCCCGAGCTCATCCCGCCTCCCGATCCTGTTGCCAATCGAAGAGGCGTCGCCCGGGTGACCACCCCACCCCTTCCGGCGCGAGCCCGCGGCTTCCGGCAGGGGCCCGGCGGCGGGCGGCGGTCCGGCAGCGGCGGGGCCCGGGCGGGAGGGGGGCGCCCAAGATGGCGGCGGGCGGCGCGGAGGGCGGCTCGGGCCCCGGCGCCGCCATGGGGGACTGCGCGGAAATCAAGTCGCAGTTCCGCACCCGCGAGGGCTTCTACAAGCTGCTCCCCGGCGATGGCGCCGCTCGCAGGTCGGGTCCGGCTTCCGCCCAGACCCCGGCGCCGCCCCAGCCGCCGCAGCCCCCGCCCGGCCCTGCCTCC